>NW_026623245.1:1718905-2096171 GCF_030028575.1 Malurus melanocephalus | reverse complement strand
AAAAAAAAGAAAAAGAGCAATTGATTCCGTTGTAATTCAGATCTCATAATAACAAATGTAATACTAGAAAACAGAATATCTCATTTTGGAATCAGCTTCCATGGTTACAAATGCTCTAAACTGATGTTGAAGATAGACCAAACATGTAGTTAATGTTACACCCATCATCATACGATTAACATTTTCCTGATATTATTAGTGTAACTCTTAGATTTTTTTTTCCTCTTTCTGTCATTCATATTAAATTATGTTCTCACTTCCCTGCCTTTAGTAGCTAACTTTGTACTCTGAAAACAATTTATTATGCCAGCAGAGCAAAGCTGATGGATCTGTGTGCGGGACAGACTCTGCAGCATTCATGTCAATTATATTATATTAGGGCTTTCCATTAATTTTGTCTTCCAACTTCATGAAACACTAGAAGGCAGATTCATCTTTCCCCTGATGTAGTTGTATTGATTTCAGCGGTGCTATTACCAAGGGAAAGAGCAATAAATGACAGCAAATTCTGGCCCCAGAGTTTTGCCAGCCTGAACTTTCCAGTTCCAGAAGARTTGCTGGACAAAATTGTTATGATTTATTTATTTATAGCCCTTTTCTTCCTGTGATCATAATTTTCTGTGACTTTTGTCATTAAGCAAATTGTGTAATCCTGTTTGATGTTAGTTTTCAGTAATTCAGCATCTGGCTCTAGAATGACAATCTCATTTTGTCAGGAAATCTGTGTTRCATTGCACAAGCCATTTATATTCCAAGGTATTCTCTTATTAGGCTATCTCAGATGTGATGTGCCTTCCTCTCTYATATAATCCTGTTACAAACACTCTCTACATTAAAATACTTTYTCATGCATATTATTTCGATCTCTACAAGAAATATCATATGAGGGAGATGAGCTGTRGTGGCATCCCATTGTTCAGTTTTGTCTCTGATTTTTGCCAGTCTTAGTATAARTAGCAGAATTCTTTATTATCAGCAGCTGGTTTGCTTTAAAATAACTGYGTAATTAGGAATGAGGTGCTCTGATAATTTTTTTCCTGTTTGCTGTTGTATTAGTGGAGTTGGTGGTGAAGTATGATTTTTATTTAGTTTTTCTGGKGTAGGATCAATGTCTACTGCTGCAGTTAATAATCTCCAGATACATTGACCAGGGCTGTAAACAGCACATTAGGTTAACCTACAGTATACATTTAGTCAAAAAAATACAATAAAGATATTGGTATACTGGAAAAAATTATCTGCAAGTGTGCAGGGGGATTGACTAAMGATTTGAATAGAAAGAAGGAAAAATTGGGTTTTTTGGCTTATAACTTTCAGGGTTTTATAAATACAGAATAAAAATAGAATAAATACAGAAACCAGACATCTCCTCTAAAGAGTGTGGGCTGCCCTTTTGGCTTAACATGAAGATCATTGTAGGCRAGAAGAATGATTCCAGCATTGCTTTCTCCCTCTGCAGATCTTGGTGGAGAAAATCTGTAGTAAAATAAGTGATTTTTGTAGCATTGAGAAATCTCCTCATACAAAAGCGGGTGGAAAATGCAGAGTTGTAAAACATGCATGTGCAGAATTGCTGGTGGAATCAGTTTGCTGCCTCTACAAACTTCCACTCCTTTRAAACACCAGAAATCCTTTGGATGTTGAGAACTGTGGGGGAACCGGGAGAAGGTGTCAGCACTCCTCAGTGATTGGGAAGTGTGGGCAGGTTCCCGTTTTCTGTTTGTGCAGCCCACTCTAAATGGAGCTATTAAGTCAAAACCAAACAAACAAAAGCCTCAAAACTGACCAAGTAGATTTTGGGTAATGCTGGTGTGGAAAAAGAGTGCCAGTATCAAGTATTCAATTTCGAAATGCAGTGCGAGGRAAAAAAAAWWMMAAAAAARSYWAAAAAAAAAATCTCTGCAACCATCTAATAAAAGTGAAGAAGGAAAAAATTGCCTGAAAGTAGAGTCAAAACACCAGGTAAGAGGAGAATCAGGAGCAGACAAAAATGCTGCAAATTCCATACAACATTTGAGAGGAGATTACAGTGTCAGGACAATGGAATCATACACTGAAAATAGTGTTTAAACTCCATTCTGGAAACATTATTGCTATGCTGTATTTATATTTAACAGCAAAGTTTTTATTTTATTTTTTGCATGCATCCTAAGCGTGAGATGAATGTATGTATAAAAAATGAAGAGAGTATCTAAAAATGTGCTTTAAAAATATTACAATGGCACATATATTTAAAAAAAAATAAATCACTCGTTTCTATTTTTTGAAAAATGGAACGTTTAGGGTATGATAAATGGCAATACAACTTTTCATTTTTGCTAGCCCAGTAATATACCAACTGAAGAATTCATATAAATAGTTGAGGTGGATGGCCTGTGGATATTGTACACAAATAAGCTTTCTTAAAATATCTCTTTGCCACCATCAGTGATGCCTACTTAGAATAAACTGACCTCCAGGCTTTCAGCACTACAACTGAAATGGAATTTTTTTTTTAATTTACTTCTGAGGGAAAAAAAAAAAGAACCCAACAAATTTCAGCCTTCAGATCATTGTTATTACATGAGGAATGTTTGCTGCGTGAAATACATTTGCAGATGGTCCCTAAACATAAGCAGTACATACTGTATATACAAGATAAGTCATTCTTTAGTTTCTCTGGGTTTTCACATTTAACCTGTTAGGGGGGGGGAAAAAAAAAAGAAAAAAAAAAGGAAGGATTCCAGAAAAGAAATGTCTCTCCCTGTTCASATGCTACCGCCCAAATGATCCTTTGTGCAGCTGCTCCTCTAGTGCTGCTGTCTGACTCCTCRGCTCCCAAGGCTTTGGAAAGAAATGTAGCTGGTTTAATCAAAGCTTGGCAACAAATTTACGATTATGCACAAATTTAGAATTTGTTCTGTTAGGAAGTTCACTTTATCTTGTCCAGGCCAGTGTGATATCTGATAGAGGTCAGACATCTTGCTCAGACTCCAGAGATTGATAGYCAGGAAGGCAGGATTCTGCTCATCATCTTCCCAGCAGTTCTTGTAATTTTATGCCAATCAKACACCCTTGGAGAATTACACTGATTTCTTGTGAAGTACACTTCAGAATGTGCCCCAGTCAGGCATAGGTGGCTCTAGGGAAATGCAGAGCAAGTTAGTGTTTGGTGAGCAACAGCAAATACATTTTGTCTGTGGTCTTGGTGCTCTGGGGGTACCTTTCATGCACACAGAGAACTTTTTGGGGACGCTAAAAGTTTACATACAAAGTAATCAGAGAGAGCRGTGGAAGCTGTTAAGCACAGATATCACCTTTGTCTCAGGAAATTCCTGAGCAGCAAATTCCTGGAGGCTGGGAAAAGAAGTTGGGGAAATAACCACATCCATCTGCCTTGTGTTCACGTACCCACAGATAAGKCTAGCTGGCAACTGGTGGTGTGTGAGCCTCGTGTGGAAATGCAGGCAACCACGTCTGGGAGGACTGAGAAAAGGAGAGCAGATGCAGACAAGTCATTCTTTGGTTAAACTATAGCCGTAACCATAGCCAGTCACTTTTCCCCACTGGCATTAGTCCTCTATTCACTCCGCATCCCGGGAGGTAATGGATGCACTGATGGAGAACAGAGCTCTCACACAAAAGACACTGACTCAGCGTCTTATCTCTGGGCACTCTTTTCAGATTACTTTTGGATCCTGTGAAGTTTATTAACTATTAATTTCTGGTTTACATAATTTTATTCTTCTTATAGCTGCTTGAAGGTATAAAGGTGGGGATATTTTTCATTTAGTGCATTAAACTCAAGTTCTACGTAACCACTTCAAAGGAGAAACTGAACAAGGTTGTGTTACTGAGCAAGAAATCAAATTTAGATAGACATAAATCTAGAGAGGAAAAATTAACCAGCAACCTAAGTGGATTTCTTCTTTTTGTCAATTTACTAGGAATCAAATGTATAGTCATTCATGCAAGTTCTGTGACAAAAGGAGAAGACAATCAGCTCCCTAAACTTCATATTTGCACTTGTGGGTGAGGCTCTGCACTACATCAGTAATGATGAATGAACCAGTTGTGTGGTGACTGTTCACCCAGGCCGACAGCTAAAACTGGAGCTAATCTTTAATTAGAGTTTTTCTAAAGAAGAAGAAGAAGAAAAAAGCCTTGTGTGTTTTTAGAATACTTTTGTGTTTTTTGTAGCTCTGCACCTTCTGATTTCACAGAGGAGTGGAGACAGGAATGCTGAAAATACAGTGAGAAATACTAACTTTATACCTAAGAAATGTATTTTGGATTGCATTAAAGGTCTCGTTCTTTCTGGCTTGTCAGCCCAGATCTGTAGGCACCCAAAGTTTCCAAGTCTGTAGATAAAAGTCTGTGTTTGTGAGAAGTACTCAGTGTTTTCTGGCTAGAATTAACCACCGAACTTTCTCCATCTCTGTGCACCTTGAGAAATGGATCTCCCAATTTTTGTTACAGTTTTATTAAATAATCTATTTTTAAAAAAGATTTTTGATTTTCAACTTTCACACAGAGTTCATTCTTCCTCCTCTCCAAGAAATCACAAATGCACATTCTTAATTGACTGCATTCAGCTAGATTAATCTCCTCTTTAAAGTGAAGAAAGGGTGTTGCTGGGTCGGAGCCTTGACAGGTCTATGAGACAACTGGTTAGGCAAGGGCTGAAAGAGAGGGTACAACACAGGGTCTTCAGTTTGGTATTTGAAAGTTGGAGCTTCTAGAATTTGTATTAATTAAAATGTCTTACTGGATGTCAGTACCATATAATACTGGGGGAAAAGGAGGTGAAGATGGGTGRTTTGGTGTGCTTTAATTAGGGAACATAAAGTTGACTTCTGGCTTTGGGGGAGATGAGATGCATGGGCTGAAATTAGAGCATATGATCTTGCTGAGTGCTGGTGAGACAGTCTAGACAGATTTATATGGATGCTGGAGAAAACTTTAAGCAAACAGGCTGTTCCTGCTCTGATGTGTCATATTAATATTCTTTCACTTCATGCTTCTTGATGATTTGAGTATGTGGCTCTCAGAACAATTAYATTTTGCCTAATAAAATTAAAACGGCATTAAAAAATACTGTTGAAAAATGAGAGACACCAAATCTCTAAAAGATGTAGGYACTTGCATTTCTAAAGCCAACACAAGAAGGAAATGGTTGCTGGCTTCATTATGGTGTAGAAAATACCACTTAATATTGAATGCTCATCAATCTGTGCAATGCTTAGAATGTCCCAGATTATGTTAAGTCAAACAAAACCTCTCTTTGCTAACACTTTTTCTTATTTCCTTACACACKGTTTTGCTCTATTGTGCATTCAGGCTGAGGGAAGGCAACCTTCTTTGTGAGGACTAAGTGGGCTCTGCTGTTTCGGTTTGCGTGATGTAAATCAATATATGTGTTCAGAACCTTTCCAGCTACGGGTATGGCTTTCTCTCCAGCRTAGCTTTTGTGCCACAGAATTAGAAAATTCCTTTTCCCTTCACATTTATTGTACGTGTTCTTCTGTAGAGTAGTCGTTCTGTTCCGCATTTCCAGAGGAATTTAGGTCATTGTTTACTTGTGGCTTCATTAAAGAACGTCCAGTAGGTAACAATTTCCATCGTCAACCTTTGAATATCAAACATACTATTATAATAGTCTTTGAAAGCACTGCATGGAGCACAGAAACCTGAGAGACGCCGGAGCAGCTCTAGTCAAGTTATAAAAAGAGCACTACCATCGCTGCCTGAACAGAAGGAACGTGTGGGGAGATCGAGGGCATTGCCATGACAATTCCGACCGGCGGCTCTTTGTTCTCCTTGCGTTCTGACATAGACTTTCTTCTTCCAACATCAGGAGCAAATGATGATTAGCAGAAGCCGTGCTTGTTGTGGAGAATACATGGCCAAACATCTCTTCTTCTGTTTGTTGGAGCTACAAAATACGTGGTCAATGGAGTCTAATTTGAATGAAATTTTATGGGCTCACAGAGGTTGGTGTGAAGTAAGGAATGCTCTACTTTGACCTCTGTAGCCTCTCTACAGAGAGCTTAATAGAGAAAATGTTTTAAATTACAGTATGTTCCAATTATTGTACATTTATGGGACGGTGTGAGCTCCCTCTACGGGCTAATTTAACGTCTGCAAATTCCAATAATTCTTTTTTGTAACAAAGCCTCTGTGTAGCCTCGTGGATAAGGTGCCTGCCTAAGGTTTCTAAGGTTGTGCTCTTTTGAGCGTGTGCAAGATGGCTGCCACAAAAGTGTTTGAAGCTGCCGCGTTTGAAGCTGCCGCGTGTGTTTGAAGCTGCCGCATTTGAAGCTGCCAGGTTTGAAGCTGCCGCGTGTGTTTGAAGCCGGCGCGTTTGATGTTGCTGAGTACGTTTGTAAATTTGAGGCAGACTTTAATATTGTTAGACGGTAGGGGAGTCCTTTTCAACCTTTTTTCATTTTTCACTTGAACTTTTAAAAAGTTTTATTTTAACTTTTTTTTAAACTATTTTAACTACTTATGTCAGCTGAGGAATGCTGTGATTCACAGCCATTATTGTAAGGAGGCTGTTATGTATTTTTAGTGCTGCTGGGACCATAGGAATTTTTGAGTGACTTTGACTGCAGACAACAATGTGGAGAATAATCCTGACTGTGAAAAGTGCTGTTGGGGCTGCAGAAAAGTACAGAATAATTTTGACCAAGGGCAATCATGGCTTCTCTGAGAAGAAATACAAGTATGCCTGGGTGTGGAATTGTGGGTTGCTGAGACTGGGAAGAAAAAAAATTGCTGGAAAGAGAAGGTGAAGCTTTGTAGAGAATTGACAGCATGTTCAGTTAACTGGGAGCTACAGGGTTGGAAAAAAAAWTCTGATGGGACTCTAGAGGAGCCTTCAGTGAAGCTGGGAGTGAAGAACTTGGACTGTTTGAACAGTAGGGGGAAAGCAAAAATAGTGCCATTTGTTGAAAGCTATGAACCACCAGAAATATTAGGAAGGAAATGCTGAATGCATTTGTTGAGAGCTTTGAGGTGTAGTTTGTTACTTCTGCAGCAGAATTGTTCTGTAATGGTATATTATCTAGGAATTGCAGTTTTTCAAGTCTAAAAGCTGGACAAGACTTGGTATGGGACTGGCAAGTCATTCTGTGTTGGGTGGGAGTGGGAGAGCTAGCTGAACACTGAGTTTTACATGAGCAAGCAATGTCTTCCTATGAATGTGGAAGGCAATGTTGGTTGAAAGTTAAAGGTTCACACTATTTAACTAAATGGGTGTTTTTCAAATGGGACACCTGCACTATCAGCGAAGCACAGCTGGGTGACTTCTGCTGGTGGTCACCTCTAAAATGTGATTTGGGAGCACTGTGCTCCACAATGATCTGTAGTTCTGTGACTTTGGAGGTTCCTCCCTGTCACTCCTTCAGGAGRTCTCTTCCTGGTGATGTTTGTTCACTATCTTGGACACCTCTGGGCACTCCATTGGCTCTGCTACTCTTTGGAGCGTTAGGAGATGGATTTGTTCATGTTCTATGAACATGTTGCTCTTTTACCATATCTATCCATCATTTGCCACATTGAATTCTTGGCACAAGATTGGGTCTGGGAGCCTGTGCCTCAGATAACTGGAAACAAGATGTTGAGAGCAGAGATTATTTCRTTTGTAGTGCTGAATCTCACTCAGATTAAATCATCACCTTTTAATTTTTGTAGCCTTGTCTCCTCTGTTCCAGTGATTCTTTGTTAAGATGTGCTCATTTTATCATCGGAGCTGCTAACACTGAGTATTGTTTTGTATGGAATTGCGCAAGTGATGAAATGACGAAAAAATGGTGTGAAACCATGGCAGAGTTGGGTAACTGTTGTGTCCTAGCTTTCCTGGGAATGTTTCACTTAGGGATTTTTAATTTCTATACAATAAMAGGCATTAAATGGATCTGATTAATCCTGTTTGTGATGAGCTGCTGCTATGGTACTCCTGATTTTTTTACAGGCATTTCTCATCCTTGTTTTGGAATATTTGTTATGTTTGTTCAACTTACAATGTTGTTCTCACTCTCTCTAGTTTATCAACCACRTAATGAAATGAACTACAGTGTTTTCTTTGTTGTTTACACAGACTTTTCATTACTTTGAAACACTTTTTTAGCTAAGCCAAAGTAGCCTCTGTGCCCTGTCTGGCAAAATTCAGAGGAGCTCAGCTGGATTTTCAGTGTGAGAGCCTGGCCCCTCTTGTTGGCTTTTGTCTGSCTTCTGAACAATGTTTTGTCTTGACTTGATCCATAAACTTCCTGTCATAATTTCAGTTGTATATGTGGCATGTTGTAATCTTCAGAACAAATCAGATAGAAAGAGTAACCTCCTCATTTTCTTTTGCCTTCCAATAAAGATTTTTATTGATTATCATTGACATCAACACTGTGTGTTTGGATGATTTTTAAAATAATTTTGTATTAGACTTTGGTGTGTTTGCTTCTGTCTTTCTGTTTGTCTTCCAGGCTTGGTAAACCAGTTGGTTATTTGCTTTTTGTACAGTGTTGTTAATAGAAAATTTATTGCCATTCTTTCTGAGCTTTCAATATCTTCTTGTTASCATTTTGGGTGGTTTTTTCTGTGTTTTTTTTTGTTCTGTCCTTTCCAACCTGTTCCCTTTGTTTCGCTGTCGTCCTTGTTAATTTGAAGTGGAATTTACCACTAACTTGTGTATCAATGCATCTTGCCATCAAGTTCAGCTCCATACTCTTGCTCTTAACACAGTACTGTTATTATTGCTGGTGATTGTGCTGAAACCCCAGAGCAGCTTCTTTACCTTAGAGCTTCTTACTGGTGTAAATTAATTAGAAAGTGATCCAAAGCAAGACCGTTATTGTGTGAGATAAAATGTCTTGACTTTTCTGAACCAAAGTTGTGAAATTTCAGGCAACTCCTCAATTATTAATTAAAATTAAAAGTGTCAGCCCTGGTAATTTACATCTTCCCTGTTTCTGAAATTTGTTATATTTTTTAGCCCTTTGCTTGTATCTGTATGATTAGGGTTTGAGCACCTAAAGCTATTTGAAATAGCAATGTCTCGGTTTTCCTTTCATTTGTATCCTKAAACATGCTTCTGTTTAATGAAGTTGGTGTTATTGTGCTGTTTTATAAAACAGCACTGAWAATCAATCTTAGGAATCTCAGTTTAAATATTAAATTCTACAATATTTAGTCCTTTTGTTAGAAATATTTGTGGAAATAGTGATATAAAAATGAACACTTCCCTGTGCACAGTGCATTTTTTCAAACTATCAGATATAGTCTGTCTAGTCACTGATTTTTTTTCCCTTTTCCTGGTGGAATCTTARCAATTTGTGATATTACTAGTATATGGTTGTACTTAAAAGCTAGAATACTAGTTATACTTAATTATATATAATTATATTCTGCTCCTCAGTCACATACAAAAGCTTCCCAATGAGTAAGAATATGTGGAGGGTCTGGCTCTTATTGTTCCTTCTACTCTATTGTGTGGTTCATGCACAAATGGGATTATAAGGAATGGGGATGTAATGTTTGCTTCTTATGGATTCTGCCTTACTTTTAGCTGAATTCATATTTTGCATCACTCGATCTTGATTTTTTTTTTTCAAGAAAATTTTAATTCGACAGCAGTTGCATGGCTGTAGTTGAAAATTATTTATGTTACCGTTTCTCAGATTCTTGGCTTTCTTTTGTTTTGCAGCTTCTGTGGTTGAACAGACAACATGTTCCCAGTTAGATGTGCTTCCAGCTAGTTAAACACAGTCCAGCTCCCTTTCAAACTGTGATGCCTAAAATTTAGCTGGAAAATCCATGCTTAGATAGAGTGACCTGATTTAAAAAATGCTGAACTCTGAGATGCCCAAGAATTGGTAGATGATTGATACTTGGAAGGGACACCACACTTGCACAGTTTAGAATGCACCTTTTAGAGCTGTGCTTCAGGCACCTTGATTTGAAAATATTAACCTTTGTCTCTTTCTAAATAAGCCCAGCCTATATTTGGCATTGAACATTCTTTTCTCCCTAAAGCTTAGAACCAGAAAAAACAGTCCAAGCATAGCCAGGATATAGTGTGACATCTGAGAAACTGAATTAATGAGGTATTTATTTTACTTTGTTTAGCTATGGAAATACATCCCAGTCTTATGCCCACTCTTTCCCCTAATTTCTTAATTTTGTATCTATAAAATTTGGATCTCTGAAAGAGGAAATTGCAAGGTTTTTGTTTAGCTATAGAGCAAAATATATTTGCAGGCTAAGATTCCTCATGGTGGATGGTTCACCTATTAATATGTCTACTTAGCCTTTGTAGAATTAGGTAAAATTTGCAAAGTTCAGAATATTGTGAACATAAAGGCAATCAGTTACAAAAAGAAGCACTTTTTATTGTACAATCAGCCGAATTTGGGGTTGGAGTGGTGACACAATGATKAAGTATTTTGCTATCGTATGATTAATCTGTCCAGTTTCACTTACCTGATTTTCTTCAAACTTAGGGCATCCTTTATTTTGTTCCCTGACCAGAAGACACAGAAGTGCCATTTCTATTGATAATTAAAGACAYGAAAAATCTGGGTTGATCTAATAATGCAAAAACTCTCCAGTGCTGTTCCCATTTCTTCCTAKTCTTTGTTTGGCTATTTCTTTTTCAGGAAGATACATTTTTCTTATGCACACTTGTTTGTGCTTGTTTACAAGCACAAACAAAACATTTTCTACTGCATGGTCATTATTTTTTTATTAATTCATTATGCCCCGCAGAGTAATTTCATGCAAAAGAGAAAACARAGCCTCGTGATTTTTATGAGTGGTCAAATACACTTGAAAACTGACTTGCAGAATTCAATTCATGTTGCACAAATAGTGGGAAAGATTTTCTTTAATGAAAGTGCAGGGAAAGCAAGAAAATGTTAATCAATTGGATCATTTCTTTGCAGTACTTAATTCTACCTGCTCTTATGTTTCACAATAAAGACAACTGAATGAATAGTGCAGATGAGGGATAAAGAGGAGTCTTTTGTCAGCTGAAATCCTTAACTCGGGGTCTGTGGGGCACCCCCTGCTCCCTAAAAGGATGTGTTGGCATCATACACACAGGTCTATCTTTGCTCTGCCCTCTGAAAATCCAGCAAAGAGAAACCAGCCAAGAAGCAACACACTAGAATGTGGGTTTAGATTTCCTGTGTGCATTTACCTTTCCWTACTCTTGCTAATCTTAGTCTCCTCCAGCACGCCAAACAGAAAAACTAGAGTGAGTGGGATTGCAGGTGAGCTCTAMAGGAGGGGCACGGGTTTGTTTTACCACAGCAAGTCAAAGCACACACCTTCCAAGCAGTGTTTTCCATCTGAATTTCCAGCATTAAAGACACCTGCTTGTAAGCTTTTCTGTGCTTGCCAGATATTTATCTCCGAAAAGGAGTGGGATCTTTAACATCCACATGGGCTCTGTGATTGTGGAGTGTTGGTGTCTCTCTCCAGGAAACATCCTGATTCACATATCAATGCAAGGGAATGAGGCTGTATTTCTCTGTTACAGGATTTAAAATAAGTAGCTTTAATCCCTGAACTGTGCATGGGAAGGCAAGAATAGGTGTTGTTGTTTATGGTCTGTGAACAGGCACRGGAGTGAGATTGGTGCCGGCAACACTTTTCCCCCCTGAATAATAAAGTTCTGCACATGAAGGGAAATTTGAGCATTAATATAGAACCTTTTCTTTAAGCTTCAGGACTACATTATGCATCCATATCTAGGGCCCAATAAAATGAATGGATCCTTTTAGTTTTCCTACTGTTATGGGTTTAAAACAGGCGAAGTCTTCTATTTTTTCYACTGCAATTTAATCTAATTTTAATATTCCCCAGATAATAGTGAAATAACCAGTTCTGTCCGATTCTGCCTTAGATAAAAGCATCAGCATGTTTGAAACATAAACCTTAGTTTACCTTTTGTTGAGCTGCCCAATTTAGTAAGAGCAATTCAGTGCTGCATCTTAAGTGTAGTATGACTTAGAACACTGGAAGCTGCCTGGAATGTGAAAAAAGGGAATAATTTATATTTAATTGGTCTAAACCTACCTTTCCTAGGTCAATAAGAAGAGGAAGATCAGCAGCATTAATCAAGATAAAATTATCAGCTGATTAATCAGTGTTCTAATTACTGCATAGTTCTTTCCCTTTTCAGTTTTAATTACTAAACTTCATTGTCTTTTCCATATGGCCATCATGCATTCACAGTACACTTTTTCTCCTGGTGAGATCATTAATATAAAAAATGTACATTCAAGACATTACTGAAGATATAAGAAATTGCTACTGCCTACTAAGAAATTACCAAGGAAGCTGCAAATCAGCCATAGGTTATACAGGAAAAGTCTAATAAATCTACTAACACTTAAGAAAATAGATAGACTAGAAACGYAATTATGATTATCAAATCAACCTTTGTCCTAAAGTGAGTTTTGCCAGTCTTATTTCATCAAATCTGTCTCTTGGTTGGGTCAGAAACSAATCAAAATCTGATTTAAGTTGGCAAAATACAGGGGAGACCTCTTAAATTCACAGGKCTAATGTAGACCACACAAATACTTTCTTAGCAGGTTCTCTTTAGCAGAATATTCCTTCTTGCTAAAGCCCAAGTCCTCAAAGGTATTTAGGCATTTCAGATTGATTTCAGTAGATATTAGATATCTAAATATCTTCCGAAGATTTAATCTCAAATAAATAAATCTGCCATGTATTGGCAGAAATATCTTGACTTATTTAGTCCTTGTGCAAATCATAAGGAGAATGAAGAGCTGGGCATTGGCCTTTAATATTGTTTTTTGAGTAAGGAAAGGGGTTAAAAAAGTCCACAGCAGAACTGAGTTTTTGATGAAATCTCAACATCTCATAATGTGCCAGATCTGCAATCTACCTCACAGCTGCCTTCCTGGAAAAGTCAGGAACTTCAGAGAACGAACAGGATGTATTCCTAGGATTTTATGGAAGGCACACTAGTTAGTAGGTCAGTGCCTAAGGAATGAAGTGAGGRACTCAGAGTTCCCTGGGAAGGGCTGGTGCTTTGTCAGTGAGAGCACCCAGTGTACAGATACACTTGGGTAATACACAGCAGAGTGTTGAATCATTTTAATTTTTTGATGAATGCCTTGAGGTGTTTCCACTGCCTGGAACCTGKCAGGTTCTGTATCTGGTCTGCAAGGTCTCTTGCATCCTTCACTATGCTCTTCATCCGTGATGGAAATGGTGGATTTCTACCATCCAGCTTCCAACCGTCTTCTCATTTTAAAAATATTTCTGTGTCCTTGTCTATTTACTTTTAAAATCAGGTTTTCCTGAGAAGTCATCCCAGTTATTTAGTTAACTGATTAGTAATTGAAGGCCTAGTTTGGAAATTGTACAAGTTTCCTATGAATATTCATAAAAAATAATTAACTTGGCTTCTGATTTAGAACCTAACAACAGTTCACTTTTTTTTTTTTTTTTTTTTTTTTTTTTTGATAGATGAGTTAATTACATGCTGAGGTCTAGTTGCTGGGGTTTCTTTCCTAAGTGGTGATTGACTAACTGCTGCTGGTGACAATAATCGCGGACTGGGGAGGCTTTTTTTTTGTGTGCTTTGCTTTGGGCTCAGGTTTTTTTGTTTGTGCGTATCTTTCCCAACGTTGCTCTGCAGCTGGAGGTGGCATATCGCCACCACCCTACCAAGGACGTGGGTGCCCTGATGCAAAGTCCTTGATGGACCCGCTCCGGCTTGTTTTCCTTCCCAAAGCCCTTGAAAAAGAGGATTGCCAGAGGCAGATCCCCGCAGGACTTTAATTCAAAATCGCGATTTGGTAAAATCTCTGCCGCCCCAATGCAACTCGTTGGCTTGTACGAGGKGACCGAGGAGCCTGCTCAGCCCTCCCAAGGCTGGAGGGGGCAGCTGGCCTTCCTTTGCCTGTKGTAGGGGAGAACAGTGGGGAGGCAGTGGAATGGGCTGCTCAGGGAAGYGCTGGMATCACCCTGGAGGAGTTTAAGGAAAGACAACGCGGCACTCAGTGACAAAGTGGTCCCAGGTTGGACTCGCTGCTCTCCCAGGTCCTTTCCAACCCAACGCACTCAGTCGCTCGGTGAAGCCAAAGCCGATTCCGCACTTTGGGAGCCGCACAGCCGGCGGCGCAAGGCCAAGGGCAGCAGAGCCCCGGTGGCGGGAGGGGGCGGCGGGGAGACAGAGCCCCGYTCCCGCAGCGCTACCGCAGCCCGGCCGCGGAGCAACGCTGCCATCTAGTGCCACCCGCGCCCTCCCCGCCCGTGCAGCCTCTCGAGCTCGCCGCTCTCCGAATTTTTTTTTTTTTTTCAATTCAAGGAAAAACCAGCTCTTGGAAAACAACCAACTCAGTTGGAACTCGGAGATAATAATCAGTTTCTCTGGGCTTGTGAAATTGGCTCATTAAGCGTGCTTTTTAACAGAAAATATTGGAAGCGATTAAGTCTGCTTTAGTGAGTGGGCATGAAATGGCCAACCTTCGGCCACCCACAGCTCCTAGGTGCCTGGCGTCGTTTTATGCATGCAGCGTAATGTCTTTACTTGAAGTGCTGTTTATTCATCACCTGCTTATTTATCTCTTTGCATTTGGCAGGCACATCGATCAATGTTAAACTGTCACACAAGGTTATTTTTCTTTTACATAACAGTAGAGGCCTAAGGTAGTGGCATATTAAAAGTAATAACTTTCTAACTTGTAGCTCGAGATGACAGCACCATTTGTACCTGAATATATTATAGCCAGAAATTCGGGAAAAAAATATTTAAAAAGGGGGGAAAATATTAAAGAAGTTAAAATACCAGATGATATCTGTTAAGAATTAATGTTCTTCCAAGGTCAAAGGCTGGGAGATGGCATTCCCTGAGTTGCTATAATTGCGTGCCTGTGTGTCTTGTGAATGTGTCTGGTGAATGGCTCTCCACCACACAACAGATCCACACCTCTGACCCATTGGGACTAACTGTAGGCCTTAACATCCCTGATAAACTCACAGGGAGACTTCTCCACACGTGCTGTTCACYACCCAACTTGACTGATCCCATGAGAATCAGGTAGTTCTGTTCGAAATGGATGGATTCATCCTGATGTGTGGATCCAGATACTCATGTCCACATAGTGGTTGTGCAGCAGTCACCTGGAAGTCAGGCCGTGCCCAGGGAAAACTCGAGTTGAATAAATAGGGAGGGGTGTAGTTATCAACAACTGCGTGCAGCCATCTCAAAAACAGCAAAAAAGTCAATGTGGAAGTAAATCTTTTCATTCTAGTTTCTCTCACCCTCACACCCCCCTTTTCTTTTTTTGGTTCTAGTATTCTGTTGCTTTCAAACACTGCCCAGCTTTGATAGACTTCCTGTCTTGGCACAGGGCCAGGCAAGCTTTCTCTGTACAAACAGGTTTTCTTTTTATTTTCAGTCCAGCCTAAAAATGCCTACAGATAGAAGAATGTCAGATCTTTTTAGTGTTGAATTTCAAAGCGGTCCTTAGAATTCTTTCCTCCCCTTGATCTCATCTTTGGATTGCAGCTTGGACTCGCWTTCTGTTTCTAAATATAAGCCGTGGACAGTGGCTTTCTAATAAAACACTTTGATAGGTTTGTGTACATGGTAATGAAGCATGGGGCTGTGGTGGACTCTGTGTCAGCAGCCCCGTATGTGCTGACACGGAGCACCACTGCTCTCCTATCACTGTGCAGGTTGCCACCAAAGCACGCTGGCTAGGAAATGTGAATGGAGAAATGGAAGCGCTGAAGGAAGCAAGGCTGTGAAATGCACTTCATGCAGATGGCGTCTTGCTTTCTGGGTTGAACAGAATTTATCGTTGAGCCCGGTCTATCTTGGGATCTGTTAATTCATGTATTCATTCCTGCTCTTGGACTGACACTTCTGTTTTATCTCATGAAGTGCAGACCTAGAAGGGAGGGAGGGGGAAGCTCGTCCATTAAAAAAAGCAGCACCTCCACATGTCTATGCTCTTGGATCAATATTTGCATCAAAGTGGTTTAAATGTGTGTGGCTCTAGGGCTGTCCATCCTTTCAACCTCACCTGCAGCATTGATTAGGACCAGTAGAAGGAAGGGAAAATATCAAATCCAGTAAGATAAAAATTTAAAAAATAAAAAAAAAAGCCAGGAATGTCACTATGACTCTTGAGAAACGAGCACTTAAAGTGCTCCCATCGTTTGTATGACCTCAGCAATCCCCTGAGTTAGACACTGCCCCTCTTTACCACCCACATATGGCATTTGTGGTTCATTTGATCGTGTTTCTGAAAGTAACAAAGAGGATTTCAGATTTTATCTGAACAAAGGTAAAACTTCCTTSTTTGGGATATATGTGTTACCTTGATTCTGGAAAAAAATATTTACACTGATTTTTTAAAATTAGTACTTCACTTTCTTCTTGTACCTCCTTATTCATGGAAGGCACAGAGAAAGTTTGTAATGTGGATAAAATTTAACTTTTACATGTTTTCTTCCTCCATTAAGACTGAAAGCCTTTCTCTGCTCTCCCTTGGACATTACACATGCAGAGAGTGCAAGGCAATTTACACCCCAAAGAGATTTTTATCTCAAGAGGAGCACAATTAAAGCAAAGCTGCAGGACTGACCCTCGAATTTTCCTGAAGTATACATTTTGGTCCTTCTGTTGTTTTTCCTAAAGTATCTTTCCAATTCATTTTGAAGCAATAGAAATTGAAATCACTAAGACAGAGGTTGCTAGGTGAAGTTTTGGCTTTATTTAAATTGGCTTTACCAGATCCAGGATTCCACTCGAAGACTTCTCCTTTCTGTGCCTGCTGGGATTGATGGTGTTTTGTGGYAAGATCAGGGCTTACCTTTTTTCCCTCCATTTTTCCTTTTTTGTTTTTAACGTACAGACTAGTTTGTTTACATTTCTGTTGCAGTGGATAAATTTGAAAAGGCAAGTTACAGTCTTGGATCTGCATTTCTTTTTCTTTGGTCTCAAAAAGACTTTTGGTATTGAATTCTCTGGATATAGGATCAGCCTTTAAACTTTGACCTGCATGTGTGATTGCTTAGGCAACAGCTAATTTTGAAGCAGAAAAGATTTAAGACCAGCTTTTTTGAAACGACTGCGATTTTTGATAAAGAGAAACAGAAAAACACAATGACAGAACATAGTATAATACATAAAACTGAGAGGAAAAAAAAATGACAGATAAGAAATTTATCATGTAAACAAAGAAGCCCAGCCTATTGAATGGAATAAAATTGAATAAATAGAATGATCTCTCCTCCATGCTCTACAACTCCTCAGCTGGCAAAGCACTTAGCACCTACTCAGATTAAGCTGCATGAATACAACAGTATTAAGTTAGCCTCACAAAAGAAGACTTCCAGTATTAAGGGTGATCAAAGGATTTTAGCAAGGCAGGCTTGCCCACAACCATAAAGGTCTCCTAATAAAGTAGAACTGAGCAATTAATTTACTTGACAGAATGTCTGTGAGCAGTTTGCCTTTTCCCTGTATTTACTTGTTATTCAGAGGTACTTGGTGTTTTGGGGAATGTTTACCTACAGAATTGGGATTCCATGAGGATTCCATACCTGATGTGTTAAATTTGGGCTGGTTGGTTGCAGCTAGTTGGTCATTTCAGTCAGAGGGAGAAGCAGAAAATTAGCATGTCTAAGACATTTGCCCAAATGTTAAACCACTGTTGGCCCCATAAACCTTGCCTGCGGCACTTGGCATTTATTGTCCATTCCACTTGTCTCACTTCACGTGTCTCCCAGACATAATTTAGGGCACTGGCTGCCAGTAGCCCTGTCCTAAAACTAATATACAGCTCCCCATAAAACAGTTCTTTCCTGACCCRGCATCGGTACCTCCTATGTTTGTTGTCTTACAGAATTTTATTATCCCCAAGGATAATGGCTCCTGCAAAATGGCTGGGGATTTCATGGCTGTCGTGGCAAACACAGTCTTGGAAAATGTGCTTTATATCTAAGGCAGATCGGCCAATATGCTGTGCTTTGGGGCCTGTGAGGAGAAATTATGGCTCTAGGCCTTTTCCTCCTCCAGGCACTGGGCTTTGGTGGTATCACTCAGCCTTTGGAAGCTGGAAATTCTAGTGATTCCAGCTTGGCTTCAGGTGTACCTGGAAGTTTGGTGGGGTTTTTTTTATTTTTTTCTGGTTGCATTGTATTATCAGCAGCCTGGAGAGATGCAGGGATTGGGACCACTGGAGATCCTGAGGTGTTAATAGCCAACTAGTTCTGAGGTATTTTCATCTGAAACCAAACTTGGTCGCTGTGCAGCATTTTTAATTCATGTTATTTGGCCACGCACAGCGGGTGTGAGCACTTGTGTGGAAGAATGCACAGCAAGGAGGCTGCAGACATAATAACCTCCATAATTTTATACAGTGTAGTTCACCAAAGTTCTCTTTTGATGCAAAGTACCAGCCTTCCTTAAAGCAGTGGTTAGCTGCTAAGCTCTTAGAAACTTAGCTTTTAAAGGAAGTCTTGCTAATATCTCTCCATGTCCTTCTTATTTTCTCTCCCTTCTCCTGCCTGAATCCTTTTCTCTCTGACAGCCACAAAGCAAGTGGAACGTCCAGATTGGGGAACATCCAGATTGTGATTTGCTGCTTAGTGGAGTAAGTTTTAGGGTAAATKCTTCTGTGCTTGAATGGTGGCTATGGAGAGTAAAGATAACATTTAAGGATAGAACTACTGCAATGAATTCATGCTTGGTTTTTCAAGGGGCCGTGTTTTCAGTCACCTACCTTATAACACCTCCAATAATTAGGTCACTTATGTAAAAATGGATATGAGTTTCTAATGTTAGACAGGCAAGCTCTGTAATGTTGGCTCAGGTCCTTTCCCATGCAAAGGTGAGGTTGCTCTGTGCATTACATTCTCCAGTGCTGTGTTCTAACGCGTCCCTGCCTCTTGAGCAATGGGTCTGTCCCACTTAATGTGCTAATTCAGCTCCCTGCCTCTTGTGTGACACAGGATTCCAAAGCTGTCATTTACATTTCCTTAAAGTATGTCTAATTTCTAATTAAGCACTAAAAGAAGAAACATTTTTATCTTCCTAAGAAATCTTGCCCCTGTATTTGGTGTAAGCATTTCCCAAACTCAATGCTCAGCAATAATGATGTTTGAGAAATACAATCAGAAAAAGGAAATTGCATTTAAAAGTTTCATTACAAAGAATATCCAGTAGAAGTGTCGGTTGAGCGGGTCTCTATTTCCAAGTGTTATCTGGACCTGTGGACTTTCAAAGATGAGATTAATGCACAGAAACTCAGTATCTGTCTTKTGCAACCATCTGAGATTCTGCTGGGCAAATATGGCATGATATATCAACTCCAGTTACAGTTGGCTACAACCTGCTCTTTGGAAATCTGCTGCATWGTGTGGGCCAGACTGATCTTTAGTTTAACACTGAAAATAACACTGGAAAAGATCACCCAAAGGATGTGCAGCRTTATCCACTCCTTTTAGTCCTTGAACACTTYTCTGAAAGCAGTGCTCTAGGCAAACTACACTGTTTGATACAAGATTTTTTTKGTGTCAAATCACWGACCTAAGTTGCAGAAGATTTTCCCTTSGATTGTCAGTGGGTCCTTCCATCTTTCATGCCTGTGGCTCCAAGGGTGTGCTCAGAAGCTCCTGGGAGYGTAAGTGGCAGTTGCAATTGGAATGCAAAAACTTGCCAAGTATTTGTACCCCATGGGGTCTGAAACAACCTCAACAACTCTCTGACAGCCTGTTTGTCAGCCCAACCAAAGCAGTGAGGAAGGTAAATCTTGCTGGTTGTGTGCTGCTGGCCCTGCACATACAGAGGTACCTAACCTGCTGCCCATGCCAAAATCTTCCAAACACTACTGATCTTTGAAAATCCTAATTAGGAAGACTRTAATTTGGTGGCAGGGTTAGGAGCKCCATGTACCTCTTTGCTTTTGGGAAAAYKGTTACCTGTAGAAAAGGTGCAGCAATTCTGTTCTTGCAGTGTAGCTAAAAGKGTAACTTAARTGTTGGCTTTTTGGCTTTAGTGGGTACTTGCTTATGCAGAGCAATATGAGGCAAAAGCAGCCAAGCATATAAGTAATTCAGGCTTTTTTACTTCTATTTAAACAATTCTTGATTGAAGCAGAGAACAAATACAAAGAGGTGTATCTGATGATTCGGAACTGCTTAAAGTGCTCATTTCRCCTCTGCTTCTACTAAATCAGTGCTTCTCTTGGATATCTTTGTCATGGAGCAGTAGAAGGCAATTCCTTTTCTCCTTCTGTATTTGTTAAACGTAATTCTTGTTGGTCTTTTCAGTTATATACTTGCATTGAAAGTGGGACAGGAGTCTTCAAGAAACTAAAAATAGTCCATTTAGTGATCTCAGTAGGAGGGAGATTATCAAATTGAGGAGAAAAAAGTGTAGGGAATTAAGATGTCAAATACTGTAAGGCCATGTTAAGAGTCACTCCAYGTGCTTTGGAAAAACAAGTATCCTAAATTCTCTGTAAAAAGACYACTCAGCAAGGCCTCACTGAGCTGTTCTAATCTCCTTACAGTTGTGTTCAGCGCTTTTATAATGTAGAAAAATTAATGTTAAATAAATTTAAGGAAGAACATAAATTATATTTAAAAAGTGAGTTTTCAAAAAAAAAAAAAGAAGTATGAGAATCCTAATTCCTCTGGGAACAGATGCATATCATCATCCTCACATGCCTGAGCTCCACGCCCTTAGGCTGTGAATGTCAAATACCCCTTTATCTTCCAGCTCTCTGGTATACAAATAAAGATGTTTCTATGGCAATTCTAATTTCAGAAAAAGGACAAATACTGGCTGAATATGATCCAASGGTTCCAGATATTAGGGTGATGCCCATTGTCAAAGAGGGGCCTGGGATTTAATATTAGCTGTTTTCAATAAAAAATACACAGAGCAAAACACACACCCATGTAACAAGTCTCCATTGACCTTAGCAATGCTTTTGATGCTATCAGACTTCCAGCTCTGTGAAAATTATTGGCAATATTTCCCAACCCCTGGATGTCCAGAAAAGTTTGTGAAATTATCCGTCATCTGCACAATGGTGTGCTGGATAGAGCTGGGGCTGGCACTCTGTTGGATCCATTTGTAACAGCAAAAGGAGTCAAGCAAAGGTATATTTTGGCACAGACTGTTCTTTGGACTGTTCTTTGTAGTAATGATTGATGATGCCACTAGAGACATGATGCCAGGAATATTTATTAAATTTTGAACATCTGGCAAGCTCTTTAACCTGAGCAGATTGAAGGCCTCCACAGCACTGAAGGAGAAGGTTATATGTGAACTCCTTTGCGCAGGTGGTTGTGCTTTYGTTGCACACACTATAGAAGACCTCTGGTTCACGACCAACAAATTTGCTGTGGCAGCTGAAGTCCACAGATTTATCGTCAGTCAGAAGAAAAGCAAGGTTGTGCACTCGTCCAGAGCTGGAAAAGCATCTGCAAGATATAGAATCAGCATATTAGTGTGGGTAATGGATTTAATTTCTTTTTAAGAGACTATCAGATGTCTAAGAAATCATGTGCAGAATTAAAAATACATGTTTTACGTGTGAGATTGCATCACAAATTGACACATGCATGGTATCCCACAGAATACCAGACTTAGTGTTTATTTTGCTGTAGTAATTTCCACATTAGTCTGTGGCTGTGAAACATGGACAAGTCATTGCTGGCACATCAAAGAGCTGGAAAAATTCCATCACCAGCACCTTCGAGCTATTATGCATATCAARTTGTAGGATAAGAATCACAAATAACAAGATTTTGCAAAGAGATTGCACAAACAGWATTGAAGCAATTATTATTATAATAGCATTATTTTACTGGACTGGACATGTCCTCTGTATTTAGGACACAAAGCTCCCACAGTCTGTGTTGCACAGTAAACTTATGACAGGCAGCAGATCAGGAGTCAGGGAAAAGGAGAGGCATTTGTCCAGAAAAAAATCACTCCCTGGTTGCCACACAGATGCCATCATTTGGGAAACTCAGCATCAGCTATTAATATGGAGTACTACAGTGTAAAGTGAGACATGTTGGTCAATGGAGCTGAAAAATAATTCACAACTCCAAACTTGTGAATAATKTTGCCCTTGTTGAACATCTGTGATTAAATTGCAATCTCTTTAGATGTGGTTGTACTAAATTCAATTCCGAAATAAACCAAATCGGCGCTGAGGARCATTTAGGAGTYGTTCTCTCCRTGTCCAAGGGATGATAAGGTTCCASTTCAGGAAACCATCAGGGAGAGAAGTGTTGGAGACAGCACTGGGTCCTGGTGATGCTGCTCTCTGTCCAGCCCGTGGGATTCCAGGATTCAGGCAGGTGTGGCTCTGCTAATGGAGTGGAAATCAGTAGAGAGCGAATTGGGCTGAAAGAGAAGGAACCCTCKTGTGATGCTAAAGAAGCTCCACAGCAGCCAAAAAGAGAAGGCACAGGCTCAGCTTYCATTCTGGAAACACTGCAAGTGATTAAGCCTTGCTCCAGGAGAATGCATTTTTCTTTCCACAGCTCTCTGAGAAGGCATGGGAAGTTCACAGGGAACGGAGAGCTGCCGTCACCGACTCCTGGGATCCCACAGCGAAGCTCACAGGGGCGTGGGCTGGAGGCTTTGCAAYGTGGAAGTTCCCTGTGGATCAGGATTTCTCCTCGTTTGCCCCATTCCAGAGATCTCTGCAAGGGGCACRCCGTGCACAGGCCTCCTCCCCAGCAAACAAAGGGACAAATAATCAGGGGTTGTTCCCTCCTGCTTCCTTAATATGCAAACTTTTAATAAAAAGGAGATTGGAGGGAAGGAAATAATCAGATCAACTGCTGTCATTTCCATTTAATTGCCGCGTTTGCCATTTCAGCACCRAGCACTGAAATGTGCTCAAGGCGATGGGAGAAAGGCAGCGTTTGGTTCAGTAGTTGTTCTTTRAACAGGAGTTATTCAAATTCCAACCAAGGTGGCAAGGAGCTCCGGGGGAGCTGCTGCACTAAACAGGTCAAAGGAAGAGCACAAAGCRCATCTCAGAGTTTAGGATGTGCGGTAATAAATGTAAACAAGYCAATTAGAATATATTGTTTGCTGAAATGAAACTTCAAAACCCGGGCTGGTTGTACACGACCTATAGGAAATGAAGTGGAAGCAGTTCAGTGTGTGTAAAATTGATAGGCAGTTTTTATCTCACTATCCTTTTTATCTGGAGCATCTGAAATCCAGTAAATATATTCGCTTGCCCTACTTTTGAGAGTAATTTTTCATCACATTTTCAGTAATTGGATATCACATATTTTACGGTCTTACTCTGTGTTGTTGGAATAGCCAAAAAAAAAAGGAATAAAATGATAAATTGAATTACTTTAGGTTGGGCAGTTTTTATGGGAAAGTAAGATAGACCGGGTGCCTTAGGTGTAATCCTCTGACCATATTTGAAAACTTTCAGGCCAGTAAAAATCCCAAGCATTGACATGCAGTATTTCACCTCTGAAACAAGATATTGTTTACTAAAAGGAAAAAAAAAAATCAACAGTGTTTTAGTGTAAAACCTGTCTAGATTTTTAATGAAATAATGGAAGAAGGAAATACTTTTGTCCTGGCAAGACCTCAAGGGTGCTTTTCTTAATTTCCCAGTTCATTTTGTTCTCTTATCTAAAGTATGTAAAAGGGATTTTGTATTTCAGTTATGAAAATGTGCATATTTTATGCCACAAAAGGGAACCTTTTTTTCCTTTCCTTTTTTCGCTTTCCTCTTTTGGTAAATATTCTTTCAGAAGAAACACAATCGATGTAGTCAGAGCTAACAAGCAGATGGATGTATTTGAATGCCATTATCTTATGTACAATGATATTATCTCTTTCATGAAAAATTCAGCAGTTTGGGCTGCTTTAGTCAAGGAGAAGGAGGAAGTAGGGAAGAAAAAATAGTGAGAAAAACATGATCAGACTTGGAATCCCTGAGGGGGTCACATTGCATCATTTAGCAGGAGAATAACCAATGCAGAAGGAGCAAAGTTGGTGGAGTTGCTGTCTGCTCTCCTTATGGCGTTCTTGGCTCCGAGCTCTCTTCAAGCCCTGCAGCTGTAGGTGGGCAGCTCTTGGGCCTGCTAAAGCATCACACCATGACATTTTTATCATCAGTCTAGGAGAAGAAAATAAATTTGCTAACAGAATATAGTTGGCAGGCTAATACTGCCTTGTCACATTCCAGACATCTCCAGGTCTGGCCTGAGCCAGGGGAAACAAGAACGAGGGCCAAGAAGTTCATGATGGACATGTTATATGAAGAACAGAAATGCATTAAAGGAGGGGGAGGCTTCTCTGTAGTAGAAATTGGGTAGACCTGGTGATTTCAGAAACGGGAGTACTTTTGCCTATGAAATACTTTCCACCTTGGAGGTGGAAGGCTCTGCTTCTGTAAAATCTAATCTTAATCCTCTCTGAGGCCTTTAACATTTAATTTCCTTTTATTGGAAAAAGCTCCAGAAATAAAACGTACACTGCTGAGGTGTAGAGTTGTGCCCTATTCTCAAGTATCTGCTTGATCCAGTAACCTCCAGCAGCTGGTCAAAACCATTTGTATGCAAAAATTTAGGTTTTGCTCTCTCTGGGAATGGTKTGTCAGAATGATTCCCACTGGTGTTTGGTTCTTGTGGCATTTTCTGCTCCACAAACCCTTATCTGTGGGCCTGCTCCCGTGGTGGTTGCACTTGCAGGGAGAGCAGAGGTGTCAGTGTCACCGCAGTTTTCAGCAGGGAGCTGGCTGAGGAAATTTTAAGTTCTTTGCAGTTGAACCATGTCAAGAAGGAGATATTTCACCCTCCCAGCTGCAGCAGCAAAGCCTGTGCTGTAACCACTGAGCTGTGCCCAGTGTTGGGCAGAACAGATGGATTAAGACTATGCTGGGGAATTTCACRTGGACACATCAATGTGCGATGGAAGAGTCGCTGTTCTCCGCAGTCGTGCTCTCCTGTYCTACAGGATGAGATGATTTGTCTCATCAGGTAAATGAAATCTATTCTAACTTACCCACCCAGTACAGCAGTGGCCTTGAATCATGGGCTGCATTCTCCAGAAGCGTTGTGTTCCAGAYGGTCACTCCTTCACAGGGCATTTCACTGGGCCACATTTGTGGCTGTGCTGAATTCAGCTTTGTTTGCATTTAAAGACAAGAAAAATTCAGGGAAATGAATAATTGAGAAAAGACATTATGCAAACAGTGCAACTTCTTTGGGGTCCAGATTTGTCACGGAATGTCTTAATGATACATTTTTATGAAAATTATTTTTGTGAGTGACCAGGTAGATTGACTGAGMTTTCCATAGCCCAGGTTGTGGGAAGAGATGTGTAAACCCAAACTGGACCTTCAAAAGTCCTTGCCTAACATATGATGTTTACACCCAGTCATGCTGCCTTTTTCGCTGTGGTTTGCCCAGGTTCAGAGCACATAAAATTAAAATTTACTTTACTGTAAGGTCTTGAATGTCATTGAAATGTTCTTATTACTAAATGGTTTATCTTTGTTTGAATTTTATTTAAAACAGTACATCAGGCTTAAGGACAAAGGTTTTCTTAGGCAACCTTAAAATTATTATGTCTAATCAGGATTTTTTCTCCCCAAAATGCTGAGTTACTCAATTCCTTTGTCATGTCCCTTTAGAAAAATAAAAGTGTTAGTTAGGAAAATATTCAGGTCATTCCTATAAAAATAACCTCCATTTTTGCTTTTTGATGAAATGGGGTTTGTTGAAAGTGCTGGCATTTGGTGGGCTGAAAGAAAAAGTAGGACTGAAAAAATATTTAATCTAAGTTGTAAAGGAGCTTGGAACCACACCACAAGCATCATAATTAACTTTAATAATTATAAATGTAAATGCAGACAAGCCACAAGGTTTTAATGGTGTGCCACATGCTTCTGCTAATTATTTTAGAGTTTGGACACATTCAGTGCCAGCTAATTATAAACCCTGCTATGGAAATCATCTGTTTATATTAGACTTATTGATCTCTAGTGCTTAAGCAATATGAAAAGGGAAATCTACAATGCCGTACCATCTGCTTTGTATTCCTAATTGCTTTTAAAGAATCAAATATATAAATAGTCAGCTTTTTATATGTTCGGCTTCAAACTCATTCAAGAAACATGTTCTGCAAATCTAAGCGAGTAAGAAAAAGATGGAGCATTAATAATTCCATTCTTCCCCTCCAACTTTTTCCATCCTTGGGTCTCTGCAGTTCATTGACCTCAACATGGGAGAACTAAACCGGCATCTCCCAGAAGTCCCACATATTGGTCAAGCCAGCTGAGAAGTTGTGCAATTTATCATTTACATCTTTTAATTGCACATTTTCTTTTACTCCTTGCCATCAAACACACCTTATGGCCATGAACATTTCTTGTTATTCCACTTAATGGATACACAAGAAGAGGGGAAGGGAAATTAATGTTCAAACTAACGACCACCTCCTCTGGGAAGTATTTGGCTTTATGGCAGATTAAGCCTATTGGGCTGCATGATGGGCATTTGCTTGGGGGGAGGATACAGACTTTGATAGAGTTTTTTTCTGTCTTTTTTTTTTTTTTTTTAGAAGTAGCACTATTGTGTATTTCACATTTCTTTGTAAAATTGCTGATTTTCATGCTATATAAAATAACTGTTTTCAGTGCTTTAGCTGCTTGTAGTGTCACTTTTACTGGGATAGGTTCTTTTGTTAGATATTTACTCTTCTGTGACCCTTTGTTGTRATTTAACCCTGCAGGCATCAAAACATCACAGCCACTCCCTCACTCCCTCCTTTCAGTGAGATGGGGGAGGGAATCAGAAAAAAAAAAAAWTCACAGGTTGAGATAAAAAGGGTCTAATAGGACAGAAAATGAAGAGGGGAAAAATATACAAAGCAAGGGATGCCCATACTRTTCTGAGCAGTATCCCTTGGCCAGCTTTCCCTCCAGTTTTTCCCCCAGTTTATCCATTGTCCATGTTATCCCGTGGTGTTGAACACCCCTTTGGCCAGGTCAGCTGTCCTGTCCATGCTCCCTCACTGGCAGAGCGTGGGAAACTCAACAGTCCTTGATTTAAGGTAAGCACTGCTCAGCAGCAACTGAAACATCCCTGTGTWATCAATGTTATTCTCACCCTAAATCCAAACCACAGCACTGCACCAGCTACTGGGAAGAAAATTAACTATCCCAAACAAACCTTTTCTTTCTCTAAAGCTGGATTTTTTTTCTCTATTTTTTTTTCCCTGAAGTTAGAAATTCTGGTGTAACTGAATTTTTTTGTTCATTGTCTCATTGCGGGGTTCAGCTCTCATATTGGGATGTTATTCCTGGAGGAATCCTGCAGTGGACATAAGAAGGAGAATGAAGATGCAGAAAGGTGGCTGGTGTCACTTGTCACAACTCCTCAGCTTGTGAAGCTCCACAGCTCCTGTGAGGAACTCCACAGCTCCTCACTTGTCACAATGGCAATTTGCATAGGACAGGAGAGTGCCCTAAGAATGGCCGGCTCTCTGACAAATTGAGAAACTGGGCCAGATCCCCAGCTTGTGTCAGTTGTAGTAGCTCTGCTGAAATCCATGGAGCTGTGCCAGGCTGCACCAGCTGGGAGTCTGGCAATCGCTGGGTAAAATTAAACAAGTTAATGCACTTGACTGCTGCAGTTAAGGGGTCCTGAACCTCTGCTGCTTTGCCTCTTGAGGAGCTGCACAGACAGCGTCCTGCCCTTATACCCCACTTACACAGGATATAAATGTGTATGGGGGGCACAGTGGGGGAGAGTTGGTCCTGAAAAACACACCTCRGAGCTGTGTTTGTGGGTGAGGATAACGTCTTTGAAATTTCATTCTTCTGGTTCCTGTGTTTGTTCAATGGTTCTGCTGAGCCTGGCACTTGGAAAGAAAAGTCTGCCACTTATGGCTTTATGCTTATCCTTTCCCAGTGCACATGCACACCCTCATTTGAATCTCTCTGAGTGCACATTAGTAGTGTGGGATTCTATTATTATCAGAGTTTATTATAATTAGGGCTCCTAGTTTTCTGCAATTCAGCAGAGAAAGAAGCACAGCTTAAATTTTAGTTTTAAAATTCACGCTTCTTCCCAAAAATGAGGCACCAAGCAAAGAAGCAGCACTGGAATAGGCTTTCAAATGACCTTTCTGGTAAATCTCACATTTACAGTGAACAATGTAATTTGGAAGCTTTTAGAGAGCTCACCAAACTCCTGGTCTGTATTTCAGATAATGSTCACCTTTCCTTTTTATCCACCAGCATAAAT
Organism: Malurus melanocephalus; assembly: GCF_030028575.1. NCBI lineage: Eukaryota > Metazoa > Chordata > Aves > Passeriformes > Maluridae > Malurus > Malurus melanocephalus. Next base: position 2,067,884 of record NW_026623245.1, on the reverse strand, counting down.
AGCAACAGTGAAAAAAAATCATTGACCCATGTAGCATCATCCATGTGTTCTCCTGGTTTTGGGGAACAAATAGCAGAGTGTGGAAGGATGGGTTTTCATCAGTGACACTCAGTGCAGGGCATGCCGTGACAATAAGGGACTTGGTTTGGCAGCTTGCAGTGGCCAGAGACTCTGATGCTGTGTGGAGAGGAAARTATCTGTTATTGAGGAGGCTTTTACCTTGTGATGCTCTTCCAAGTGTATCCAGCATCACTGCACCTTCCCTAAGGAAAAGCCAGGCCTCCAGTGGAGACGCAGGAAGGCAGAACAAGCACCAGCATTTTCCTTTTTGAGGATGGACGTAGGAAGGTTTACTGGTTTTTTTATACTCACAGGCACCAAATATAATTGTAATGACCTACTCTTGTTCAAGTTCCCTCTTGGAAATCATCACCAGAGCCAGTGATGATCTGTCTACATGTAGTGTTTAACTTTTCCAGAATGTAAATGTTATACCTGCTCTGCAGTACTTTCAGAGGGCTTTCCTGGTGCCATTAGCATTTTAACATTATTATTAAGAAGTGGATTACTCACTCTGTACCTTCGGATGGCTCGGAAAATGAAAGTGAAATGTCAGATGCAATTAGGAGAGATGCCACCTCCTGTATTCCCTGGACTCCTTTGTTTGTCGCCTTTCCATATGACCCCCGTTGGGAGTAAAACCTGCAGTAGTTCTCAATGAAGTTGTCATGGATTAAGCTTAAGCTGTAAGCACAGCTCTGGTGTGGTCTAGATTACTTTAAAGATCATGGAAAGCACCTAATATTTCATCCAAAATGTGAGCAGGAAAGAATTAACTCCATAGTTTTATTGGAGAAGGAAAAAACAATTCTGTGTTTTCAATAGCCTTCAGCTATAGCTCCAGGTACTGTGATGTTAAATAATTTAGTCTGAACTTGCCAGCAGTGGGAATTATTACTATTGCAGAGGCAACATTTGATGGACAACATTGGAGGTGGAAGTGGATGTTTTTTGAAGCTGCTGAAGCCTGGACAATAGGAATTCGCTCTCCAGATTGAGGTAGCAGCTTCACAATTGGATGACACGAGTTCTCACCCCCTCAGCGAAATCACAGGCATCCAATGTATAGCCTGAAATGTCAGATTAGTGCCTGAAAGCTCTGCCAAAACCCCGCAAGTTGGGATAGCTTCAACCATGTTGTAACTACACGGCTTTGTAACCTCCCAGGGTGAGGATACGGAGTTTGGTACAGAGATGGATCTGTCTCCTTGCACCTGAATGTCATATTCTCCTCAGAGCAAATGGATAGGCTTTTGTGTGGAGACTGCCATAAAAGCAGTAAAARCTCTGATTTTTGGCAAGCAGAAGCTGTATAAGAACCAAACTAAGCTGCTGTAAAACAATAATTTGAAGGAGTAAACCAGCGCTAACCTGCACGGCAAGTTTCAGCCGATGCGCTGTGAAATGGCAAAGACATTAAACTCCCCTAAGATAAGGATTATAATAGGAACTTCAGTGACCCTCCAGTACAGTGGGGCTTCCATGCTACTATAATTAGGGTTATTGCAATGAAGTCAGGCACATAAATGTTAACATTCTGCTCATTAAAACAGTTCTTTTCAGAGAATTAAGGATTCTGCATTTTACATTCATAAAGTGAATAATATAAACTTAACTTGCAGTTGCTTTGATTRTGTGTTGGAAAGAGTTAAAATTCTCTATGTAGATCACTGTAGTTTTATTATGTAAGATGACCTTAGGAACTGTCATCCCCCTTGAATTTATACAAAGAATTCAAAGTAAAGGTTTTCTAGGTTACACTTCTTTTTTCAACCCTTTGTCCTGTCAGCTCAGTCCTAGATATCTTCATCTGCCGACATGCCCAGATGTGCAATGAATGTTGATTTGAGCTGGCCCCTCAACCCCTCCCTGCTGGTGTCATTAAAACCAGGGAGGTAGCTGCTCCCCTGGCATCTTTGGCAAGGCTTGGCTTTACACTGCGGACTAAATTATTGATGAAGAGCACTTCTGTCGCAGTGTGTTTTACCCACCTTTAAATGAAACAGTGCGGATAGAGCTGTCATTGCCTCCTCACTCCCTGCAACTTCTACATGACATTTATGATGTGGTTCAGATTGCACTGAAGCAATTAATTTCCAGTAGAGCCTGCACTCAGAATGAAGTTCCCTGACAATTACCAAGGGCTGGATTTTCAGGGAGCACACCACACAGTCATTGATACMGTATACAAAAGAAAACATCACAATACGCTGCAAAGGTTTGTTGGTCTTTTTTTCCCCTGAATCTGATGCTTAGTGCCTGAACACCCTTTTCACACCAGTAACTTTCYTTAACAATGTGGATGAAACCTGGTGTTCAGCCCCATGTTTGGGCCCGATCCTGCTGTGTGCTGAGTGCCTCCAGATCCTGCAGCAGTCAGTACGACCCAAGTTTTGCCATCTGTTAAGAAAAGCCTCACCAAAATGCCTGTCATTTTTGGTGAGAGACAGCCAAAATCTTCACATCAGACATCTGTCTGCACCTGGAAACGAAGCCTGTTTTTGAGTTCTGCATTCAGCCATTCAAGTGGGGCTGGTGCTGTAGGAGCTGCTATTTTATATCTCTTCTAGCTGCTCTCTGAACACAAGGGTGGCTTTTTTCTGTGAAGAACGTGTGCTCCTTTTTCAGGATTTGTGTAAGATAAAGAACAGAATAGACTTTGTTTATATATGTTGTTTTCTTCATGTTTAACAGTCTCTTTTAAGACCTTGATTCTAAGTTTGCCACATGAACCATCTCCCTGTCTGCAATGATGAGGATTTGGTCCAGGTTTGGGATTTACTGTTTTATTGTACAAGGGAACGGGGACCTGAGCATGGGACTASACCTGCTACTTCTCTTTATAGAGCCACCAGCTTCCAGAGTAGCTACCAGAGCTGGACAGGAGTAGCCATGGGTTTGTATTTTMGTTGAAGCACAGCCAGCTCTGATGACAGCACTGTCAAACTAGCATGGGGTGAGAATTTGCACTGGCATCTCTGCATCAGGGTGATGGGCACTTTAGGAATGCATAGACTAAAATACAGACAGGATATTGATGGATAAACTAATGYGTGGACTTGTACTTACAAGCTCAGGCTCAGAGGTGAATATTCTGACAACTGAAACATTTTGACAGAAGTTCTTTTAAAWAAAACGTGTGAACCAGTTTGGATGAAATCAAAAGTATCTTTACCCAGACCAGGAAACAATCTGCTGGAGCKCTGCAAAGAGCTTGTAGCAGGCCTTTCCTGCAGTTCTGACATTCCTGCAGCACCTCATGGGTTTGCAGTATCAGAAGGTGACCCTAGAAGTGCGTGTTCTGGCCCAGGGAATGCTGTGACCCTAAGCCACAGTAAGCACTAAGTTCAGAAGTGAATGAATTTAGAAACTTCTCTTTATATCCTTTAAAATTCTAACTATACAGCAGTTGCCTGTGATCTTTTTCCAAATACATGATATTTGAATTTCCTTTGAGGAAGAGACACTGAAAATAAGTCAAGCAAAGGGATATTTTTTTCCCCCATGACATAATTAAAAAAATCATCTAAAAAACCACCCAATGCCTCTGTCCCTGCCAACCTAATTTAGATTAAGGCTCAGAGTGGCAGGACATCTGAAATGTTTTGAGGGAAAGGCTACTTTCCTTCTCCTGACAAGGAAGCTCTTTCCCAGTGGTTTCATCTCAGTTTTGTGGTGAGCTAAAGGTGTCTGTAAATCGCATTCATGAGTTGTTGGTGTGGCTGCAATGCTTCAAATGTCCCTTTAGTATCTACCAGGGATCAGAGGAACTGGTACTGAAATGGCTGGAGCTGGAATGAGATCCTGTAAAAACTGAATAGGGAATCTGACGTGCTCTTCATACTTTAGTGAAACCTCACTTTCCATGATCTCACCATCAWTTTGCAGTTGAGGTTAAGTACAAAGTTTCAGGGGATGCATTGCAGGATTATGTCAGAGAAAGAGACATTCTTATACAGGACTTTTAGGACAGCAAGCACTCTTTAAGGAGTGTTTCAGAACTCCTGTAGATCTCTTTGAGAAAGCCCTGGTCCTGCTACTTGTTCTTTAAAACACTCTGCAGATGAAATGCTTCAAAAAACCCATGATTAGTTTAGTCCCTCTCCTTTTTTGTCCCCCTCTGTTTTTTCCATTTATTTTTTTTTAAGTAAAACAGGGATTTGTCATTATGCCTACTTCTGCAAACTAGTATTGTAATGTTGTATGCCTTATATACATTTTTCATGTAAAAATGCAACATGACAATCAACATTTTAAAATTCCAGTGTCTCTACTTAGCAATGTAAATAAAATTGCTTTATTTTCAGAGGCTTAGGCACTATGAGGGATAAAGTATGGAAGGAAGGAATCACCAAGTGTGTGAAGAAATAACAGCTCCAGATTTTCTAATGGAACAGGYTAAAATTTCTTTTTGAGTGAAAGTTAATATATTTAAATACACATGGGTAAGTTCCCTCATCTCCTGGAGAGTTAGGACACGACTTTGTGCTCAGTAGCAGCACTTTTCTGCTGGTGCTGCAAATGTGCTTTGCACCCATGTTAAAGGATGCTGCTCCAAAGCAGAGAATTAGACCTTGGAATGTAAAATAGGGAGATGATGCAAAGCAATTTGAGTAGGAAATCCTGGGACGTTAGTGATGCTCCAAGTGCAAATTTTAATATGGATTTAACTGCAGAGCTGCTACTGAGGCCTCGGTAATGTTATTTTAAGGTTAATTTGGAAGCGTGGTTCGAGGTTTTGGCTGCCTAACAGCCACTGTCATTAGTGAGAGTCGCATGGTTGAGTTCCTGCCCTGGAAATCTCCCTCTCTCCAGTTGTTTATGTACATAGAAATAAATGAGCAAATAGACCATTCTTTGAGGAGACAATTTGGTGCATAATAACACATTAATGTTTTAATCCAGTCATCTGTACTCCCACAAGGCAGGCAAAGGAGCCTCAGATCTGAGTTCTGAACCTTTTCTTAATGACAGATTTCTTTGGTCAGAAGCAAGTCAAGCTCTCCCTTTGTCATCCTGGCTTATTTTTCAGTCTTGCTGTCTTTCCACAAGACAGCAGTGAGAGATTGCTATGAAACTAATTAATGTCTGACAGACAGATTGAACCGAATATCCAAAGGATTCAGACTATAGTTCATTCCCCTTTACAAAGCAGAATACCAAGAGGCAAGAAACATATAGATGACATTATTATACTAACAAATAGCTGAGGGAATTTTGTTCCTCATTTTAACCAAATTAGACAATTTAAGACAATTACGGTTAAACTCCCCTCCCAGACTGCGGCTCAGKTACCTTGATGCGTTGGTGGTTGTAAAGAGATACAAAATATGAAATATTACCTAAGAGGGAAGCTGTGTGCTTTAGTGGACCTCTATTGTCTCTCAGACTGCGACCACAAGGGAGAAATAAGGGTCATGTGTCATACATGCATAGCCAAAGTATAGAAGATTTATGACTTAGTGAATATGTAGATACACCGGTGTTCTTGACCAAGCTAGGGATGCTGTCCTTGAGTGTGTCTGAGGTTCTGCTGTTAAAAAAAAAAAAAAAAAAACAAAAACTTCAAAGCAAGAAAGAGGCAAACAATTACACACACAGAATCTTGGAACACTTGGGCAGTGTTCTCTGCAATCGCAAAAATAATGACTGCTCATCCTGGTCTCTTGGGGGGGAAATTTCCATATTTTTGCTTTCGAGGCACTTTCAAAGCCATTTACTGCCATAATTCATACACCGCTGGATTAAGAACCGTATGCCTCTTAAAATCAGCAAGAGGCTATGTAGAGGATTTGCTGATTTAAGGAAAAGGCAAAAATAAAAATAAAAAAGGCAGATTGAGACCTACTTTTACTTCAAAGGATATAATCRTACCAGTTTGGAAGTCCACTCATTAAGAAATAGTTCCTGATTAATTGGATGGAGTGACAACAAAGAATATCAAATCGCAGCGTGTTGATCAATGCATTTGATTTTATCCTTCCTGTGGTATCTTTTGGTCACCAGTTACCTGGAATTATGGGCAGTTCATTCAACATAAGCTGTATCCAGAGGATTAARCAGTGCTTGTGGATCAGGAGGGGAACATTTCATCTGCAAAACAGAAATCAGGGAAGGTCCTGTGCCATCAGCTCTGAGGGATCACAGTTTGTTACATTAGATCACAGCATGATGCAAACTCACTGCACTTCTCAGCAGAACATGCACTGATTTTGCTGCTCTATAGCAAAATCCCTCCAAATTCTACWGTTCCTTATCTCTTCTGCAAAGGGAGATGGAAAGAATATGTATTTTCTCTTCATCACCTTGATGGCTTTTTCCATTTAAAACCAACTTGCCCAATTATAACACCATTCCTAATGGACAATATGACATTAAAATAAAATCTGCATCAATAGTGAGAACAGGGGTGCAATACAATATTTGTGTCTTCTTGGCTAAATTGTACTTCATAACTTTTCCTAAACTTGTAGCTGATTTTTMTGTAAAAGGTTTTTTGGGTCTGCTTATTTGCTGTACCCAAGCACTCTTAAAGACAGATTTGCTCCTGCTTGACTTAAAAGCCTGTCTTGCATCCAAATAGGCTCTAATATTTGACACACTTCTTCCTGGACAAGGTCAGGATGACTGGACACAGAAATATAAAGACACATTTCCTCTTCTCTTTGTGGTGATATTGCTGCCAGTGATAGGGAAAAGTGAGTGGGGAATATGGGAACACAATGGGATTTTTGTCAATGCTGGCTGTGCCCCTTCAGTATGGTCCCTGTTCAGTCCACTGATGGTTTTTGGGACAACACAGTAACTTGTTGAACTGAGTATTTTGTAGAGAGAACCTTGTTTATATCCCTCTTTAGTTTTAGTGCCTGGATAGCAGCTCTTGAGGAACATTTGAGAGAAGCTGCATTGATTTTCCATTTCTCAGAAGGCCCCACCTGGAGCTTTTCATCCTGTTTGGGCCAACGTAATTCGGGAAAGATTTGAATCAGTAGGACACAGTTTAGAGGAGAACAGGGAGGATAAATCAGAACCCCAGAAAATGTGGCCCACAAAGATTAAAAGAAATGGGTTACTGAGCCTGAGGCACTGATATCTGGGAGCAAGACTGTTCTTTTCAGAGACATAAATCTCCCTGTCTGTGCTGGACAAAGCAATGGACTGAAAGTAGCGAGATTCAGGCTGGATTTTAAAAAAGCCTTCCTGGCCAGGGAGGTGGTTGGAGTCTCTTTTAACATGTCCTGCCTGGAAGCAGGTAGAGGAACATCTGTTAGAAATATTATAATTTGCTTTCAAAGGAAAAATGACCTTTACATCTCAGAGTCTTTTCCCACAATGTGATTCTGGATCTCTCCAGTAGGTCCCGAAACTGCTGTTGTTACAATATATAGTATTCCTGGTAGGAGATCATATAAATGRAGAATTTCCTACTTCCTCTCCCTTTCTGGGGAAGATGTTCTTAGTACTGGGAATACCACTGCAAAATACTTAGTTTGAATAAAAAAAGGCTGTCTGTTTTCTGAAAATTTTGTAGGGGCCAATAGGTTCAAAAGCATCTAGAAAAGAGACTTTTGCTCATTTTTCATCATTCATTTCTTTTTCAAGGTYTTAAAAGCTTAAAAGAAACCAGGCCTAAAACTCCAGTTGCTTCTCTTCCTTTTGGCATATAGGACATCTGAGGATATTGACTGAACAAGTCCCCCGAATACAAGCCTTGGAATTCACTTTTTACTCCTGTTTGAAAGAGCAAACAATCACGTCTGCAATAAAGTAAATTTTGCTTTCATTATGACTGTACTCCCGCGAGCTAATTACATTTCAGACACAAAGCCTGTCAACTTTCCGGCTCTGCGGTGATAAAGGAACCTGCTGGGTAAAATAGCCACCACTCATGTGTTATTTCAAGAAATATCTAGCCAACTGTGGGAGAGAGTCCTTGTTTTTGTGTTGAAGTAAAGAAACAAAACAGGAAAACAGGGGTAGTTATGGTAAATGTAAGTGGCCATAACGATCAATATGATTGGACAACAGTTTAAAATTAATCACAGTCTTTGTTTAAGGAACCTGTCTGGTTTTGCCTTGCATGCTCTTTTTCATATTTATTGAGAATGCTGACCGAAATTGAGACCCTTTCCTCAGGGATTTAAGATTTCATGTTTTCCTTTGCAGCCAGGGTGGGCTGGAGCTGTTCCAGAACTGTGCAAGAGTGGCTTAATTTCCTCCCAGCTGATGTCCTAGAGGTTATCACCCTAACCTGCTTAACCAGCTGTCCAAGGAGAAAAAGAACATTCCATCAGTCTACAATTTCATGCTTATGCAGCCACTCTATTTTGAGATCTCTTTTAATTAAGCCATCTGATTGTTTTTTCCTCTCTTTATTTTTTCTCTTTTTTAATTTTTGATTTTTTTTCCCCAGCTAAGCAAACAAGAACACTCCCAGACTTGGATTTGCTGGCTGAAATGTGAAGGTGACATGGAGCAGAGGGGTGATGAACAGCCCAACAAACCAGGGGTGAAGGCAGCATCTTTCCCTGCATGGCCCTTCCCATAATACGCTTCTGGGAGGAACATAAAGGCACTTCCAGAGGTAGGTTTAGAGGCCCAGCTGACAGGTGCTGACTTGTTCAGCTGCTGTGCCTTGATTGCATTTGATTGTGTGCCCATAACCTGAGCAGATTCCAGAAAGGAGGCACATTCTGCTTATGGCAAGTTCCTCGTGCAATACATCATGGCTTTGGGGTGGAGTTTGGCCTCACTGCAGCACTCGGGGCAAGGAGGGAACTCCAGGGATTGTGAAGGAGGTTTTGAGGGGAGCTGGCACTTTCCTGCCTGGCCTGGGCCATGTACAGGACRTTCTGTTCTTTTGGTTGCTGTCGGTGCTGAGCTGTCATTTGGAGGAGGTGCCCACCCCTAAGGCATTGTAACTTCTGTCTCACTCCACACCTGGCTGGAGGCTGGGGAGCTACAGGGGTTTTCTGAAATGGAGGGACGGGATGGGAGGTGGGAGTGGGTGGGAGGAGAGGGGGGATGAATTCTTATTTAGCTGCCCCCAGTGGATGAACAGCAGATACTGAGGAAGATGTCCTTTCCATAAGAAGCTGACCCTTTCTGAACAGYTGTGCCACTGGCAGTTACTAAACATCACATCATTATCATTCAGTTTAGCAGCACTAGTGTGATGTGAGATCAGAGAGCTCCTTCTGATTATTTAACTTAAACCTTTGTTGGTAGTTTCAAACCTTCTCCAGATTTTAGCACACTGTTCACAAYCTCATGTCCAGTAACTTCAGCTTTATAAAATCTTCAAAGCCTGTGCACAACCAGTGTCCCCCATAGGATCTCTGAGTCAAATGGCAATAGACTGGCTTCCTGCAAGGCTTTTTCCATGGGGAATGGGCACTCTCAAATGGGCACTCTCCATTGCACTGATAGGAGCATCCTCATGGGTACTTGTCAGATATATCCCCTGGAAGGTCCTATTTCATGATTTTTAGGCCATCTCTGCTTTGCTGATTAACATGTCAGTGCCTGCTTCAGTGGCACTCCTTATCTTGGGGAGGATCTGTCCCAAAGGGCTGACAAGGTAGGACTCGAATCAAGTTTTACTCTATTTCTAAATAATGGAAAAGAGCACAAACACTCCCTTTTCCACTCCTTGGAAAAGAGCACAAACACTCCCTTTATTTATGAAATTAATCTAAAAGCTTGGGTCCAATATGTGAGTATCCTGTTAAATAGTGCTTGATTGAACACTTTTTTCATCAAAATTTCTGAACATATTTGGTATTTTGAGAGGCAATGGTGAGGACACTGTGGCCTAAAAATGCCCTAATAGTGCAAAGTAATTTTTTTCCATACATTTTCATGAGTATTTTTTATTATGCATTGCACACATTCTAAATACATTATTACATGCTGTCTTGACCGATTGAGTAAATAATGCATTTAAAAAAAAATTGAATGTTTAACAAATGGACTGCAGTGGCTTCARTGTGGGGAATGTAACATAGGTTTARAAAACCTGCCTAATTATGCTCTTAACCAAGACATGAGGACAGTTCCTCTAGAGCCACTCTGGCCTGTCAAGTAAATAATATGCATTTTACAAAACCRACTAATTATGGATTTACCCACGGGACTGTAAAAGATCTGAAGATGCAGGTAAGTAATATGCACTTTATAGCTAACCAAGCATGGGGAATTTAATTTAATTAAAAATCTGGTAGGTAAAAAAAAAAAAAGAAGGTAAATAATGCCAATAATCTCTCCAAAACCAGGACATTCAACTTAAGTTATCTCCTGTGCCATCTTGATAAAGTCAATACACCAGTGCAAAATATCCAAGGGTAGAATTCATGTGAGTGGAAGTGTTTTTGTTGAAGGAGATGTTACTGCTTTCCTAAAGTTCTCCATGATTCAAAGTGTCTCTYCTGGCATCAGGAAGGCCAGCTCAGGGCTCCTCTTTGGGGTTACCTTGTGAGCTCAAGGGGAACAGCATTTCCAACATCTGCCTTTGGTCACATTTTTCCATTTTTCCCAGAGATTTTTATACAAGATTSATTACAGGCCTCACTAGGGAAAGCAATACAAAGAATCTAAAACTGGGTTCCTATTTGTTTATATTAATATGCATTTTTCAATGTGCTGGAGGAATTTTTTAATGTTTGTTTATGTTCTTTATGTTATGTTTAAGGGGATACAAAGATGACTTGCTTTAAGCTGAGCCACCAGAAAAGAAACTCTAAAGCTTGAATGCTCCATCATGTGTCTCTTTTGGAAATGGGTTATACAGAAAAGAGGGCAAAAGGTGACATCGAGACTTTCAAAGAGTTTTGAAGGAGAAAAACATTCTGAGCTCAATTCTGCCAAGTCCTGAGAACATTGTGTGCACCTGAGTGTGTCACTAATCCTCGGTACACGCTGCACAAAAATCTGTGCCCAAGGATGACTGACTCAGGAGCAGGTTCCCTTACAAGTTATCAAACCAGGTGAAATTACAATTAGGAGTGTTAATTAGGGTAAATGAGTAGTGCCAGTGTTTGTATGTGCACATACACACTTAGAGGTACTAAACCAGCGATTTCTTCACTGAAGGCATTACCAGGCGAGTCAGAAAGGCTGCAGCCAGCACATTTCCTTAGAAAACRGTCCCTCAGCAAAAAAGCACTAAACAGTTAATGGTGACCCATCCTTTCTATTGCTCAAACAGTACACAAAGCAATTTTGTTTTTGTTTGTTTAATATTCCTCTTTTTTTCCTAGCATCTGAAAAACAATGTTGGGACAGCTAAAATATCCCAGACCCCCTCAGATTGCTGGGTGATACACAAACTCATTGTCTGAGATTCCCCCCCAGTTTTACACACCAAAGTTGTGTTCTGAATATAAATTCCTGCAAGCTATTGAGATCACAAGTATGAAATCTGAAACTGCTGGTTCTATGATGATAAAGGGACATGCTCTTTAAAGGAACCCAGTTTTGCTGCGAGCAATGAACATGGGATGTGGAGAGAGACCTAGATTTGAAGTAGAGTTTGAAATGCTGCAGGGATTCCATTACATCCTTCTAACACTCTTCTCCCTTGGTCAGATAGAAGCTTTTTTTTGTTGTTTATATGTTTACTTTGAGAATGATAGATTGGAAAACTTCTATTAACCCTCTTCTCCTTGGCTCCCTTTCTTTCCCCACCTTTCCCCATCACCCACTCCCCARCATTTATGAAATACAGAGGTTCTGTATAGGTCCTGAAGAATTGTATTGTTTGGCCACAAACCCATCTTCTCCAGCTTTGTCTCTTTCTTATAATATAAATTATTCTTTTTAAAATGCAAAGTGGATTTGTGGTATAGGAATTCAAGTTTCATGCTAGGAGAGACTGGAGCACAGTCAAATTAAACAACCTGGTTTGTATTTTAACTATGTTATGGTCTCACCATTTCTACTTACATCTCTCACACAAAAAAAAAAAAAAAAAAAAAAAAAAAAAAAAAAAAAAAAAAAAAAGCGCCCAAACCCACAATTGCTATTGCTGTTTATTGCTTAGAAATAGCTGCTTTTGCTTCAGGTACTTGAGAAAGCAGAGGAATGAAATAAGCTCGTGCAAGCTGTGAGGGTTTCAGGACCAAACACCACAAATAAAACTCACCTGGAGCTTTTGAGGAGGGAGAGATCAAGACTGCAGTGAACAATTTCTTGCCAGCAATTGCCTTGACCGTTGGGTCAGCATTGTAAAAATAATATGATAATCTCTGCATTAACTTCAGTAGTTTCCTTTGTGCCAATTGCTCCTATTGTGGCTGTGCTCAGCTAAGCTGGCATGACGGGAGCTCTGYTACTGGACTGCTTCAGAGGAGACTTGCTTGAGTTCTCAAGCAAGGTGAATAGGACTTGGGGAATCTGACAAAAATGTTTTATCTGAGCTGTTCTCTTAATTAAATTAGTCCCATTCCAATAGCCAGCTGAATAGTGATGTCAAAGTGGAGACAGCCACCTTATGAAATCTCTCCTGTAAAAGTTACTGTATTTTTAGATTTCTTGGATTCTTTCAGTGCCATCTGTAGCTCACACATCACATTCTTCACCATGCCATTACCTTCCAGAAGAAGATGAAAAATCAAAAATTATTTTATCTAGGTCAGAAAGGGAATATGCCAAGAAAACGCCTTTGCTGGGGGAGAAATCAAGCCATGGCACAACTTTAGGGAACACAGGACCCATTAATTTAGATTTTTTCTAATATTCATGGTTTAGTAGCAGCATGTCACRATTATATAGCAACTGGTGCTGATGTTATTGCTGCCTTAAAAAAAGTCTTCTCTCAGCTTCCAGGAGTTTAAGAAATATTTTTGGTTCTTTGCTTCTCTGATGGGCAAATCCTGCTCTCTCTGCCTGTTGGGAAGCTCTTCAAGAATTGGTACCTTTTGACTTTTGCTCCCTGATTAACACCCACAAAATAAGACCCTTAGGATGGGGAGCGGTCCTAGGTCCGAGCTAAGAAATCATGGGGATTTTTTTCCTCTTACGTTTCTTCCAGTAATTCAGAGGGAATTAAAATAAAATTTTTGTGGCGTTTTCGTGAAACAGAGGGGAGAGCTGAGCCTGCACCGGGCTCGCCAGCGGTGCAGAGCGGCTGTTCCATAGAGTGTGAGTGCCCTCTGCTGCACAGCCTGGTGAGCTCGTGGGTTGGGCCTCTCAACAAAGGTACAACCTGCAAAAAGAGCTGTGTCCCCTTCTCAKGCACAGTGAAGGAGGCACCAGAACTTCTTAGGGAGTGGACCACATTCCAAACTCAAAGCTGGTGGTGCTGTCAGGCAGTGGAATTTACTGCATTAACACCATTGTAAATATCAGAATATTTAATGAGCATTTACAGTGGTAATTGCCAGAGTTGTTGTAACAGGCTGGGTGAATAAATCTGGTATCTATATGTGAATAAAGTGAAATGCTTTGAAGTACTTAAAAGTAAATTTTAATATATTCCCTTAGTGCTTGGGTCATTTACGGTCATAATTCCTAACTCATTTATTCAGAATAGAATTCAAAGAAAAAAAAAACAAAAATTCTTCAGGTGGAGTTTCTATAAAATCTAGCAAATCAATTTTGAAGAAACTATTTCAGCTATTAAGTATTCATATTATTTTGTGCTTCTCCATATAACTTATACTGACAGCAGCTTTTATGGAATACTAATATTCTCTCACACACATTGCATATCTAAAGCTACTAATTACAAATCACATTTTACACAGGCTTTGAAAAGGAAGCTCCAATACTTTGTAGAATATTCTTTTAAATAGCCTAGTACAATATTAAATAATCATTAGACAAAGATTATTATAAAATCAGGCTGCCAAATTACTGACTTTGTGTTTTCTGCAGCCCTAATCTTTTATTTCTTCCTCGAGCAAAACTCCCACTGATTTGAAATATGCAAGATTTAGGTATATGGCAGGAAAGTGGATCATCCCTAAGATGTAGCTGGGGATAGAATTTTAGTATTATCCAGAAACTGGGTGCAGGTTGTAGTTTGGGAATCTACAACTGGTAAACTTTGCCAAGTGGTCCAAGGACATCAAAGTCCAGGGACARTAAAGTAAAGTGCCTTCAGTTACATTTGTGATTATCAGCTGGCAACAGCTTTGAAGTGAATTCCAGGTTTATAATAAACACCATTTTGGAGTCTGCTCTAAAGGRCAGTTCTCCACCTCTGGGGCTGCTGCTCCTGTGGGATACATGGGAAAATGCAGCCTATGTTACACTGCACTGAAAGGAAGCTGCTCACACAGTATCTCATGGTGACATCTTTTGGGTCACTAAAAATGCCTCTAATTTTTTTCTGTCCCAAATTCAGAATTATTCTGGAGAGAGCCTTAAGCACTTTGAAACATTGCTATGAAATTAATGCTGTGGACAATCAAAATAATTGTAATTTAACCCCACAGAAGTTAGCTTGAAGCGAACGTGCTGCAGAATCAACTGAAAGGAGCAGCCCATGAGTAATGCAGGTGGCACAATCCATCTGTACCTCCTGACACCTCAGTTCAGATACGTGTTTGCTTTACTTTCGCAGACCAATATTTTCTTGTGCTCCCCACAATGATGTAAATCTGAACTAATTTAGGAGTCGCCACACAAGAAATGTGTAGTGCAAAGCTCTGCAAATCAGCGCTGAAGGGCCTTGACAAAGCCGTGGGTGGTAAATTCCCACGCAGCTATATCATCCCTGTAYCTTCTCCTGCTCCGTGCCATTCTTCTATTGCCTCCACAAGGATTGAAACTCACCTCAAATCTTGCAGATAAATCAAATTCATAAGCTTAAGTGGGTATGCAATTCCATAGAGAACGAGCCTGACAAAGACAGTGAGGCTATTGTAAATACAATAGTGAGGCAGCCACTAGCCCAGGGCTTTCCTTTAATGTTCCTGCTACTGCAGTCTGACTATGGCACAGATTCAGCCCTGCTACAGGCASGAGCTCCAGAGCTACAGGAGATCCTGGGCTGATGAGACTCTCTCAGCACTTTTTGCTGAATTCCTGGGGAATGTCAGGAATTCCTGCCCTCAGAGCCTGAAAAGRAAGGTRCCAATCTGTGGCCAAGCTGAAGGCTGGACAAAACTTGAAGGAATGACATTCARGCAAGGTCTGTGCTGARAAGAGGCTGAAAACAAGAAATGATKTGGTCTTGGTAGGTAGCTCAGGCATGGCAGAGGAGGTTTCAACTTTCAATTCCATCCCTGGTGAYTTCATAATGYAAGTGAATCCTTTCTATTTGGATAGCAGATCCTTAGAACAGACCTCCTTATCTCCTGTCTTACACAGTGAGAATTTTAAGGGTAAAACTTAAAACCAAAAGACTTTCTTGAGTGTAGGGATTTAGCCCTTTGTCTTAAATGGATGTCTGGATCCAGGCTCTATTTAATAACCTTGCCATTCTTATAAATGCCGTTTGTCTTTTCTGTTTAAAAACATCTYTACAGGTGATCATGGGTGATCAGGGCTCCCAAGAGCTACTCTTACCCTGTGCCATGAGGCACAGAGTGACCTGGCTGTTGTTTCAAACCCTTTCCCTTGCACATCTGCAGTCACTCCTCCCACCTCATTTTTAGCTGTGAAGGCTGGGGAGTGGCTCTCGTGAGAGCTCCTGGGAATATGAAATATCAGAGGTAGTTTCTAACCTACCTGCATCTCGCTAGGCATCACAATTCTACAAACATTTTGTGGGGCATCTCTCCCATGATGTGTCTGGCATTGATTTACAAGCTGCTCTGGAACTGATAGAATTAATTGCACAAAGAAACCCACTTAAGCTGAGCCTCAAAAGAGAAACAGTTATCCATATTGTTGCCTTTTTGATGCCTCACTCATTAAACTAAGGAGGTGGCAAACTACTACTGAAGTTCTCCTTAAAGCCAGAGTTTCCTTTTTATTTCCTTTTCGAAAAATGGGGTTTGAGCAGTAGGATTATATGGTCTTGTAAGTCTACAAAATTGTATCTTTATTAACTTTGTGCAAGCTGTTACAAGAAGAATTGAGAAAAACTCAGGATTCTGTGCAGATATAGAATGAAAACTGTAGTTCTGCAGGAGCTGCTCTGAAGAGGTTCGTGTGGCACAGGGAGAGTGTTTGCTAGATTGCTTTCAAAAAGGAACATCAAGCCAGAAATGAGGTACAAATTCTGGTTCGTATGCTCTGTGTCTTTCCTGTCTACCACACAAGCTATAGCTTTAGTAAATACATCCACATTCCTCCTCTCTTCATTTTTTCTTGGTCCGCCCCCTGGCAAAGGGCAAATCCAGAAAACTCCTTTCACAGACTCTTTAGGAACTGTTTCTTTCCTTCAGTTATTTCCAGGTTATATCCAAGCAGGATGGCCCCACTCCAACCCAGTCATGATGTCTGCTACCTTTTCCTGGCTGGAATATTTGCTACTCTTCTTGTTTGGAATGTTTGCTACTCTTCTTGTTGACTCTTTTCCTGCATAGGGGGATTGTTTGATGTGTTTTTCTCCATCTTGACATTCCTTCTGACATTCTCAGTCTGAGTTGCTCAGCAGCTCTTGCCCTTTCTGTGGATATTTTTAATAGCTCTAGGAGAGGCTGCTTCTGGAGAATTAAAAGTAAATTTGGGTGCTGTTGAACCCCACAGGTCAATAAGGTTTATTTGGTCCAGTAGTCACATAGAATATTTTTGGCTGTTTTAAGCCCCTCCAACTCTAGGCTAACAATGCAAATTTGTGAGGATAACTGTATATTAATTTCATATGCAGRTCTCTTTATTGAGAGGAAATATCAGAAATTAAACCTTACAAGTATCCAGAAGCAATTATAAAATGAGTAGATTATAGTGGTAATACTGTAAATGGAAATTCACTGAAATGTCAAAGTACTTGCCATAAAATGTAGCAATAATATGATACTAAACACAATACAGAGAGCTTTCAAATATTAATACCTTTATTATTTTCTCTATTAATACTGATAAAGTTCAAACAATCATCACCAAGCTGATCAGGGGAAAAATGATATCATTACCATCATCGGCTGGAGGGAGCTATAATGGTGCTGTCATTCTGTCCTGCTGGAATATCACAGAGGAACCAAGCTGGATCCTGACATAAATCCCTGGAGGTGAATGACAGGACATTACCATGCTCAGAGGATAATTGTAAACTGGCATGCTAATGACTCACWCTTGTGAAGATACCAACTGAAACAAAACTGGGAACAAATAGTAAATTAATTTTTCAACTTGCTTGGCACTGTCTGCTCAGGAAAAAAGTTGTTTGCATTCCAAGGCTAAGTGAGCTTCACTTGCTATTTATTCTGTTATTTCTTTTACAGTGATCTGTACTAATTCAGCTCTCTTGGCTGGTTTATTTAATGACCTAATCATCAGACAACTCCTGGAGTTCTAGCAGGATGGATATGCCTTTTCCTGCAGAAATTCCTGCTTTGCAGAGGAGGCTTCTGAGCTGCTCAGACCAAGAGATCTCTGACAAATGCCGGTCAATGCGTACCTTGAACATCTCCTAATTTCTGTAGSAAATGTTAATAAGGAGAATTAACAACCAGTGGGTGAGAGATCAAAATCCAGCTATGTCCACACAGAGCTATGCCCTCACAGCCACAGTTTTTCTAAGTGATGGAGTGCATTTCATTGTGTGGTGTTGCTGGTCATGGACTTTACAGGTACATTTTAGAAGTTATTTTTGTGTAAGGAATAATAACAACAAGAAGAAAAAAAGAAATTGCAGAAGAGCAGCCTGCACATTTAATTATAATGCTGAATATTAATTAATAAAAAACATCAAAAATAAGTTGCTGGCTGCTGTATAATTAGGTATCTACACCCATCAGATCAAAGTATGTAAATGAACTACATTCTAATAAGCCCCACTGTTTAGCTCRAGAATTATAATGAATCTAATTTGCCTGCCTTAACTTAGCCAAAGCCACTAACTATGTGATTTTCTTCTCTTTGTACATTTTTTTGAGTCGGTACAAAAAACGAGATAATCAATAACGGTGGATAGTCTCCTGAGTGATTCCCACTAATGCTAATGGGAGTTAATTGCTTATATTTAGAGGAGACTGTGCAGTTCTGGCACCCCAGTGAATATAAATTACACAGTGGTGGAGTTTGTACAATGGGCTAAATCATTCCCACCCACAGAAGGAGGAAAGTTCCTTGGGGAAAACTGCTTTATTCCTTCCACAGCATCTTGTCTTGCTGCTCAYGGGAGGGCTCTGCTGGCCAGGTGAGGGTGCTCTCCTAGGACACATCACGAGGCTCCTCACTGGACCTGAGGCCTGTGGGATGTGTCCTTAGTGTCCACAGCCCTGGGAGGATGAGCTGGAGATTCTTAATAACCACAGAGAAGGGAACAACACCTGTGCTCCCATACTTTTCCTGTCCCYGTGTTTCATTTACATTTTATCCTCCTCTCCCCTTCCTTGCTCCAGCCCCAGGGCACGAAYAAAAACTCTGCCAGAGAGCTGGCAGCAGAAAGTCCCCAAAATGCCTGGTGCAGGGCATGGCAGCCGTGGGCTTTCATTCACCCTCSGTTGTGTTGGCACAGCACTGAAGGGCTGGGAAAGTACAGCTGGAAGAACAGCAGCAGCCCAAGGCATCCACAGCTCCTGAGGCTTCATGACGTGGGGTCAGGAAGCCACATGGCCCTGGAGAAAGTTCCAGAGGTCAGTCTGGAACCTCAGAGGTGTCCCATGGTGAAAYCAGCCTCTACCTGGTGATGTAAAAGGAGCTGACTCTGCTATTTCCCTCCCTGCTGGCACAGGCCTGGCACTAATGAGGGGAAACAGGATTTTTAATGTGATTAGGAGTTTGTCAGAGCCTGTTTGGAAGGGCCGTGCAGTGATGCTGGGTTGTTAATTCTCCTTATTAACATTATGTAGAACCAAAATTCTGCCACTTTGCTTCTTAGTCTCCCAACATCCCATTTAAATTAAATTGGCCTGACATGCCTTTATCCATTTTTAAACAAGAAACAAGACAAAACAAACAAAAGCTATCACAGTTTAGCTGAGTCTGTGAAAAGTGCTGTGTTATCTGAGCTACAAAAAAAAAAAGCCATAGACTTATTTGAAGATGAAATTTTGCATATTGTTAGTCTATAATTTAGGCACTTCAGGATTTAAAAACTGATCTGGCTGAGTTATTTACAGCAGAAGAGAGGGAGCTGTGTGTGCAGATGAGCTTCTTGTCATCATGTTTTTAAATCTGTAATAGGCATAATGGATTCGGCTCTACAGTGGTRATTTGCAAAGCCCCATTGATTTCAATGAAAGTGCAATGAGGGTGGTTAAAGGTATTGGGGGGGCTGGTGCTTCCAAATGAAGGGAGATTAAAAAGGCCAATATTAGCAAAAGGAACAAATAGGAATGAATGGGATTAGCCAGAAGGTTTAGGATCCTGAAATCCAGGCACAGGTTAGCTCATCACTGCAGTGAAATCTCCCTGTATTTAAACAGAACACAAAAGTTTTTGTGCTTCTATTTCAGGTATTTGAGTCATAAATCATGTTTTCATTTCTTACACACTTTTAACTGCCATTCACATCTACCCAATGCWTTGGTTGTCATTTATTGCTCCTATTTTTAGTGAGGAGGGAAGGATGAGTGCTGTGAGCACATGGGGATGATGCCTGCAGGAGCTGGGGACAGGAGCACTGGTGGCACTGACCCATCCTCAGTCACTTGCAGCTTTGCAGGCTCGGCTTCCTGCACCCAAGTTGTTTGCTCCAGCTGTCTCCATAAGTTCCTGCTTTTGGAAAACATTGGCTGGAGTGATCCAGCTGTTTCTGAAGTTGAGGCTAGGAAGAAAGGAGGATAAACTCTTGGATACCTCAGGAATGTAGTGGTGCAGAGGCAGTTTGTGCGGTGGGGATGCCACCGTGGAGTTCTGCCTTGGGAAGGAGCCCTAGCTAAAGGAAATTCTTGGAGYTTGGTGCAAGTCAAGAGTAGGTGAAGTTAAAAGTGTTTTTAAGGACTGTCTTAGTTACTGGGCATAGAGGAGTGGTGGCACAGCTGCACATGAGGGGAATTTGTGTCCCGCTGTTTGGTTGCTCACTCAATCCCTGATGCTTCCCAGCTCTGCTGTTCCCCCTCTGGCACAGCAATGAATCTGCTTTTGATCTCCCTGTGGTTGTGTTKAATATAGAATGTGGCTGACATGCCCCTCTTTCCCTGATCCCATCAGCTGTAAGAGCTTTTCCTGGGCTTTCTCTGCCTTCCTAATAGGTGCATTTGGGTTCTGCTGTGAGCAGTTTTGCTGGTCATAGTCTGAACTKGACACTTCCTTTTGCTTGACACGAGCTGGACCAAGAGACTCACCAGCTCCTTTTACTTTTTAGGTTTTCTTTGTAAACAAACACTGTCCCATGAAGTTACTTCACCTAGTCCTCTCGTTGTTACTTTCTAAATCCTTTTTCAGAGGAATATCGTGTTTGCAGGAAGAGAGGAGTGTTGTTGTCCTGTGGCAGTTCTTTGTGTTAGTATCTCAAGACTCATCCAAACAGACTTTTAGAGTGGGAGTTGAAATCCTATGCATCCTGCCTGCATGTATGTAAATGTGTGTGTAGGAAGGGTTTAAAACAGTGAATGAGAGATAGCATAGGAAGTCCCATTTTAAAACTTCCTTTGACCACTTCAGTTTTGAATTGATGGGACACTTTATTCTTCAAAGATAATAATGATTGAAACTTCTTGTTTATAACATAAGCATGATTCTCCTCTATTAATTAAAACTCACTTTCTTACTGTAAATCATGARTCTTCTAGGTTTGTGTTGTGATGTGAATTGTCCTGAAATGTAAAAAACAATTTATTTCATAGCAGCTTGTCATATTTTGTTACTGTTCTCATCAGTAACAGAGATACAGTAAATTTTATAACTGGCATTAAACATTAAAAGGGAGCAATACTGCCAAGRAGCAAAAAAAGTAAAAAGATAATATCAAAAAATACCACAATTAATGTCAGGGCATTCTATATCTCTGCATTTTGAGGACTAAAGCAATGAAAGCAGATAAACAATTARGTCAGTGCTGCTAAAAGTGAACCAGTTTTACATGACTGAGCTATAAGTGTTTTGTAGAGGTCTGAATCACCAGACATCTCTAGTTTAGCAGCAATGTTAGCAATGAAAGTAACGCTTCCTTAAATTTGGAGACACTCAGGTGTTTCTGGAATGCTTTAAACTCCAGCTTCACTTCTGTAAATCCTGTTGTGAGCAAGGCACACAACAGTGCATCGATTGCAAGGGTTGTATCCTCTGCTTTCARGAAACAGGGATGTATTTGGGGAAAGAAATTTGTATGTGAATCACTTCTTAGGAGTTAGGAAGGTTATTTATTTTTTAGAAGATTCTGGACATCTCACAAGACTGCAGACATTTTTGTGGTTATCGTCTGTATTTCATGAGTGGGGCACACAGCRAAGTCCACATCTCTGTTGTCAAGGGAAAAGTCTGTCAAGGGAAAGGTCTTGCTTGCCAGGGCTGGGAAATGACGTTAGTGGATATTACAGACCTCTGCATGTTAGYGAGGAGATATAAAGGGGATAAGAAAAGGATATTCATTCATTCTCTCCTTCTCTCTTTAAACGCAGCAGAGCCTCTGGGATGGCTGTTTTGTTTCATTGTGATAAATCTCTTGACTCAAATGGGCACAACRTGTGAAGAATGGACATTCAGATCAGAGATAGAGTGCTAAGAAACTGATTTCTGTGTGSTTAAACCTGGACATAAATGCATTTTTTTCAATCCAAAGTGTATTTTATTGCGAGCTGTGTTGTTATTCTTGAAAGTAATGTGAGCTCTTTATCTGATATTGACAGTCCTACTGTAGATTTCAGTGGAGGAACATCTCAATTGCATCAGTTAGACTGACAGAGGTGCCAAATCCATGATCTATTCACACTCACTCACCTCTTCTCTTTTTGCTTTGGTTTATCCATGGAAAACATGCCAGAGGTGAGGTGAGGTGGAAGCTGCAGCAGATGGCCTTAAATCCAGAGCACAGAAACTGGTTCTTATTTTGGTATGGCCACTCATTGTCTGCATTTCCTGGTATAGGCTGAGACATAACATTTCCTTGCTGAAAGGAAAAGAAAGAAAAGTTGCATAAGAAATTTAAAGTTGAGGTGTTTCCCTAGAACTTTCTCTGATTATTACTGTAATAATGCCAAAGCCCCAGATATTTTTCTTATCTCCTGAAGTTAAACTGAGTGCAACTCAGGTGTGTCTCAGGTAGTTTGGTTTAGTTATTTTACAGAGAGGAGGTTCCTTTTTTTAAAATTTATTTTTATTAYRAACCACAATTTAGAGTACATCAGTATTCCACTGTGTCATGTGGCACTCTGGTATCTCTGTGGTCCTTCAGCTTTCCCAAAATCACACCTTAAGGGCCTGATCCAAAGCCTGACAGTTGAATTCAGGCTCTTCTTCGATATCAAACAGCTTTGAATGACTTGTGGCTCATTCAAAGCCTCAGCAGCATCAGAGAGCTGCATCCGTGAGACCAAGAGTGGAAATCATATTGCAGGTGGGGCTTGTCCATTTTTATTGAGTGAAAAATTAAACAGTACAGTTAAAAATCTTAAACCTTGCTTGCATCATCACAGTCAGAAGCTGTGGCTGGAGGGTGGGCTCTGATAGCCCCAAAGGGAAGTGTTCACAGGCAGCCTGGGGCTGGCTGGCTGCTTYCTACCTGCTCAGTTTGTCACAGCATGTGACAAAATGGCCTGGAAAAGTGTTTCCTTAGTGATTCAAATCTTAAGGTGAGGTAGGCAACTTGCAGGATGAATACAAGAATTGYTACAGCACAGAAACGTGGGAAGCTGACGGAAACCTACTGGGAGCTGGTTAAATCTACTTCACTTGAGTGGCCAGCCTAAGAGTACAAAGAGGTCAATATATCCATAATTATTATTATAATTTTCTGTTTAAAATATGCCAAGTTCTTTGGGAAGAAAAAATTAAAAGAAAGAATTTCTTTTAAAAAAACCTTTTAAATTACAGCTTCAAAGCATTAACTTGTCTAGTAGCTTCCTAATTTCCCCAAGGATCYAAGAAATAGGCATTAGGATTCCTGGAGCAAGACAAAGACTTTTAAAATTCTAGATTTTTAATATACAAGCATTTTATATATGTTATTGAAATGGAGCAGCTAATTTTGTGTGACTGTATCTGGTTACTGGAGCCTGTACAAAAGCAGTTGTAGTTATAGGCAGAGTGTGCTGTATTTTTATCTGCAGACAAGCCTTCAGCATTTGGGAGAAACAAACATATTTCCATTTTATGTGTCTCTTTGGCAAAATGTTTTGCTTGTGGAGAAGAATGACTTCTCTTTCTGAATTTGGAAAGTTGTAAATAATGCCCATCTTATGTGTTCAACAAGTTTATTTTCCACTGCAAATGAATGGAGTGTTCTCCATGGCGATGACAATGAGGAAAACATTACCAATCCATTATGCAGCACTCCAGAGAATTAACTTTGGCAGAGCAAGTAAATAACTCTCCCGACAGCTTTACAAACTTTCTAGATAAGCATTATCAGTATTAAAAGAATGGGATGCTGAGTTCTAATTTTCTTCCTTATTGAAGCTGGGCAACTTGGGATATGTCTGTGATAACTCTTCATAATGTCACTCCAAGAAGTTTATTGTGCCAAATGACACCTCATGTRCCAACTACATCCTGCTTGCCCCGAGTTCAAGTTAACAAGAAATGTTAAATCAGGAGTGTTGCTGTACCTTCCCATTATGGAATATTCAAGAGCGTGCAAGGATTGTGTGCCTGAAGGCAAAGTGTTTGTTGGAAGAACTGTTGTAMATTGAAGGGCTGAACTAAAGACCTCTCAGCTTGGAATAATCRGGTGAGATTGTTAGGAAAGGGGAATATTTGAGTATAAGCATCCAAGTATAGAATAAAGATGCTGCCATTTCCAGTAAGTATTTTTGTTCTGTGCTTAGACAGCAGAATGACCATGTGGTCAGACCAGAATGGTAATGAAATACTTCCCATCCCAACCATAATTCAAGGGAATATGGATCAGGCGTTTCTCGGTGGGAAATGGCAGGTTTTAACATGGATTCCTGGGTTTGTTGTGGACARTGTGAGCTCTGAGGAGACACCACGGCGAAAAGGGCTAATAAAATTCTTGAATGAATGTAAAAAAAAAATTTCAAGAGAATGAGAGAGGTTCTTTTACCTGATTTTGGTGCTTGTGTAACTGCTGCTGGCAAACTCCCTGTGTGCAGCTCTCCTCTCCATAATTCAAAAGGATAATGACAGCTGGAGAGTGTTGAGAGAATAATGACAAGTGTGATTAAAGCACTGGAGGGGAGAGAGATGAGGATGGCAAGGAGAGAGATGGGCACTCAAGGAGCTTGTCCTTGTACCTGCAGTCTTCCCAGCTGCTCAGAGCACCTTCTTCTCATCCTGTGCTCGGCACTGGAATAACGGGAGCTGTTCCACTGGGCTTGGCACTGAGAGGGGAACTCCTCCTGTTCCTGTGCTCTAGAGGTCAGAGCCATCCCTGCCTTTTGAGCTGCTCTCCATGCTGTGAGGGAGCATCAACATGAACCAGAAGGGCTGGAGTGAATCAGGATTGAGGCACTCCTGTATTTTCTCCTGAGGCATTTCATTTTTGGAGTTGCCTTTACYGAAATAGGTGCAAAGCTATTTTCCTGACACGCTGTTTTTCTGGGGCACAGGAACAGCACCTCAGGCTGGCTGAGGTGTGTTGGACTTGTGTTAACCTRKTTTGGTTCCCAGTGGGAAGATACTRTTCATTGGACACTTCTTTTCAAAAGGTTTCTTTGACAGGACAGTGTTTCCAATGCTGGTGTATCAGGCCTTTATGTAACTGCTGATTAACTTCTATCCCAATTAGAAAAAAGAAGAAAATAATTATAACCATACTATTATATGTTATTTAACTCTTGGCCTTAGGGGAGTACATTGTAATAGAACTTTTCAAGGCAAAATGTGTCCTCATGAAAAGCTTTTATGAACTTGAGGCTATATAAATTACTCATTTGGAAGGTTAAAGGCTAATAATGCTGTGAAGTCTATACAGTTGTGTAGAAAATAATTCATTTTTCAGGTGCRAATTAGAAGTCTATATCTATTCTTTTTCTTCAAATATATGGAAAYGCTTAAAGAATATTGTTATTAGTAGTCTGAAGTACTTTTGATGCAGTTTATCTTTCTGTGACAATGGATTTGAGGTCGTTTTATTACCTCCTATTTCCAGAGGTATCCTTGGCACCCATAGATTTCTAAACTGTGTGTAAAGAAATGTAAAATTAATTATGTTATGAAAAAGATATCGGTTCTTTTCAGGCATTTTAAATTTCTTTGTTATTAAATAAGTTACAAGCCACAAAATACCCCAGGAAAGAAAAGAAAAGATATTATTGTTGGTTCAGTGGCTGATGACAGCAATTGAGAATCCGGTGAATGATTTGCACAAAAGTTTTGTTTCTTAACTGCTCTTCCAATAATGTGGAATGCTGGATTCTGAGAAAACATGGGAAAAGAATAAGGAATTGTCACAGAAATTAAACAAAATATTCYGTGAAAGTCCTGTCTCCCAGAGTATGCAGTCATTACTGTAAAAATGGAGCAGCAATTCCATGGTTAAATATTTTCATTTGTCTCTTCTTGGATTCTCCATCGTCAGCTTTAACTGAGCTGATGGACTCCTGCTACAGGAAGCCACATAAACAGTTTAAAAAAATYAAGGATGCAGCATGTAGAGGAAAAAGTGTCAGAAAAGACTGCAGAAAAATATTCAATTTCAGCTTCTTACTCTAGAGAAAAGCATCATATTTAGGTCTTTTAGTAAAAACTAGAGCCATATGTCAATTTAGAAACAATTGTTTCATTTAAAATACATTACACAAGCAATTTGCCATTTTAAAATCATTCTACTTATTTATGTAGAAAAGAAAAAGGGGTGAGTTTTGTTTCCTGGATGAAAGCTTAGCTCAATATTTAATTTCTGGTTTTATTTTGATGCATATTTTAATACTCTGACCGTAGATCTGAGAAAAGAAATCCTATTATGTATGCACATAATACAATAAGCCTTTTGCACCCTCTGATATTCATGTGAGCCTGACAAGCCCTGAATATTCTGCAGTCTCATTCACTCCATGGCAAGCTCTGGATCTGGAGCCTTGGAAGTTTCAATGCAGATTCAGAGCTCACCCCTGACACACCTAAGGGTGCCCGGGTTCTGTCACCTGTCTGATGCAAACTTGTTGCGCAGCCTAGGCCTTTCTCAGGATTAGCCCTTTCCCAGGATTATTTTCCCCAGGATTAGCCCTTTCTCAGGGTTAGCCCTTTCCCAGGATTATTTTCCCCAGGATTAGCCCTTTCTCAGGGTTAGCCCTTTCCCAGGATTAGCCCTTTCCCAGGACCAGCCTAAATCCTGCAGAACCAGTGTTGGTTTTCCCCAGTCCACAGCTTCAACACCAAAGCTTTGGTACTGCCTGTGGCAGGAAGTCTGCAGTGTAGCTCTCTGGTCCTCCTTGGAGAACCTTTGCTGCCCACAGGGAAAAGTCCAAACTGTGGGATTTACATTGATATAAACACATATTATAGTGTTGGCTTTTGCAGATATTAAGATGGGTGCTATTTGTACAATGTTGCCTTTTTGCATAAGTAACTTAGTTATGGAKACACAGTGGTGAAATAATCACTAGTGTTTTTGGTTTTTCTTTTGTAACTCAGATATAGTTATAGAGTACTTGTGATTAACTTGCAATAACTGAAATATTGTAGATTGTGACTTAAACATTTCCATGAAGGATTTTTTTTACACATTATAGCAAAAGTATACAAAAACTGCAGGGAGAGCCAATAAGATTTGGAATGGGGCCCTGGCTGCAGCTGCACTGACCAAAAAGGTAAGATAAGGAGAAAAGAATACATGAGGAAAGGATCACAGCTTAACACCTGGCTATAGGCTGCTAAATCAGCACAGACCCTGACACCAAAACTTGGGAGTGGAAGGAAGAGGGGCTTTGGGATGTGTAGTGGAGAGACCATTTGGTCAGGGGAGCTTGTAAAACATCCGTCCTTGGCTGTGCAAAGGAGTCTGGCTGATGGGACCCCCAACCTTCAGCCAATCCCATCTGCATGGACAGGCCAGGGCTGTCGTGACCCACTGGGGCCCCTGCTACGGACACTTCCCCATGGACAATGACCATCTGCTGAAACTACGGAATAGGAGTCACACGGGACCCCAGGAGCATAAACATCATCACTGCCCATGCTCTGAAAAGGTGGATCCATGTTAAACAATTCCTAAAAAAGTTTGAATATGCATAAATGCATAAGCATTAAGCTGATGCAACATGAAAAGTATTTAAAGAGGTCTCTGTCAATACCAGGTGTGCTTCTGGCAAACTGCCAAGGCACCCGGCGCTGTATCCTTTTGATTTTATGTATTTAAATTTTACTAGGAGAATGAACTTCGTTTTTCACATGCATCCTGCATGAGCAGGATTTTTGAGACAGCAGCACAAAGGGGTTTCATGGGAGTCCCTCTGCCATTGTCCTGGGCAATATGAAGTAACCAAATAGCAWGGAATAAATTGCTGTCCAGTGAGCAGGAATTCAAGCTGGGGRAGGGTCACTTTTTGGCAGCCAGGAGTTTGCTGTGGGTTCAGCTTCCTCCTGGGCTGTCCTGGCAGAGCTGTGGGGCTGAGCCGTCCCCTCCCACTGCACAAACTTTCCTTCAACCCCGGGTGCAAGGCTGGAGCGACTGCAGGGCTCATGCCCTTCTGCTGGCAAAGCAGGGGGCTGACAGTGGGAGCAAGGGCTCTAAGAGAAATTAGACAGATAAATATGAGTTTTAAGGCTCTGAAGGAATCTGCGGGCATCCCGGATAGTGTGGTAATCCTGGGCAAGCTTTGCTCTTGGCAAACATTTATTCAATGGCTGTTTAATAGCTCCTGACTGACAGCAAATCTGCGGTGTAATCCGAGCCATTCCCTCCCCCCGCCCGCCCAGCACTCTGGAGAGAGTTCCCTCTCCTGTGAACTRCGAGGGAGAAAGGATATAACTGTTCTTTCTGGAAATTCCACTTGAACCAGGGTTCAAGGATAAATATTACCTCCCCTCGGATATGTTAACTATTTTTTAATGATGTGATCTGATATTTTAACAGTGTGCGCAGTGCAGCAGAGCTTTGGGTTTGTTGTTTAAATATCTTTGATGGTATGTCATAACAAATTAGTTTCTAAATGTTGCCAATTTGGCAGACAAAGCTGATTATTTCCTGCAATCACGCTGCATATGTGCACAAGATTATAATTAATGACCAGGGATGCCAAGCACACTTTAATAATGATCCTTCAGCATTTAAGGGACTGTTAGAGTTATTGGCATTTGTGCCTCATGTTGCAGAGGATGGGGGCAATGAATACTGATAGATCTATCAGTGTCATAGAATCCAATAGTTTCCTGATTTTTCGTATAAATTGGAGGATTCACTGGGAGTTATTGACAAAGCAGCTGCAGTGAATATTAACAGTGTTTGTGCTGCTTTCACTGAAGCACTACGAACTTCTAATTAGATTGGAATTGCTCTTTTGGCAACTTTGCAAGGCGGCTTTCCTCAGCATATTGTCCATTTTGTGTAAGGATTACAAGGAAATCAGGGACAGATCTTTGAAGAACACCTGAATGTCAAGACAGCAGAGGGCTGGATCAGAATAAAAACTGAAGTGGAAAAGCACAGTGGTTGCTTAAAAACCAGAAAAGGTAAAGCTTGTAATACAAACCAACAGAAACAGGATGTGGAACCAACCTCAGGGCTTTTCTTGGGATGCTCCAGGAAATTTCTCCTGTGGAAATTGTTGACAGTAAAATTAATATCTACACATTTTTTCGATTTGAAACTTTATGGACAATCTCCTAGCTATAGATATTTTCACCAATATTTATGGAGAAGTTTACTAAACAGTTTTTTAGTAAAATGGTATTATTCAAACTCTGGGGGAAAAAAAGTTTATCATAAATTATTTTACTTCTTGTCAACTTTGGTTTTCAAATCTATTTCAGTCAAACCYAATTCTCCACCCTGAAATTTTCAATATGATTTGTGAATAGGATTCAGGGATTTTTGATTATATTTTAAAGGTGAGCTTACTTTAGTAAAGAAACTTTTGAAGAGGACAGACTTGAGCTCATTATTCTTTAGTAACTTGTCTTATATGTCAGGTTTTACGGAGACAGGCTGGCGGATTGACACGGATCCCTAGAATTAAAACCCACTTACCTCAGACATCTATGAGGGAGGAATATCCCAAGAAAGGCAAAGCTGTGTTGGTGCTGATACATCTCATTAAGTCCAAACCACGAAGTTCCAACCAGTGGAAACTTAAATTTTACTCTGACTCGTGTAATTGAACAAAATCTGAGCGCGTGAGAGTTTTTACAGACCAGGCAAGAGCATGTGAGGGGAGCAGAGCAAATGTTCTGGCTCAGTGAGAATTAAACAGCTCAGCTGTTTGCACAAGACAGTGCTGGCACTGCCGGGAGGGGCTGCAATCTCTGCCTTTCAATCGCAAGGTCAGGCATTGGCTCCTTTTGGGGGACACCTCTGCTCAGCTGATGTTTACTTGGTATTTCATTGTCTTGACTTACAGGTGATGATTTTGCTCTTGGTTGAAAAAGTCTCCTCTTTCTGAGGGGATCTGGAGGGACTATTGTCAGAAAACCAAGTCTCCAGGGCTCAGGAGATCTCCCACGTTCCACCCCTGCCCTTGCCCTCAGGGGGTCAGTTCACYTTCTGCAGCTCAGCTTTCCAGGCTGTGGGAAAGGTTCCAGCTCCTCAGAGGCAGTGGGGACCTGCTGATATGGAAATGTGCTGAGAGCCACCACTGCCTGAAAACATATGGTTATTATTCACTAATAAAAGGGAATTAACATTTCCCTGGTGATAAAAGTTGTAGAATGCAGTTATATTATTATGAGCAAGTAAGAATATAATTGAGGTCTGGTATAAACAGAGGTGCTGCTATATGAGCTGCTCCTGATATTGATCAATAACCATCTCTCACTGTAATTGTTCCAGTTTGTTTATTGCTCTGCATGTAAGTTATTGATCTTCTCTTTCAAGCTTCTTTGTGTTCTTCCACTTTCTAATTCATTCTTGCTTTTTTCTCTTAGAGAGTTTAAATAAAAGCTTGAAAAGGATTATCAAACTGAGCCTTGAGAAGAGATTGCTTAAAGCCAGCATTCACACACCCCCTCTTCATAAAGTAAATCAATAGTCCTGACGACCATTGCAGCTTATCAGTGAGCTGTGTAGTGAGGAGAGCAAACTGCAATAATGCCTTGGCTCCTGCTGGGCTCTAACAGCTCCTCTCATTTCTGTGCAGAGATGGGAAAGCCCTGTCCATCCATGTGCCCAATTTGCACTTTAGTTTTTAGCAGATAGCACCCACATCTGGAACTCCATCCAAAATTTGCCACAGTGGATGCTGAAACATTGCAATAACTTCCTGTGCTGTTTGATGGGTGGGAAGGCACAGCTTCAGTTTGCAAATGATCTGGAGGGGGRATCCAGGGAGGCTCCAGTCCATTAGCCCAGTGTCACAGCTCTCATGGCATRGCTAATGCAGCAGATTCACATTGAGAAGTAGCTGACATGGTTGGATTAGTCAGCTGCAGTGCTGCCACCAGAATAGGCAGAAATAACTTGGAATCAGGTGATTTACTCAATTTTTGAAACTCCCTCAGTGTATTTCTTATTTGTAACAATAGTCACAAACCCACAGCTTTACTGCAAGGGAACCRTTATGCTCTGTGGTTTCACATCACGATGCAGTTTAATGTCTTTGCATGGAATGAGTTTCCTCCTGTCACAGGAGCTCAGTTTCCACACTCCTGTTCACTCAGACCTCATTTCAGAGGAGCATGTTCCTCCTCACTTACAGCTTCTGCTCTGGCTTTGACATGATTTGGAATTTTTTCACTTGTTGCATTCTACAAATGATGATGATGAACTTTCTCATAGCTAAACTTTAGGAATATCTGCTGTAATAACTTATTTTGACATGGTCTCTAGGAGTTCCTTTGAGGAAGGAGGACCAGGGAAGCACAGTGTCCGTGTGACCGGTGGGGCTGTATAAGAGCAGATGTAAATTGTGAGGTCCCTTGCATKTCCTGTGTGTTCGTGTGTGCCAGCTCATGATGGAGCAGAGAAARGAGAGGGATGAGGCTGCCTGATCCCAGCTCCATGGGTTCAGAGCAGCTGTTGAGCCCTCTTTGTGAACCTTTGCTTTGGCATATGTGAGTGACAACACCCTGAGCAGCAGAACACATATTTAAATACCTCAAAGAGGGTTTAGGCATCTCAAGTTATCAGCAAGCTTGCTGATGAAATGATGAATACCCCTATCATGTGCTTTTTGCATTTATCTTTATAACTTTATCAAGAACTGATAGCAGTAACTTTGAGAGTGCCCCTTTTTCTCCTTTCCCTATTTTCATCCCTATCAGTAGGTATTAAAATGGCTTGTTTCCAGATTAGAAAAATATATGTCATATAAAATATCTGTGCTTTTCTAAATGGCTTGCACATCTCATTAACTTAATATTTTTTCCATTGGTCACTTTGAATTTATTACTTTCCAACCATAATTTTTTTAAATTTAATTTTGACCTGGCATTAGCCTAAAATTAAATTCTGATCTACCCTTCACCTAAAATGGTGTGGGGAGGAAGCCATTTTGCATTACATTATCATCCTAWCAAATTTCACTAATTTAAAGGTGACATGAATAAAATATTCATTAAAAGTACAGGACCCGTTTGTCTGTGATCTTTAGTGATGTCCCCATTAACTTTCAGTTGACTCTCAGTTGGAAATAGCAACCTCTCTTTCCCAGCTTTTCTGGAACAACTTTGATTTACATGGAGAATGTAGCCTGTCTTCTTGCTCTCTTACTCATTATTTGTTGAAGTTCCTTTTTATTGCCTGTCTCTGGGCTAAAATACTTCCCCTCATAATAGTCTGAAGTACCAGTGCACTGATTATTGTAGCAAAAAAATATGACATGATCGAGCTTCCTTTAACGACATAAAGAAAAATATTCCAGGGGGAATTCAGCAGCTGTGTGGGGGATTAWTTGTTTTCTATTTACTTAAGCAACTTCTCCCTGGTTGCTTTGCATCATTCTTGAACAGTTCCTGCCTCTTGATGTTCACTGAGCCTCCTTAGAAGAATGGTTCTGAAAGCCATGAGTTTATCCAACAGAGAAGTTGTGCTTGTTCCTTAGAACAGGATACAAAAATGGATTTGCAGAAGAASGTACAAGAAATAATCTTCCAGTTGTAATCTAGGATATTTTCTTGTGCTAAAACAGGAGTCCCTACTATTGTAAAATAATYTACAACCTTTGAAATATGATTCCWTTATAYKCCAAGGAGAGAAAACTCCATGTTATGACCAAGTCATACACAGAACTGTAGCTCCATGTCCACTTCYTATATTTGCACTAAGGAATTCAGCCAAGTTAGGATATTTTGCCTCAAAAATCAGCAAATTGGTGCATTCTRTGCTGGATTCTGAAAAGCTGTAAATGGGGATAGCTCAGCCTTTGATGGAGCTGTGCTGATTTGTCCTGGGTGAAAACCCAGCACAAACTTTGTAGCAGAACACAGAAAGAGGATACCCTTGTTCAGGTTTTGTTGTTTTGTTTTTTTTTTTAAGTGTAGCTGGAAATATTTCATACATAAGTTTATACTCAATATAAACAGAAATAAAAATTCTGTTGTGCATTTTAAACTTGGTTTGTGGCTGCTATGAAACACTGGACACTTAGAACTGCCCTATTCCCGAGTTACAGGTGCAGTGTTATAACAGAGTGATGGAATCATAACTCTTTGCACACTCCATTTTTGCCTTATTGATTGTGAAATGATGGGATAAATCCAGGGGCTTTTTTCCTTAGAGACTCGCAGATAAGGATTTTCCCTCTTTCCAAAGTTAATAACCAAACTCAGTTGATGCCACTGGGGTGGGATGTGGTCCATATTACAAACCCATGTCATTCTTCTTCCCTTTTAAAGTGGAAATACTTTGGATTACTTCAACTGAAATTCAACATTTATTTCTTTTCCAGACCTTAGCACCTGCACCTTTAATAATATAAAACCTTGAATTATTTTCAAAAGTAATTTTTAAAATCTGTTTATCTGTATATGTAATTCRGACAAAAACAGCAATAAGTTAATAAGAGCCAAAATCAATCTTCATGGTCCAGTGTCCAAGCCTGAATTCTTCCAGCTCCCTTGCTGAAATCAGTGAAACAGTTCCTTACCTCTGTTCCCTCAGGAGAAATTGGGGTAGTCCCAAGGAAGTCACAATGTTTTCCCTCAGCAGAGCTGAGTTTTGAATCAGGCCCAGCCACCTCCTTAAGAGGCCCAAACAACAGGAATTAGGGAGTATTGAATGGGAAAAGAAATGGCATCCTGGGTGATCTGTGTTATTAGGTGATGGATTTTAATTGCCTGGTATAGGAATAAAAAGATAACTCTTCTCCCATTACTAAGGAGCTGRGGCCCCATTAGGTTTTTCTCATATATTCATAGATAAATTGCAGATTTGTTTGCCAGTTCTCCACTTTTTGCAATAATCAATACTAAGGCAGCTGTGCAAAAGTGACGGCTGAGTTACATGAGCTCATCCACAATCAGAGATCTCACATATTAAAAAAACAAACAACAAAAAACATATCCAAAAGAACTGCCAGCATCCTGACAGGAATTTAATACCTTTGCAGGTTTGGGTCAATTTTTAAGGAACCCAATGAGTACACAAAAATCAAATTAAAGTAAAATCAAATTCACTCAAGTCAATACAATGTTAATGAATTTAGAAGATTCATACATTGAAAATTTCCTCAGGGTCAGCCAGGCAAACTCTGCCAATAAATGCCAAAGGGTTAACACAAGGTACAGCAGCAATTAGAGCAGGGMTCTGAGTGGAGTGAAATGGTTTTTCTTTCTGTGTCTTTCCTGAACAAAAATACCAACCCCAGGAAATGAATATTTTTCATGCTGCAGCAGCAAGAATTTATGAATCCAATAATTTCTCAGATGCTACTTGAAAAATGTTTCTTTATCCAAAGGTTAACTCCTTTAGGAGTACAAACCTCTAAATTTTCTCACTGGCTCTATTAGTTGGTACAACTGGATTCGCCAGCATTATAAATCTATCAGTTTTCTAGTCTATAACAGAATAATCCCTGAAATCTCATTGATATAAATGGAATTGCTAATTTTCAATAAATCTGCAGTAACAGGTAATAGTGTCATGGTCCCCAGTTCCAATCATTTTTGCAATAATAAATGATACTATAGAAGATTCACTGTCAGCCATAAAATTTACTGTTCAGGGCACAGATTTTAACCCCCAAAGTACTTAACCAATTCCCCTCTCTTTGTTGTTGCACCACAGCAGCCATTTCTGAGGTAGGATCAGGGCCACTTTGGACCACACAGGTTATTTATAGGYTGATTTGGGCAGGAAATGGAGAGTGTTTTCCCAACGTATATTTTCAGCCTGACAGTATTTAGTCCAGAGGGGCAAATCTAAGCTATTTGTAAGAGCCCAGGGACAGATGCAATTCACCTGAAACTTCCTTCCTGCTCAACCCCAAGCCTGAAATCTGACTTTGAGGCCAGGCAGGAGCACCAGAGATGGCTTTTTTTGGGGGGGAGTACTACAGGTAGATTGTCTTTAAAAGCTTCACATTTTATTATCCCGATCCAGCTCAATCTGAGAGTGCACAATTCAAAGCTGTATCTCAGARAGATTCAGATTCTGGATTCAACAGTAACTTTAAGTCACTGGACTGCTCCCAGTCACTAAATACCTTCACAGTTTATACAATCAAATATATGCAGACATCTTTACAGGAACAAGGCCCAAAAGGGAATGGCCAGGAATGGATATAAGGGCCTGGAGAGCTCTMCTTACTTGTCCAAGACGTTAAAAACAGCTCCAAGAGTGCAATACACATCCCTGGAGTCCCAGTTCAGGGATCTGCGGCATGGGTTGGGCTTTCAGTGCCAGCAAAATAACACTGAGAAATATTAAACATGTTAGGAACATGCTGAAAGGAAGAGTTATATTAACAAGAGATGTGTCTCGGAGCTGTATCGATTTTCAGCWCTGGGTGGAAGAAACTCTCTAGACAGACATTTGAACGTATTATTGTCTCCTGTTTACTCAGCAGATATACCTAACACGCTTTATGAGATGAGTTCAGGCGGGAAGAAGTCAATTAAAATCTGAATCTCATGCAGTTATAGAAGATTAAAATAACCCCCTATTTGTTATGTGGCGCTCTAATGCTCACCCCCAAACCACAGGAGCACCTGAACCTCTCTTTAAATCCAGCATGTGCTTTCCCTGGATGTGTTCTGCTAACTGGTCYGAGCTCAACAAAGTGCACAAGCAGAATTCTTCCACCTTAGAGTTGTTCAGCAAGAGATAAATGATCAATCAGGGGCAGCTCGTGAGCTGAAACCAGCCAGAACAGCTCCACTGTGCTGGGCAGTTCAGGATCTTGCACTATTTCTCGTAATGATTTTTCTCTCTGTCAAGGCTGAAATAGGATAAGGGAATTCAAGAATAAGTTTTGCATCAAAGATAAAGTATTTGCATGACAAGTTGATGGGGMTTTTCTGAGCTGTGGGACTTTGTGTGAATCTCTTTGTGCCTCCATTTCCCTGTTTATCAAGATTAGATATTGGTAGTTGCTGCTCTCTGAAGTACTTAAAGATCTGCAGGCAAAATCTCCATGAAAGGTGACAGAAATAATGGCAGTGGCCATCCTGAAGAGACCCACAGGCAGCTCTTTTGCCACGAACATATATGGGAAATAGGACAGAGCACATGCAAGCATGGAAACTGAAGTGAAATGCTCAAGAAATGCCTTTAGACCAAAATCTGCTCCCTTTGATGATATTGAAGCCTCTGTCTGGATGTGATCTCTGTAGAAAGTGKTGGTAATTCTTCCACTAAAATCCTTATAGAGGATATAGGACTTTTACACAAGAATTAGGAGAGAAGAAAGAGTTTAAGGAAAAATTCACCTTCAAGTTCAGGAAATTATCCATGCCAAAACCTATCCAGAAAATTAACAGCCAATGAAATGAAAGCCCAAACAATGCTGGTAGTATGGGTGCTGTACACGCAGGCAGGTTTAGGGGGAGTTTGAAGATAAAACAGTCAGAAGTAAGTAAAAAGTACGATGGATATTCTGTTAAGAGTATTAGGAAGTAAATGAGAAAATGGATTAGCTAAAAAGAGAAAGGATAAATGATCAATAATGAAACAGAAGTTARAGAAAATTACAGTGAAGACAGGAAATTTCTTTGTTTCAGCCTTGTCTGCAGAGCCTGGTGTGAAGCACRTCAGAGCTGCTGTGCTGGTTAACAGGGATGTGCTTCCCTGGAGCTGCAGGGAAAGGTGCTGGGGGRAGTGTGAGAGGAAGCAGCAGGACAGTGTTGCTGACACTGCCAGGCAGAGAGGAGATTAAGTTAAGARTCTGGAGGGAATTTAAGAATGCAGTAGCTGAGTCAACGTTGAATTTTACAGACTCATTACAAGTAGTAAATATTTCAGAAAGCAGAGAAAAACATCTGTCTCCTGTTGCAATCATTTTCCAGCCCTTCCCACTTTGATGAAATGGAAATCCAGGCTGGAATGTGAAGGCATTGTGGGTAATGCTTTCCAGGAGGAACACATCAGCCACCTCTGGAAACACCAGTTGGTGTCAGTGATTCCAGTAAGGGTCTTTTAACAAACTGTAGCTGGACTTTCTTCTGTACAACTCTTTTACAGTGCTAAATTTGGCACAAGAACTGATCTCCTCGGTCACGCTCTATGGCATGTCTGTGCCCTTTGCATCCATAATATTATTTTGGTTTGTTATTATGTTCTTGAAATAATAGACTGTGGCTTATAAAATTCTGGAAGTTGTATATTTTGCTGTCTATTTCTCATTGTTTCTGAAAGAAGGGGCAACTCTT
This sequence comes from Malurus melanocephalus, assembly GCF_030028575.1. Taxonomy (NCBI): domain Eukaryota; kingdom Metazoa; phylum Chordata; class Aves; order Passeriformes; family Maluridae; genus Malurus; species Malurus melanocephalus. The sequence continues at coordinate 2,030,744 of NW_026623245.1, read as the reverse complement.
TGTGGAAGCAGGTAGGTATCCCATTACTTTCCTCATAAAAACATTGTTTTGATTAATAGGCTGAAAATTTTAATAGAAGGATTTTCTGTCTAACATGCTTCCAAATCCTTCAGAACATCTTCTAGAAGCTGCTCCTCAGGATAATTTCATCATTAAAAAAAAAAAAAGAAAAAGAAAAGAAAGAAAAAAAATCAGATACAGATGTCTTTTCACCTTCTATCCACCTGTTAAATAAATTTGTCATTTCTACAGCCAATTCAGGAAAGGAGTTATCAGATCCTTTCCTTGGAGACCTAAGTGTAACCCTGCAGGTCTCTGGGGTCAAGCCCACRCCTTCTCAGGAAGGCTCCCTGCACAATTTGTTAGTCAGGGCAGTCATTATCAACCAGCCTGGCACAGGCCTCCAGGGCTTTCCCATGGCGCAGGGGCTGAACTGTGCTGCCCATGCCTCCTCTCACCAATTATAAGTTCTGTACAGTTTTTTAAAAGACTGCAAAAACATATCAACATCATTCCCTTCTTTGTAATGAGGAAGCAATTTTATCTTATTATAACTGACTAAATATGCATGGGCTGACCCAGTAGGACCCTCATTCACCCTTATTCTTTCCCTCTGGAAATCATATTCCATTTTCATCGTTTCCATTTCAAATTTTTCTTCCTCCCCATCCTTTCTCTGCACACTCTCTTGATCCCATTCTTGTTCCATCTTTATCTTTCCCATGCTGAATTGTCACTCTTCACGCTCCTGCTCTCATTACAACTTCCTTTATGTTTGATGCTCKCTCACTCACGTTTGCAATCCCCTCCTTTTTACCTTGTGCCTTTTGAACATCTGCAGTGGTTCAGCACTTGTGAAGCATATTTTCTGCTCAGACWCCTGTGCATGGTTTCCATTAGTTGATAGGTGTCCTCAATGTTGTTTCCTGCCTCCTCCCTGATGCTTCAAGATGTTAAAGACCAAGTCAGGAAGCAGAGGGAGATGGGTGCAGCCCCTGTGTGACTGTGCCCTCCCAGAAGAGCCCTTGTACCCAGCTCAGCACCCACTCAGCTCTTCCACCACGCTGAACTCCATTTCTCAGGTATCTGCTCTGGGCACCCCAAATGTAATTCCCTGTCATGAGTTCCTCTGAGAACTCCCAGTGTGGACCCAAATCATTTCCAAGGGTTTGTGCATAGTCCTGGCTGTGGCTGGAGACCACAAGCTGAACTGCAAGGAAATTTCTAGCTTTRTGAAAATCACCTTTCAGCCTCCTTAGCAGCATCTGTTGGGATTGTTTAGCAGAGCGTGCAAAAGCTCCTTCCTCGGTGACAAAATGCTGCACATTCCTCATGTCTATCATGCCCCAGGCCTTGGCAGGAGGGTGAGGCAGGTGATGCAGAATAAGACAAGGAGACTGTTAAATGCCTCAGAAAATCTGTGCCTTGAAAAGTGCCCTGGGCCTTATTGTGAAAGATAAGAGAAAGCCGTGGGCACATCAAGAATCAAGGCTGGGAATCCCGGTGACCACTGGAGAGAACCGCCAGCTGGCCTCTGGCTGGGCTCCCAGCTGGCCTCTGGCTGGGCTCCGATAAACATTTACAGAGGTGAGAATAGCTTCCAGAGCTTCATCTGAGATTAACTGACTGTTAACTCAAGTTAACCTGACCCAGATAGCGTCAAAGGGGAAGGGATAGACAGCTCCCAAAGCTGACAAAGGCTCTTAGGCCACCAGGCATTCCCAGCTGCACTCAGGATGTGGTGAAAGCTCAGCACCCACAGGTGATAAGGGGGAAAAAGGAATTTACAGATGCGAGGCATGAGCAGACAGGTTTTACAGCCTTAAACCGAGGCACTCCTCCTGTCCTAGGGTGGCTGATTGCATTGGAACTGTTCCTACCAGTCTCTGGGTTACTTTCTTATGGACAGGAGGTGCTTTGTTTTGGTTGACCAAACTGTCTTTTCCTGTATTTTACACCCAGTGTTTCCAAGGGGACACAGGTGTTGCTCTCCTCTTGACGTTTGAAATATATTCCTCTCCTTTTGATGTTTAAAAAACATGTCAAGTAGTCATATTTTTACAGGCAAGTAAGATCTCTTATGATCTCTGACAAGGTGAGTAGCCCAGCAGACCTTGGCCATAGGTGTGGGAAACAGGAAAATGAGTGTCAAAGCATCCAGATATCTTCGTGACATTAGCTAAGAGTGGAATGAGTGCTCCCAACTGGCGCTGGAGATGCTCTGTGCAGGGAGAACAGCACCACAATTTCTGGGGTTCCTCATGCACACCCCCCGTCTCCAGCCTTCCAACAGACATTGGACTGTGTGTGCATGTTGATTGGAGGAGCTCAGGCTGAGAAAAGATCAGCCTGGATATTTCCCTTTATTGATCTGTGCTCATGTTCACACGTGCAGGGAAATTCTTTCTGTGCAAGCAAGCTGAACTAATAGAGCCAGCAGAGTGAGCAGCTCTTAACAGCTTCTTATTATCATCTGTCTCTTCTTCAGATGCATTCTGGTGTGCCACACATTTAGCTCTGTCTGCTGGAGAAGTAAAAAAGGTCAAATGAAGGTGAGAACACTTCATTCATAATTTTTATGAGTTATTCAGACCCACTGTATCATTACCCCTTGGAAACATATGTTTTGTGATAGCAGTTTAGAAAATACTCAGCACATCTCGACAATCTCTCCTGAGCAATACAGATCAGTTGTCACAGTTTGTCATGTGCCATCAGGTTGTGTGGTGCAGTGAATTTGCTGGGGTGTGATAAACTACAGCCATTTGAGATCTCATCCTGATAATTCCTTCATCTCTAAATGTAACGCTGCAGGATATGTCTTCCGAGGAGTCACAAGTGGTTTAGTGTATCCCCATTTCAGCTGCAATGTAGAAGTTTTCTGGGGGAATACATGGTCACCTCCCTCCTACTCACAGAAGTGTTTCTGATATGAGTGTGTTAAACATAACTTTTGATTAAAGGCTTACCTCAGTAGGTRTAGGATTTACCTGGCCCTTGACTTGGGCTGATCAAGGTGATTATTCTCAAAGCCATCTTTTGCCCAGGGTAGCTGCACCCACCACATTCAGGTGTTTGAATTTGGTAATCCCAGTATTTTTGGGAATCACAGGGACTGTGATACCGTAAAAGAGACATCTGTATCTTCCTCTTTACTGCTTTGTTGGGAGCCTGTGAGGAGAGCTAAGACCTCACCTGCAGAAGCATAAATGAGAGCCTGTGTTTCCCAGCAGGATTTTACCAGGTTATTTACAGGAGAGTGGGAGTACCAGGTTATTTACAGGAGAGTGGGAGTTTCCTTCTGTGTTTACCACCCATCCACAGAGCTGGGTGGCCCTCAGCAGCCATTTGTCCTGATTTGGGAGTATTTCTGCTTCACCTGTAGCCTTTCCCTAGGAGGAGAAGGGAAAGGGACATTCTTTAGGGAACACAGCCATACCTGCCCCACTGAAGTGCTTAGAGCCACTGGCATCCCCATAAGATTGAGGACAGGGGTCAGTCCAGCTGCTAAATTGAACTATGCATTCATTTCAGACCTCAGTCAGGGTAATTTTGTTAATTATAACCYGTGTAAGTAATCTCAAGGCTAGAAGACAGGAGAAAACCAGTCTGGTTCAGGATGCATTCACCTTTAGAAAGAGGTTGCCACCCATGTTTGCACCATGTGATGCTGCAATGAGAGCAATGAGGATGATGATTTTACCAAACAATCCTTTCTGTTCACAGTTCTTCTACCCAAAAACCAATACTACCCAAAAGCCCATAACTAGGTTAAAATTTATTAACTTCACAGAGATGTTCACAGAAGTGTTTTGCAGCGGTCAGACAGGGACCTTAACTAACATTCTTTGTATTCCAGGAGATAATTAGGGGGGATGTCTGATTCAGGCAGAGCTCAGAGGAGTTGTGCTCTGTGATAGTTGTCTGTTTGGATCAGAGCTGAGCCCCTAAAAGAGAAATCTCTTTAAAATTAAGTGCTAGGTTATCAACATCTCAGCTGCAGGAAAGCTAGACTGGATGGGAAAGTTCAGTGGGAAGCTTCTGGATGGAAAGTTAGACATTCATAGCCACTGTTCCCACGGGTATATTGCCACTAGGTTTGTTGGGAGCAAAACAAGCCTTCGTAATTCCAGGTGCTTCATGTAAGGATCACATATTGTAAGGCTGGTTTTGAAAACAAATCTACATATGGCACTGATACCTCGTGAGTGGTGCCTGAGAGGTCACAGAGAGCCCCTGAACCTCCCCCCGTATGGGAGAGCTGAAGGGACCATTTGTTATGGGTTTGTCCCCACTGGTGGGCACTGGAGAGCTGTGGCTACAGGGGAAGATTTTCAGACTTCAAAGAAAAATCCAGCTATGTTCCAGCACTAACCATGGCTTAGAAAAAATAGAAATGGTGAGAGTTTACAACCTCATTTGCAAACATCTGTTTGGCAAGAAGAGTTCTGTTATGGTTGTGTGAGCTGACAAAGGCTTTAAGGACAGGGCTGTGCAGCTTCCTCATGCTGAGTTCCACATTGAGCACTTCAGTCTCCTGCTCCCCTTGTGGGCTCAACAGGCAGGAGAGTAATAAGGCCACATTTTTTTTGAATGGCCCAATGGCTTTTCTTACATTTCTTGCTAATTGCACCCTCTCAAATGCTGCAAAACTTCAAGACTAGAGGCTCTTTGTTGCTCCGTAATGCTGGCCTTAAATGTAATTCTTTTCATATCTCTGTGCTGTGCTGTGCCAACTCTGTGGGGCCCCACACATGCAAAGGTGCTTTGCTTTATGATCAACAGATTTCTGAACCTCAGCTGCCTCTTGGTTTCCCAGGCTCCTGCTGAATGTTATGAGGTTTGCAAAACACTGAGCCAACTTGTAAGGTGCYATTATGGGTCCTGGAGTGAGAAGAAAACCTTTCTAAGCCATCCATTGAAATGCTTAACTGCATCTGCTTTTCTACCACCACCTCATCAGTGGCAATTTGGAAACGGTAACCACAAAACAACTAGTAGGCCAAGTGTGTAACCAGCATATCCAAATGATCTCAAACCTCARCTTTCTATAGCTTCTAATAGCCTAATAAATGGATTTTTGGTACTGAGCTAAGTACRGTCATATATAATTGTTGTTATTCTCACATTAAGCTGCAGGGAAGTGGCAAACCCAATTAGATTAAATCCTACCACGTCTCCTTGGGATTTGTGGTAGACATTTAAGCAGAGAGACATGTCACTTCCACAGACCAATTTGCTTGTACCTGTCTGCTTAGATTTATTGTGATTTGTCCTTGGTTTTGTGTATGTTTATTTGCAGAAGCCAGCTCCAGATGCAAAACACATCAGTGGAGCTTTGCAACATTATTTTTAATTAGCTGGGTTCAGTTTCTASTAACATGCTTGAATTGCTTCTGGGCTACTAATGGAGTGTGGAAAATAAATATTGTTGCTTTTGGATATTTTTTTCTGGTTATAGAAAATGTCCCATGCTATGGCAGGGAGGCTTTATTTGCCATGAGCCTCACAACACAGAGCAGCCTGTCCAGACAGAAAGTTACACCTGAGTTTCCTCAGTTTTGTTCCCCCATCTAAAACCCTAATAGAGTTTATAATTATAGTGGGAAATATCACAGAACCTACAGGGAAAAGTTGCATTTTTGTTTCTTTCTGCATTTGAACTGAATTTGACAAAGTTTACTTCAGCTGGCAGAAGCAGAGTGCAAAGCAGATAATGAAATGTGAGTCCTAATTCCAAGGAAGTGGATTTGCTTCTCTTTTGCCAGGTGCAGTTTCTGAATTCTCCTGTACATTTGTATGAAGAAACTGCAAACYCTTTTCTTCCCCTTTGTATTCTGTGCTTGTGTGAGTGACTGCATGAGGAGAAGCACATGAAGAGCTGGGGATGGGATATGCAGACAATTGCTGTTTTCTTCACAGGAAAAAATCGCTCAAAAATTACCAGGCTAAGACATTTCATACAGGACACATTTCTTCTTTCAAAGGGAGAACGCAACACAGATTGACACCCAGGAACAGAGTTCAAAGTTCCTACAAAGCAAGGGCTGGCAAATCCTACAGTTAAATTCCAAGTGAGTGAGCCCAAAGCCCTGCAGTACTAAAATCACTGGGCTTGGGATAATTCTTGTTGCAAACAGCCTTTYCTAACAGAGAAGTGAACGTCTTCCTCTGCCCACTCTTCATTCTGCCCAGGAGGCAGCAGTGCCASCAGTGCCTGTCCATCCGTGAGGTTTTTACAGCCAGGCTTTCACCCTGGGCAGGGATTCTACTGAACTCAGGGGGTCACTGGCATTACACTGGGGAAGATGGAGAAAATCTCAATTTCCCAGCCCACAGCAGATTCACTGGGCAGGCTGAGCTTCCCTGGCAGTTCCCTGCAGTGATGGGTAACACCCAAAAACCAGGAGTGGTGTGAAAGAGCAGGATTTGCTTGGGATTTCAGCTCGCTGGGGCTGAAAAGTGAGAGGAGCTGCCGAGCAGGGTGAGCTCTGTGACAGGACACAGGAATGGCAATAGGGATGCCATCTGCTGCTCACAGGGTGAATAGCTGGCAAGGAGGCTCCAGGACGATTTCATCCAGGGTTTTTATCGGGTTTGTGTGGCTTTTGCATGTATGTTATAGATATCACACCCGTGTGGGGTGCATTTGGGGCAGTGAAGCTCACAAAAGCATCTTAGGCACAACGTGGGTAAAGGCAGAAAAGAAGTTGTGGGGTGAAATGGAAATTCCATGTCTGAGGTATGTTTGCTCATCCCAAATGTACTGAAAATGTTCCAGGCCAAGGAAAAGGATCATTTGGAGGGCTTCCTCTGAGGGGTGAGAGACAGTCTGGCTCCRTCATCTGCTCATTTCTGAAGGGTTCAAAATTAAGCCCAGCCATAAGAAGTCAGTTCTGGTTTTACTGCAGATGAATGTGGGCAGTTTTGTCTTAGGGGAGGAATAGCCAGAGGCAGTAACCTGACTAAGACCTGTAAGACATTTTCTATGTGTTTTGCTTTCCTAGCTGTCATCTCTGGTCATAATTTGTAAACGTACACTGGAATTTTTCTGTATCTTTTATCCTTCTCCTTTCCTATATCTTGAGTTCAAGAAGCATTTGGACAACCCCCTCAGGCAAARGTTGGGATTCTTGGGTGTGTCCTGGGCAGGGCTGGGAGATGGACTTTGCCRATCCTKATGGGTGCCTCCCAACTYAGGATGTTCTCTGATTCCACATTTMCAGTATTTCCATTCCATGGCCCTATGCAGCAGTGCAGTCTCTGTGGCACATATCCATCTGCTCCATGTTCATGTATTTCTCCAAACCTCCAGCCTAAAGGACATGCTGTGAGCACAAGGGACAAGGACAGGAGCCGTGGCAGCCCCAGCCCTGCACGAGGTTACAGTGACAGTGACCTGTGAGGTTTGACAGACTACCTGCCTCCTCTTTTTGTCTAGTCATGTCAGGGGTTATTTAGACACCAATAACAGCAAAACTAGAAACACAATTGCATCATTATTTGTATCTGTCTGCCAAACTACTGGGACCAATACGAAGGTTTAGAAAACAAGTYAGAAGGTATTTATTCAATGGTCTCTTCTATTGATTGTTATCAAACAACCACTCACAATTTGCACAGTGAGAATTTTATGACTGCAGTGATCTGAAGTACATTTCTGCTCACAAACCAAGCTGTTTGTTTAATTAAGTACTTCTGGCTCTTCGGGTTTAATAATTCTAATTAAATTGTTATGGTTATGACTTGCGTTTGGATTRTGCCCACAGTCTCAATTAAGACTATGAGAAGACCTCGTAAGCACATGGAAGGACTCATTGCCCTCCTCAAAATGATTAAAAATTTGGGATGGGGAGGAATCCATGGGGTCATCAGTGGATTTTCAGGGACTGTGCTGATGGGGCAGCTTCCCCAGGGACTGAGAGAGATGTCACCACCCCTTCTGCCTTACACAGAGCAGAGGCAGACAGAACTTGTGGGAAACGGGGAGGGAATGTGCAAAAGGGAAAACCAGGGAAGACAAACGTTATTTGGGGGGGGGGAAAAAATCTTCTCTGCACTTGCAGTATTAGGCAGGTGATTACACAATCACAGCTGAAGTTGTAGAAACTGTGGCTGAAAAATAGGCATGTTTGGATAATGCAAATAGCAGTTGGATTTCATGGAGTGCTGAGTGTATCTTTAKTTTTATAGCCATCAGTGGGTAAAATGCACTTGACATTTCCAGTCGTACCACTTCAGTGTCACAACTAGAAATCCATTCTTTTTCTTACTCTGATAGAGGGGTGTAAGATCYTATTGTCCTCCTTGTGACTCCACGCAGAAGATGGGAATGTGTGCTAATGGTGGCCTGGGGTGCTGTGACTTGTCCATAAGAAAGCAGCAGCACTGAACATCAAAAACTGTCTGTGGTTGTTAGAAATGTGAGTAGAAATGTGAATGGATCCTGACTCCTCCTCCAGTCAAATTTGCTGAGTGACTGGGGCACAGAAAGCCTCCAGGACTGGAGAGATTGTCCCATCTTTGCCTTTTCTGTGATCTCCATCATTTCCACTGGACTCAGAGGCCATAAAAGGCATCTCTTGCTCTTTGAATGCAGCCCTGGCAGACCAGTAAATAAAGAGTTTCTCCTCTGCCCCCTGCTCTGATCCTGCTGCCTCACAAGCAGGAGTTCACCTCTGCAAAGCTGCACCACAAACTGTCATTGCAGATAATCCTTTTACTGACTCTGAGGGAATAATCACAATTTACTGTGTCCCTGTGGGGGTGATGGTGGTGGCAGCAGCACAAGAGTGTTCAGAATGTTGTACTTCAAACACAAACTCCTTTCCTGTTTAGAAGGAAAAGGAGTCTGTGTTTGGCACTGGGGTGGTCACTCCTACTGCGAAAGCAGCCCTTATAAAAATTACTTTGCATTCCTGCATTTGTTAGCTGGTGGATCTTTTTCCTGGTATTTTTTTGTACCAAGTTATTCCACATCTTTGCCTATTTGACACTGAAATTCCCTCCCAGGTTGTATCTCCAGAGGCTTGTTGAGTTTGCAGCTCTGCATTCATTCAGGCACAGCAGCTTTTGGTGTTTTGGAAACTTTTTGACCATGTCAAAATACAAAACAAAATACTGTTTTGAGCACTCTGCACCAATCCCTTACCCTGTTTGAAGCTGACAACCTGTTCAAAAGGAATAATTTCCCTTGCTGGATGAAAGATGGGACCTTTTCAAACTTTATTTTATGCCTGTGAGTAAATTCAGCAATACTTTTGTGATAAGAGTGTAAACTACAAGTGATAAAGCTGATAAAAGCCAGGACAGCCCMGAGAGGAAAAATCAGGTGTAGGGGTAGAGGTTTGAAGATGCATCTGCAAACAGAGCCAGGCAAAGTTTGACCCTGGAATTTTTGCATGTGGAACTTATCTTTTTATGCTGTAACTGCAGAGGTGGAGCTGGAGATGCTGGAAGGGGGGAAGCTGATGGTCCTGACAGATGACCCCCACAGCTCTGACTGATGAGGTTCTTCTTTAAAGGGAGAACAGATTTTTCCAAGTGCTTTCCTGAGATAAGGTTTTAATGACAGTGCTGGGAACTGTCTGGTACGAGGACCACACATACCTTCCTTAGAAACTGCTGCTTGCCAGGTTTTTAGGGCTGGTTATGGGTCTTTGCTTAAGATCGTGGGGGAGGTGATGTACAGAACAGRTGTCAGGATATACATTGTGTCGTTTAGAAATGCTCCCTTGCCAGTTGCTTGTTATTGATACCACTAAGAAATTTTACCATCCTCAGAGAAAGAGCTGATTATTTTACARAACTTCATTTTATTAATTTATTGCAATCATGAGTTATTACTCAGGATTCCTACAAAGCAAATGCAGGAATATTCGTTCCGAATTTGTTTTGTATAGGAATGTGAATTCTTTGTTTGAATAAAACCAGTTACAAAACTGGCACCAAMACATACCTGGCTGTTTCACCAACACGTGCATGTCTTTTCACCTCTCTACTGTGCTAAATTTTTGACATTATTTTTTTTGTAAAGACCTCTAATCTCSTGAACTTGGCGTGGGCAGCAAGCAGGCCTCTCTCCCTGCCAGCACACCTGTGCACTTTGTCTTGTTTAATCTCCCCAGTATCCCATCTTTCCCCATCACTCTCTTGCCATGTTTTCTCCTTAGCTCCTTTAATATTTTCTTTGGCAAAGCTTCCTCATCCTCCCCTGGTTTTCTTGGGAAGTTTACATAAATTGTTTTCTCCACTTGTTTCCCTCCTCAGCTTTTTCTGTCTATGATCCTATGATCTTTTCCAAAGTCTGTGATATTTCATGGATGTCTATGGGAAAAAATTTCTCTGATTGTTATTAGCTTTGGACTAAGATTTGTTTCATGTGAGGTCATTTTTCAGATCATGCACTTTCTCCCCTAAAACGTTGACTGTTCTTAGTATTATGGCAAGCAGAGACCACTAGAGGACTCTGTATTCCATCTTTTTAACAATCAGGTTTTGCAGTTCTGTATTTTTAGGCAATTTTTTTTTCCAGAGTGTACAAATATACTCGTTTACAAAATCTACTCAGTTACAGAGTAACCAGGGAGCACTGGCCACCCATCAATCAGAAGCGCATGCAAATGATGAGGAAGTCCCTGCAGAAAATGGAGTTTGTGCTCTGCTGCCTTTACAACAAAAAACATGTCTGGGCAATTCTGTCCATCTCTTTGTGAGAATATTTGAGGCAATATTAGGATTCTGTCTTCAGTTCTGGCCTACACAACTCCTTTGGTTCTGGACTTTTAAGACACCTAAATAATGTAAACAAAAAGGTTTCAGAAGCTTCTCCAGGGTTTAATGATTTTTAAAAGCTTTGCCCCARCTTTTCCCACCGGACTCTTACAGAGAACTTTCCCATCCTGAAAGGTGCTCTGGATTTGGGTTCTTTCCAGAGACTTTCAACATAAGGGGATCCTTACTGCAATTTTGAAGGAAAGGAACAAAAATAAAGCAGATTGTCTCTCTCTGATGTTTTCAGGCAGACAATAGAAATTAGTGTGATTCAGAGACATTATTTGTGGGGTTTTTTTCCAATACGTTTTTTCCAAGGATAAGAAGGGTTTTGCTGTCGATCCCCATGGCTGTTTACCCAGCAGCTGGTTCAGCCACTGCCCACCCAGCACTGAAAAATGTCTAATTGCAGTCAAGTGAAAACTGCCAGGGGACATYTGGCCTCTCTTGGCTTTTCAGTTGCAGCACAGCCCAGCAGAGGCAGCTGAAGTGACTCAGGCATTCGTGTAGGATTTGCAGCTCATCAGTGCAAAGGGATGGAGGAAGCTCCATGGAAAAGAACCAAATTGCCCYCTGGGTTTGCGGGTCTAACAGGGAGTGCTCCGAGTTTGCTCAAGTGAGCATAAGCAGAAAGCCCTCACAAAACCTCCTGCTAATGGCTRGGGTTATTTTAGAATCAAGTGACACATTGGAATGCTCCCCTCTCATTAACTTGATCTTTTTTTAAAAAAAAAACAAAAAAGCAGATAATTGGCATTTTAAGAACATTTCAGTATTTTCTACTTCACTCAAGTTTGCAGACAAGAAAAGAGGCCAGGGTGGCAACAGCCCCTCTTGGGAGGGACAGAGGCAGAGGAGAAAGGATTCTTGAGTGGCTGGYATTGTATGTGATGCTCTGCTGCTTGGCTACTCGTTTGTTTGGGTTCTGCTTAGTCTTTACCTGCAATTTTGGAAGGCAATTTGGAATCATTTTAGTAGGAATGATTTGATAGCTATTGATGCAATGTTTTAATGCTTTTCAGAAAATCCATCTGTCCTGCTGTCCTGTGAAAAAAAAAAAGAAGGAAATACCATGAACTGGTGAACCATTTGTCTTAGATTTTTATGATCAGTAATTTTTACAAGATTTTCATGGACTTTCTGGAAATCTGTGATTAGTGGTGTTTTTTTTTTTTACAGAAGAATGGCACAAGAAACATAAACAACCCACTCCCTGAGAATCAATTTTGAGTATTGAAAACAACGCTTTCTTTAAACACAGGTGTTACAGCCCAGACCACATCGTTTTCTATCGACATTTCTTGATGACAACTTCTGTTTATCCAATTTCTTCCCTCTCAGAATGCATTTGTACATTTTTCTGTATACAACACATCCACTGCCTTTGAAGTCTGTAATGAAAATAGAAAATAATATTTTCTTTTGTTCCATTTCTTATCCCTGCCCTATTTAGCACAGTGCACAGAATACACAAAGCGGAAATATCTAAATACCACTTGTATCTTGAGTTAGGATATATTTAGAAAGTTTAAATGATTTAACTGCAAAATGGCCTGAATGGTGTGAATTATATACCAAAACTGTCAATGTTCCTGACGCAGTTCATGGTAAGAATTTTAGCAGCTGCARTAGTGAGCATCAAACCTCCCCATATCTCCAAATATTTGTATCTTTGTTTGATTTCTCCCTCTTTATAGAGTTGGGCCATTTCCTGCTGTTCTGTTCTGCTGTGATGGAAACCCTTCCGCTGTGATCCAGAGGGTGGGAACTTCTTCCAATAAAGAATTTACAGCACCTGGTATTCCCAGAAGCTTCCAAGGAAAAAAAAATTAATTAATTAATTTCAGTGATTTCATGCTGAGCTTTAAAAATGAAAATACCTTGACATGGGCAGTGCAACTGTGTCAAAACAGCATCATTTTACAAAGAYCTGCTCATCCAAAACCCCTAACATCCTTCTCTACAAAGTATGGAACTTAAATGGGAACAGTGTCTGTCTTAATCATTCCAGCTAAAAAATTCTTTTTTCTCCATTCTGCATGTGAATCTCAGGAGTGGAATCCGGCATGAACTGTCTGTAAAAAAGCATTTGTGGCTCACACTTGGTGCATATCTCTGCTGATGCTGGCAAGGCCAGGGCACACCAAGGCAGATTTCAGTCCTAGAGGATGTGCACATATGTCAGAATGTTTCCATATGTATACATTATGATGTATAGTGAGAAGCAAAGGCCATCAAATCAGGAAAACAATCGTCCATTTGCTCAGATGTTGGAACATTTTAAACCAGCTGAGAGCAGGAATCCTGGCCCTAGTTCTTTGAAATCATTGTAGGCACCTCAATCCTGTGCAAGAAAAGAAGGGCAGTGAGTGCTGTTAAAYCTGGGGATTCCTGAGCTGCCCTTGCTGCATAATCCTGTGCGAGGGGAAATGWGCTCATGTGGCTGACAAAGCCCCAGTTCCTGCCCTTTGCACCTCCCCAGCCCGCTGCTTGTGCCTCCCCAGAGGAGTTCAGCTCTGTGATGCTGACTTCAAAAGAACATATTTAAGTGCATTCCTGAATCAGAGTCAATATTTGTGAGAAGATCAGTGTAATAAGGATTTATGGAAGATGTGAAAACTACTCAGTGATCCGTGATCCGTGGCTGCCTGTCTTTGATATCATAGTTGGCAGAAGAAATAACAATTCTGGTTTGTAGCCACTTTCATGATTTTCAGATTTATTTTTGTTTCAGACTAAAATAAAACCAAGGCTATTCTTTTTTTTTTAAATAGTGACATGAAACAATCTGGGTTTCTTCAGATCAAAAATACCAGGTTTGCTTAACCTAGAAGTGAGTTAGGCTTGCACATATGAAAATCTTAATATTTTACAAGGAGCTGTGTCAGCACATGGACACCCTGACTGCTCCAGGAGCCATGGATGGGGCATCCCTGGACTGCAAATGCTGGAACCCATCTGAGCCACAGTACTTGCCCAGATGGAGCAGTTGATTTTACTGGGATTGTATTTTTGACTGGAGCAAAGTTGCCCAGCCTGTGCTGGTTCCTAATGATAAAGTGTGGAATACAGGGAATTATTTCTGAGACAATTTAATAAAAAAGATGGGGGAAATGAGCCACAGAGCTGCTGTTGGATTGTATTGGGAGACTCTCAGGTGCTAAAATCACCTTCCATCCATTACAGGTTGAGCTAGGAGCTCACCGTTTGTCCTAAATGAAGCAGGGCCTGGAAGCAGCTGCCTTGTGAAATCTACTGCAGCACTGGTTGCAGAGAAAACTGCATTATGATGTGATCCTCATCTTGTAGTGTTTTGTAAACAGCCAGGAAAAATTACTTCAGGAGTGTGTCAAAGTGAGAGCAAGAAGGAACTTGGCTGAGAACCAGTGCAGATTTTAATAGCAGTCCCACAGTCAGTCCAAACAGACCACCTTCACAAATTTACTTTGGGTGTCTAAGCACCAAATGTTTTCTCATGTGTTACAGCAGATCCATTGTCTTTCTCTTTTTTAAACGGGGTTGGAAAGAGCTTTCCAATCACGGATGTTTTATTCTCTGCATGTTTGAGTTCCGTGGGTTCCTCATCTTGGACCCAGCATGGTGTGTCAGTGTGAGGGCYTCTGTGTGTCCGTGTGTGCTCCTTTGCTGTGCTCTGTGGTTGCTGTCAGGGGAGAAAAGGACTCCCTGTGCCTGCCTTCACCAGTTGATCGTGGTGTTATCGATTATCTCCCCCACCTTGAGTAGGGATGGAAAGAGCTCTTACCAACTTTCACTGCAGGCACCACATGGTGGGAGCCATTCATMCCTCGCTCACTCTCTGCTCCTGTCCCTGTTCTTTCCTGACCAACGTTTCTCTCATATTTCACTTTTCTCCCTAGTCCCAGTGCAGCACTCACCCTCCTGATCCCTTCCCCAGTTGCACACACTTGGTTGGGCAGCATTTCCACAATCAGACTAAAGCTGTTTTCTTAAAAATTACAGTGTTTCTGGCCTTGCCAGCAGTAATGACTGAAACAGAGCTGCTCATACCCCACTGAATCAAGCTGACAGTGAGATAATTATATTTGTGTTGTACTTTCAGTGCCTCCCTGTGTCAGTGTTGTGGACTGAAATGAAATAAAAAAATCATAGGGCAGTTCAAAGCAATTAAAGTGTGAGGGCCCTGGCTCAGCTTTCAAAACATACCTAAATGTTTATCTTCCCTGCAGCATAAATCAGCTCTGGCTCGCAGGGCTGGATGAGGAATGGCTCTTAACAGGGACTCTTGCAGTCCTGGTGTATTTATTTAATGTGGCAAAAGAAATCTATAACTCCTGGTATTTTTGTGTGCAAGAATCTCATAATTCAGATGGTTTCCCTGTCTTGCCTTAGCAATTCATAAACATTAATAGGGATTTCTCCTCGCTACACTGCAGCACTATAAAGAATRCTCTGCCTGGAGAGGGCAAGGCAGCAGAATCAGAAATTTACCTGTTCTGCAGGATATCTGTCTCTGTGTACAATTCCAAAGGGGGCTGGCTTGCACCTTTTCCCACAGGGACAATCATGAGATTAGGGGGAACTCTTCCACTTTCTGATCAACCATGGGCATGTGAAGTTTACTTTCTCTTGCCTTTTCATATTCAGCTTATTCTGTAGATCATTTAATGTAACATGTTCTTTCCAGCAGCATAGGAGAGAAGGTGAGCTTTCTATTGTAAGGAAAAAAGATGTGTAAAATCTTTTCAAACCCACCAGTAGGTCAGATTTCTCCCCAAGAAATAATCAGCCTTGGTACTGCAGGGACTTCCACAATCCTGAGTTTCAGCCYATGGAGTTAAAGGCTGATGCTGCTGCTTGCTTTCAATAAATAAAGTATTTTTAGATTTCGAGTCTATTTTAAACTTGCATKAGGGAGCCTTCAGTTTGGTGGGCTCACTTTTGTTTTTTTGGCTTTCAGGAGATRAGAGCCTGGAGAATGTGCTGCTTGTAGCTGGAAAAAAATGCTTGAAAGAGGAGGCTTAAAGCAGGGGTGGGTGCCCAGAGATGTTTCTGTGTGGAAAAGGTCATAGGAAAGGCTCTGAGAAATGGGAAATGGAAAAACTTGGGTGCAGGGTGTGGTAATGTGGGAAGAAGAAGGGAATGGCTGGTTTACATGGTGGTTGAGCAAGAGCAGATTGAATCTGCACTGGAATTCTGAGTATTGCAAAGAAGGAGGCTAAATCAGGATACCATGGGCTGGGGGTAACATTTGCAGTTGATGTGGGTGAGCATCTCCARGTTCCTTCTGGAAATGTCCAGGCTGTGATTTCCTGCTTTCCTTGGAGCATAGGCAGGAATTTGTGCATAATTTCTTTAAAAACTGGGGGGAAAAATTTAGTTCATTTTAGACCCAGATGACCATTCAATGAATGCTGGAAAATTCTGAAAGCTTTTTAGTAAATTCAGAACTGGACATGATTCTGTCTATATACAAACTATTACATCTATAAATTCCAGTGTATTTATTCCATATTTCTTCTCTTTGAGGCTGGATCTTTACCAGGCCCTTGAAGACTGATACAGACATGAAAATCATTATGGAAAAACTAACTAATATTTTTAATATTTTCAGCAAGTCCACATTGTCAGTGTCAGCTGGCTTGTAACTACCCAGTATTTCACATATATTTTTGGTAGGATACAGCCAGCTTGGATTACAGAAGGGGGCAGTGATGTTTCATTTTTTGGAAAAGAATCCCCAGCTAACAAAAGCTTCGGCTCTCTATAACACAAGAATAGAAAAGTCCAAGGTTTGCTCCTGCTATTTTGCTTCCTCATTTTGCAATCATTCTTCTTACTTGTTATTGCTTGATTTTCTTCAAGGAAACAAATTCCACCTTGAGTGGGGGGGAGGGGGGTGAAGGCAGTGGCTGGCACAGAGCACTCCTGCCACCTGCATGAGACCTCTCTGGCTCAGGGCAAATTCTTGGTAATATTTCAGACAGTATAAAAATGTTAATGAYCTGTTATCTGCTTGTTTCACCCCACAGCTTGTTTGGCCTCAGCCTTCTGACATTACAGCTCATCAATGGCGTTTTGTGATCCCCATTCATAATGTTCTGCTTCCTTCTGGGGGGAGGGAATCGAATGAGGGATCATTATAAAAATGAGCATATGTGCAGAGMAGACAGTCTTCTATTCTAGGAACATCATGCATCCTCGAGACACCAGACACCAGGTTTGATGGGCTGGGTGTTTTTAGCTCACACATGCAAGTGAATGATAGGAAAGTTTCATTATGAAATTGCTGTGCTGTGCTCTCACCTGGCTCTTGCTGCCCCCAGGACATGGGATGGACAATGCTATGCAGGGGTTTCCCTACAGGAAATGTCTCTTCATTGTTTGCTCTGCCTGACTTAAACTAACAACAGCAAATGGGTTTGGAGAGGGGGATAATCCCAAAGCCATCCCAGCATCTCTTTTCTGCTCTGGCCTTTTCCCTACCACAGAGCTGTTCCAGACCTGCTCCCCTGTCTCATCAGCTCAAGCACATTCTCCTTTCTGCTTCTCTTCCCTGCTTCCCTTTATCCTTGTACCAGAAGAGCCTTTCTCACTCACACAGGTTCAAAAGGTGCTTCAGCTCCTCCCTGCATTTCTTCCTGCTGATGAAACCCCAAGAGGAAACACGTTCTGTAGGATCTGGGCAAYTCCCTTTGATCACTATTTCATGGCAGGGTTGTCTCCTGCTTTCCCATGGCTGGTGGTGTGCTCTTTACCCCTCACTTCCAGGTTTTCTCAATGCTTTTCCATATTTAAGGAACTATTGGAAGCCTCCAGTCTAAGTGAATACTCCAGACTTATGTTTTTCTTTGACTCCCACTGCAAAATGGGTGACAAATAAACTTGAGGTACAAATACTCTTTCCCTGGGTCCTGATACACATCAACCTCTATCTGTTTTTTTTTTTGTTTTGTTTTGTTTTGTTTTATCATGTCAGTCATTCTTTGTACATAATCTAAGGGGAACGTGGTCCCTTGGGAATGTTCTGAAATATTTCTATTACTTTTAAAATACAGTCAAATAGACACTAGAAACTGGGTCTTCATGCTGGCTCAGCACCTTGCTGAATAGCTCAAAGTTTTTGGGCTGACTTCTATCCTGTCATATTCAGTCTCCTCTCTTGGAGAAGTACAAATACTTATTAAAAGCCTCATAAATAATTAACCAAGTCAGTTTTCAGAGAGTGAAAGCAATATAGTTTATTTCTAAAAAATTATTCCAGATTTGATTAGATCATGTACATACAATCATGAACACATTGTTTGAGGTGAAAATATTTATCAATATTTATCAATAACAATTATTGTGCATACAGTCCATTTCCAGAAGAATTTTCCAGACAAAAAATGATTTTAGGACATGTCTCAAGTAACAAAAGTACATATAATCTTCAATTCATTACAAACACACTGGCAAGAAAAACAATCTCGTCCTTATTTTTTTTAGCTTGCATGCCCAAATCACTAATATTTTAATCAAACCACTCCTCCCAAGCAGCCAAGGATCAGGGCTTCTACTGCAAGTACCATTACTCACAAATCTTATTTCTTCATATAGCCCTTTAGGGTTTGGGAATGTCATTTTGGGAATCATTTGAATGTGCTCTGACTTGTGATGAATGCTCCAGCAATGTTTCCAGGTTTTCCCATTGAATTTGAGGATAAATGATTTGCTTTAGAACAAACAAACCTGTTGCTGACAGACATAATTACCACGATTTTCTCTTTGCAAATATTGTGAGGAGCATTGGTGTTCTGGCTTGCTGTGATCTCATTGAGGTCTCACAGGGTCCAGCTGAAGCCATTTATCTCATTCCTCTGTAGTCYACTGAATTTAACCTCTCCCACCTGCCAGCCCTGGCTCCTTCAGTGAAGTTCCTGGTGTTAAGAAAACAGCCAAGGAGCAGTGACAGGTGTGAGTGGTTGGTCTGTGCCAGCAGTTTTAATATTTACTGTAAAAAATATTCGCTGTAAAAATACTGTAAAAAATAATAGCTGCTCAAGTATCTTTAAAATTAGAAATGCATCTCTGAACTTCACTGGTTTTTAAGGGGTGGCATCAAAGCCCTTGAGATTAAACACRAAGTGGGGTTTATGTGTTTAAACTTAACAGTATTAAATCTGTAAACCGAAGCTGGGAAATAATATTAATAAATACTAATCTTACAAGTCATAGTTAAGAAATGGCACTGGAAGCTGTTACAGAATTTCAGGTGGTGTTKTTGGAAGTTGCTATTAATGAAGTTGGTATCTGCTTTTGATAGATCAGTCACTCCACTTATTCAGGGATCAGCAGGGTAGCGTTAAGTATTTGTGGCTGGTGTGCTTTCCCAAGGTCATTTTAATTATCCAAAATAACAGCAGGCAGAAGAATATTTGATCTAAAATACAGATAGCAGTGGGGAGAAATGAGGAATGATTTTAAATGCATGTGCCAGAGGTGCTGGTAATGGTTAAGCAGTATCACAGTTTATTTTATATAGAGGTATGTGGGAGGCTAGCTGCCTTTAAAATAAATGAATCTATTTAGGCAATCAACCTCTKCTGCACAGTCAGAGGCCTGCAGGAGGCCAGATTGTAATGTGGCAATGGTAGCTCTTAAAATGTCTTTACAAATGTCTTGTTTTCTGTTTTCTGCTTGATTCCCTYGCTCAAATTGATGCTCACTGAATGGGGAAAACAGGCAATGCAGTGTCAGGGAAAAGATACTCCTCACTAAGGACCTGCAAAGGCTTTTGTGGAAATGGCAGCATATCTTTTCTGCTCCCAAAGCTTGTCTGCACTTTCAGTGCATTGGTGCATTCCTAGACTGAAAAAATAAAATTGTTGATGGCTATGTCTATGAAACACACAGAACTATGTGAGAACCCTGGGGGGTTTCATTAATAGCACATAMAAGGTTCAAATATCTTAATGTGAGAGCATTTAGGTTTTTGTATGTGTTAAAAGGGGTCACATTTGATAATGATTTTTGCACATAAATTTCATGAAGGTAGTTGAACTGTATATTTCCAAATACAGAATTATTTCAGAGTTATTTGTAGGCAGAGTAATTGGAATGGTATCTGAAAGGTGCTGCAGTTGAACCAAATCATGTCAGGGACAAACTGAATACATCTGAGCTATTTGTAATTCCATTCAATGTCTGTTCTAGCCCCAACTGAATGAGGATGGTATTCCCAGGGGTTTATTGGACCATAGCAGATACTGTCTGGTTGAACAGAAGAAATGAGAACGACTGTTTTAGTCCATGTACCAGAAGATGTGCTTAAATACTCCTAATGGTGTATGCACATCTCGAGGTTTCCTGTACCTTGGAAGCCTCCCTTCCTGTAGGCTTTTTGTTTGGTACTGCTGGAGTTTGTGTTACAATCTCTCACTCCCACTGTCAGACTATTTCTGCTTTRCTGGAAATGCTGGGTTCAAAGCCCACCTCTCCTGGTGCCATCCACAAAYGCTCTTGCCTTAAATAGAACTGAATCTGGCACTAGGGGAACAATTCTTCCTGCCTCCCTCTACACATATTTTCTCAACTACCTCTAAGTGGAAGTGATGCCTCTATAAACAAAGGTCACACAACACTGGGTGAGGCAGGAGGCTTCTGTCAGTTATTTTGGTTTAGATGCATCATTAATTAATGAATAGAGCCTGCTCTAAAAAAGTAGCAGTAAATGTTTTCATCAGCTGTCAGTGTGAAATGTCATTATATAACCTGACAACATTAAAAAAATAAGTTGGAAATTATTTTGGTCCCTGATATTTTTAGCATTTATCTGTCTCTAAGACCTGAAGTGATGGGTGACCCAAGGGGCTCCACAGGCACATCCCCGCCCCCRTTCCAGCAGTGCAGGGCTACAGCGCCAGGAGCTCTTGGCTCATGCAAAGGTCAGTTGGATTTTGTCCATTCCCCTTCTGAAGGTCCCTCCCTGTGGGCTGGAGAGGCTGGAGGAGAGTTGGTCACACGCACAGTCCTTTGGGAACTCACTTGGTGCAGGATGATTGCACTCTCCAGCATTCTCTACTCCTTGTTGTATCTGCTAAAGTTCCTCTGTTGTAGCTGCAAACCTGGAACAGGCAAAGTAGGTCTGCAGAGCAAAAGGGACAATGATGTCCTTGGTGACAGCAACGTGTCTTACAGTGAGAAGCTTTGGTTGCAGTCAGAAATGATGCCATGGTCAAAAATACCACCTGAACTACAATTTGCTTCTTAGCAGTTGGGTTTTTAAGGGTGCGTGGAAAGGTTACAGGCAAGATACAAACAGACAGTGCTGGCTTTTGGTATGTAGAGATGTTTGAAGTTGATTTCTGTGGATGATTAATTGGATCTGTGGGGAGCACTCTCCTCTCTTTCTTCATCATTAACACACAGAAGAAGCTGCTTTCACACTGAACCCAAGTGCCAAACAATTCCTTGGAGCTTGACCTCAGAACTTAACATAGCAGTAGTTTTAAAGAGCAGGAGGATTTGGGGTTGTTACCTTAAGAACCCAAACTGTTCTAAACAGTTCCCTGAGCTTCCCTGGAGCTCAGAGGAAAAGGTCCAGCTGCTACTGCTAAGCATCTGTAGCAGCATAGGGAAATTCTCATCAGGATGAAGCACTGGGTGCCAGCTCTTTGCTGGACCAGTCACRAGACACTGCTGCTTTGGGCTAACATGTGCCTTGATGAGATTTTTGATCCTCACCAAGAGCAGTAGTGCTGACTAAAATGCTGATATTTGCTCCTGCAAGTACCCTTTCTCTGTTTCCCTTTAGTTTCCCCAGCAAATGATCAATTCCTTGTTTCGTGCTTTTAAAACCATTGTTAGTGAATGCTCTTGCTGTATTTTTGCACACCGTGCTTATAAAGTAGCAGATAATTTAGGGTTGCTTTTCATGTAGGAATGATATTTGCCCCTGGTATGTTTAGAGCAATTTCCAGCCTTGCYTTACAGGTGTTTGTGCTCCTCCCTTATCATCATGCCATCAGCGGTAGGCAGGATCCTTAAAAAAATCTAAATTGCAGGCATGAGTCAGACTCTTCATGCAATTCATGCTATTCATCTATTTTTTGCCACTTGAACCATAGCTCTTAACCACATTGTTCATTTGCAATTTTGTATTGTGGAGGCATTTGATTCCTTATTTTACTGGTTAGCACATTAGTGCTTCAGAGGCTYACCTAGGTCCATCTGTCAGACACTGTATAAGCCCAGGACATAAAGGGTTGGGTTTACACCTTGTCTCTCCCCAGTGCACACCGAGATTTTGATTTCTGGATGAAATGGTGCATTTGCTTTGAACCTGCTTAAAAGACTTTTCTCTGTTATTATCATTGTCACCAGCCATGGTTTTGCTGTACTGTAAATGGTGTGAAAGGCACCGCCATTGCATTATTGTTAAAGGAAGAAAATAGATTTCAACATTAAGCTATCATAGCTTTTGGATTTTTTTTTATGCCTTCTAAAGATTTAGAGGTTTGCCAGTATTTCAGTGGTTGATTTGGTAATAAAGGTGAACGAGGAGCTTCTATTTTTCATTGTTATTTATAGTTGTGGTTTGTAAGAAAAAGGTGATTTTTCTGGCCAGGGGGAGTTTTAAATCTGTTTTAAGTAGAACTGAAATTTTGCCTGTGCTCTTCCACATGAGGCTGCAAAGGGGCTGTTTCTCAGTTCATCCCTTTGCTCCCTTGCAGCAAAGGAAGAAATTAGAGTTTTCCATCAATGTGCAACAAGTTAGGTAAGGGTTCAAGTAAGTGTTAAGAGAAACATTCATCAGTTTCTCATGCAGTGCTGTATTTTATACCTTTGTGATTTATACCTGGGTGAGTATTTAAGTCCTTGGATAAGTGAATGATGACTGTAAAATTCAGCAAGAATTATAGAATTTTGCTGTAGACAAGGCAACAAATTTGTTTTAAATCTGTTTGAGAGAATAAGGTAAAAGYCCACCTGAGCAGAGAAAAGTTATTCAAGGATTTGAAAGTCTGTAAAGCTGCTGAAGGACTTTATAAGACCACTGCAGAAGGTAAGAAATGTCACTGAACAGAGTGACAGAGGAAAAATCCAGGAATTTTGGATTAGAAAACTAAAAAAAAAAGTAGCTTTTCAAATTGGTTTTAACAAATATTTCTGCAAAACAACAATTTGGATTTCATTGCCTCCATCAAGTTTTATACAAGTAAGTTCTTCACAGTTTGGTTGTTCAGGTTTTCTTTTTATTAAGTAGCAATATTAAATTTTGGAAAACTGAAGCTTCTGGTGAATTAGGAGAGGAGCACAGACAAAGAGAAAATACTCATACATCAGTTACATGATTCTTTTCACTTGCTCATGAAAAAAGCTGCCAACTTTTCTGTGAGGGAAGAAGATTTATGTGAAATGGAGGTAATTGTGTCTTTGACCTATGGACTGGATTTCTTAATCTGGGGTTGTGAATTGCAAAAGTTGAATTCCTCTTGAAACCTAGTTAGCAAATATCTCTGGAGAATAAAACAATATGAAATGGAGCCTTGGTTTTATTAGAGAGGCTGCTGTAAGGGTGACTTTGTTTCATGTAATTGCTTGGGGACCTCCGTCTGATCTCCTCACTTGAAGCTGATACTGCAGACTTTAATTGTGTAAAGCTCCTCTTGAAGTGGAAATAGTTTACATTGTGAGATTCATTTCTAGAGCTGAATATCTTGGCTTTTGTCTCAGATAAAAATTAATTTTGCACCGCTGCATTCAGCACTGCYGACAGCGGCATTTGCTGCTGCCCCTCCTGCCTAGAATTCTCAGCACTCCCAGGATAAATTCCCCTCTCCAGGTGGTTCAAATGCAGCGCTGAGCTCTTTGTCCCTTTSTAAAATACTCCACATCAAGGGTGTGGACAGCCCAGATCTCAAATCCAAGGAAATAGGGTTGGCAACCTTTAAAAGAAAAAGGAGGATAAAACACAAATTCACTTGTTTTCTTGATTTCCAGTTTGGGTTGATTTATGAAGGTATCACTAATTCTTTTAAAACTCAGGATTATCATAGAATGTCTGAAATCCACCTGGAATGCAGATAAAAATGAATGGCAATTCCTTGCTTGAAGTAATGTTTCAATTTGCAGATGGCAATTCCAGGTTTGACTCCAGAAGAAACAAGAAAGAAATCGGAACTGTTTGGGGATGATTTTTAAAAACAAGGAAAACCCATGTGGGAAGGAAACAGGCAGAATAAAGAGCAGATAATGCCTACAAATACCAATTTATCTTGAACATGTCCTAAAGCCCAGCCTAGTGTGTGAGATCAGGGCAGCATGGGAGGGTGCAGGTTGTTCTTATCAGTAAGTGTTATCAGGATAGAAATCTGTCAGTGCTCCTGAGCTGAAAGGGACTCTTAGCATGAATGAAGTAATCTGTGTTGGTTTAGTAACTGAGAGCCTTTTTGGTCTCTAGTGTCAATCGCCTTTAAGAAGGGGCTGTACAATCTTGCTGCTGCCAGTTTCCATCTCTGCTGATGCTAAATGTAGCCATCTCAGTGATTGGCTGGTGCCGGTAAAAATGCTTTTTGCTGAAAGAAAACCCTTAGTATTGATGAGGAAAAAAAGGGGGTTATTTTTAAATTCCTTGAACTCTTCTGTAGATGAGAAAATACAGAACAATTTGGTTGCTAGTGACAGTGATCCTCTGCATCCTTGGATTCTGAAGCAGGTTCAGTCATGGTTCTGTTCAGTACTCAAAAGCAAGGAAAGGCAAAAGGAGTTCCTGAAGAAAGCAGAAACCAGTGAGAAAATCTGGTTATTATTTTTCTGTCTGCCTCCTGTTACAGGAGGGAAGTAGCTGGTTCTGATAGAGCTTTTCTTGGGGACAGCTTCAGGAAAATGCACCAAAGTCTTGTAGTTCTGGAGAATCATTGYTGATCATGGATCTTCTTTCCAACCCTACTTTGTGTTTTGCACCCTGGCTGTTAATGCAAACACAGAGCCTGGTTTAAAATAGAAATGATACAGAGAAAACTGAATGTGAAGCTCATGTGTTTTGTTGATTCTGGGCTGGATTTCCTGGGGGTTTTTTTGGAGGGTTTTCCCCCATTTGACTTGTCTTTGCACACTCACGCCCATCTTTCAGAAGGTTGTCTAAGTAAGCAGCTACTAAACCTGTCTAGGAAAAAATTGCATGTGTACCACGGAATGTTGTGTTGCCTTTCATCACGTGGCTGCTGCAAGTTTGGGTGATGTCATGAGCTTGAGTCTTCAGCCAGAATTCTYTGGTGACCTACCTTGGATTTAATCTAAAAGGATTTTATCTGCAAGGTATTTACATTCCCCTGGGATTTTTTCAGGATGATGACGAAGTATTACTGCATTTCTTTTAATGATAGCTGCAGTTTGAATGAGCTAGACAAATATAAATGCTCTCTGCAAATTTAGATTAAATCCTGTCTGCGAGTTATACAGATAAAAGGTATTTAAGTGTACAATCATGCAATGAGTGCTTTAGCTGATCCCTTTGATCACAGTGACATTCAGTATATCCAGTGTTTTTCCTTCTCTTTGGGAACATGGGGTGCCATTTCCTACATCCCAGTATGGAGCACTGGAAGAGAAAAGGCTGCTCTGACTGCCTCTGTGCATGCTGGAGATTTTTGTCAAGGCAGAACYGATTAAAAATCATTAATGATTAATGTGTGATTTGCACATGCAGTGTTCATTGTTGGAGCTGAACTCTCCTATTTGACTTCAACCTGATGGAATATKCACAGAACTTTAAGCAAAGTTACTTCAGTCCATTTTTTTCCAGTGAAAGGATTTAAAGGAAGAAAGGTTTTCCAGCTGCTGAAAAATGGAAAGCACCTACCTTTGATCAGATTTCTTTAGACTAATGGTGTTTATAAGGCTGGGGGTGTCAAAAGGAAAATGATCAAACCTCAATTTGAAGACAAATAACTTGTAAAATAATTTTTCTCCCTAATTCTCCTTTTAATATATATAGTAATCTGTAGCAAACAGATTGATAATTTGAAGCTTATTCAGACAACACAGCATTACTTTTGAAACCTGAAAAAAGAATCATGGTCAGAGGACAGAGCCCTTGATTGCATTCAGAAAGCTGAATGGAATTCTCCATGCAGTCTCTTACACAGATTCAGATTTCATGTAGGCATCTCGCAGCTTTGCTGAATGCTTTAATCTGATTCTCAAATTGCCCAAAATCACAGTCCTGAGCTGGATAGGAAAGAAGGTGCAGCCACAGTGGTGCAAAAGGGGAGAAAGGCAGGCCTACTTCTGTTCAGAAAATAGGGAAAATCGAGCCAATCTGCTTGTATGGCTTGATCAGAATTGTTACAGCTCATATCATGTCTTTTGACCTTAAGTCTTGGTTTACATGGCATTGAAATTTTAAAAAATAATCAATATCAGTCTCTGTAACATCTCTACATTAGTTCATTGTTTGTATGTTTTATGTCACCCACACAATGGGGAAAAGAAAGAATGTGACAGGTTAATTRTGTAAAATTTCCTAAAATTTTAATTCAATTTAGAAATTGTATTTTAGTAGGCATGTGAAATATTTAATTTCTCTTTTTATGTTTCTTTCCCCCCAATGCAYACTTTTTTCTTTCTCCCTCTTAAACTCTTGATGAATACTCTTCATCCAAAAATAATTCTCCAGMGATGATTTCTTTCAGGAGCACTTCTGTTTTCAGCCTGTAGAAAGAATTTTATCTTCTTGCTGTTAGGCAGTGACAGATGATATTTTCTTTTTCTCTACATTTAGACACCTTATATTACCCAGCTCTCTGAGGTAAAAAAGACCCTTCACATATTGAAGTTCCAAAACCCTTGATGTGCTCAGAAAAGACACTACATTATTTACTGCCATTTCCCCCTMATTTTTTATCATTACAACTGTAATCACTCTTTTTTTTTGCATAAGGTTATTTCTAAAATCTAAAAGGAAGGAAAAATGGCCTGTTTTGGTTGAGACCAGGAGTGTTTCCTAATGAATTTTTGTATTGGAAGTGCTGTGCTTGGATTGCTCCTGCATTAGAGACAGCTGAGCTGTATGTATAATGTATCAGACAGGATAAACAATGCACATTTTAAAYGATATCCCAATATTGCTCAGGATGTGACACCCTTGGCAGAAGGATTTGTGGGATGGGAGGTGGAGAGAGCTTGTCACTATGGCAGTTAGGGGGATCTTTTTTTGAGGTTTTTTTTCTTTGTGCATGCACACACACGTTATTTGTTCAGAATTCCTCATATATCTGAATTTGKTGGGTACTGAATTTTGGATTTTACACTTCTCTAGCCACTATCCCCAGTTGTTCTTTTATTGTGGAAAGGATGGGYCTTGAGATGAGGGGCATCCAGTCCCCCCCGCCATGAGGGTGACAAGGACACACAAGCTATGTCACCATCCCTCACCACACAACCTTTAGGTTTTGCTGCCAAATCCCAGGGAAATGTGTTTTCCCTCTAAAATAATCTGTATAAGACACTAAATGTTTATTTTTTTTTTAAGATTTTCCTCAGGGCAGGGCCCCATTTTGTTCCTGTGGTGAGGCTGAGGTGCTGCTGGGGCCAGGCCCAGCGCTTCCTCATGGTGCCCACAGCCCTTGCCGCTTGCCAAAACATTCATGGCTGCTTAGACTACAAATATTTGGGGAACTGTGCTTGGTGCTTGGACCACCAGGTACCCTGGCACCTCCGCTACAGTTTTTCCCCTCAGAGTTGCCAGGAAAGCTGGGTGGGAATGTTCCTTTCAGGGGGCATCCATGTCTGCCAGGCTGTGTCAGGTGARCTGGGGCTGCTCTTACCATTCCCCTGTCATGGTGTTTGAGAACATGAGTTAGTTTCTGTTGTCATAGGAGTTAAAATGTCCATCTTTATTTTAACCCACTGAACTCACTTAGTCCTCTGAAGGGCTTTGTGTAAAAAAAACAATAAAACCCCAAAACAATATGGCTGTGACTTGTACACTCAGAAGAGGACAGKTACATATGGAAGGATTTTAGACAAAACTGTCTCTAGCTTTTGTTTTAGACAAAACTGTCAGATCTAGAAATGTTGTATAGAAAAGGTCATGTGTGTCCCTGTGTGTCCTTTCCTTAAGTTATTGCATATTATCCCCCAGATCCCCCAATGTTTGTGGAATCCTTTGGCATGGCTGGGTGGGTTGTGCTGGGGAGCACTTTCATTAACATTTTTTGTAAGGTTGTCCAGGGGAAAGCAGCACCCTGGTGAGGCATTCTGCAGAGTTGTCCATGGAGGTTTTGTGTCCTTTCCTTGCACACTCCAGTTTGCTCCTAGGATTTGTCCATTCCTCAGATGTCTTGCTGGTTTTACTCTCCCGGGTGCTACAAAGAAACGAGGTTTTATTGGCATCAGTGTGTGACATCCTGTGATTCTGTTTAAACTTGTCCTCCTTGGTGGCTAATGTTAGTGTGGCTTCTGTACAGCTTTCAATCTGAATGACCCTTCTTTTATTTAAAAAGAAAAACAAAAAATCACAGGAGTATTTTATCTTCCCCTCTGTGATTGGGCGGAAAAAGTAATCACTGTGGCCCTGATCATAACAGAACWGTCTGAAGGTATTGCCAATACTGTTTTCAGCTCTCTGCTCTGAAATTCTTTCTTTCATGTTCTGGGTAAAGCGCTGTGTTCTTCTACATGTTTTATTTTCATGATACCATGTGGCATAGTGATATTGATAAAACCTTATTCTATTCCTTTGCAATGGTCCTGACTCAGGGTAACCTTGACATTCACTTCTGGGGCTTGATTGATTTCTAAAGTTAAATGGTTTTGTTAATTAACCAACAATTTAGGCTTCTTTACCAAAATYAGGGAAATCTGCCTTTTTGCTGTTGGGAGATCTAAAATGAGAGTGACCCAATTGCAGTTTCCCTGAATTTAGAAAGGGAACTTGAAATGCTGTGGGGCAAACTTGGTTTATTGCAGTATTTTATGTATTCCATTAACTTCTTCAGTTGTCTTAGCAATTCAGAGGCAAAATGACAGCAAGTCTTGGATTAGTGTTCATGTTTCAAATAAGACAAATAAAATTTTTTGAAAGATAAGTACAGTCGCTACTTAACACAAGCCCCACTCTGATATGCTTCAGGGATTCCTTTGAATTCCTGTTCCTGAAAATGAAAGAATCACTCTGTGTGGCAGATGCAAAGGGAATTTCCTGTGTGCAAAGAAAAAAAACAACCTACCTTAATTAATCTTCCTGCTGAAAAGAAATCTGCAGGAAGTCAGAGGAGCTTCACTGCAGCTGCCAGCTGTGGAATTTGAATTTTGGGCATTTATTCATAGAAATCATCAGGGTTTGGTGGCATTTTTATGTGGTCTCTCTCCCGTTTCCCACCCATTTAATTAGCATTATATTTATGATCCTCAGTGGCTCTAAACTGGTGTGATTCTACTCTGAATTAAGTGTCACAGTGTCTTCCCACCTGTGTGAAGTGGAACAGAAAATGAGTAGTTGGAGATTTAGGGTCTCTCAGAAAAATGATAGTCAAGAATGGGCGTGTCACTTTTTCTAAATAGAGTTTGATTTTATTTATTTCATTTGGGGGAGTGGGTGTGGGAAAAGGAAGTATCAAAAAATCAGGTGAGGGAGATGTATGAGATACTGTCAGTAACATTTCTGCCTTTTGTAGGAATTACTGAAAGTTGCTCACATGTTCTGTGTAGTAGCTATTGGCACAGGCTGGCATTTAATGACAAACTGGCAAATTAAACTGTTTTTCCRCATCTAAGGATTCTCTTAAAACCAAAAAAGATGGGGAGGCTGGGCATAACTYAGCTGTAGACTTCTTGCTTCCCTCCCTTYCTCCYTCTTTCTCTCTCTCCCCTTTGCCTCCAGCTGTACAACTGCAGCTCCTTACTTTGTGTCTGCTCCACACWTGAATTATCAGAGCTTGCCTGAATGTACTACTTAACCTCCTTTCCCTAAAATCCCTCGACAAATAAGTAACATATGGGCACCATTTTGGGTACAGCTTGCATTCAGMGTTTAGATGCAAGTGTGATACTGAGCTTGGGTTGGAGCATAGCTGCCTAATTTCCTCGCAGAATTTCTGTTCAGGAATTCATGTCTGTACAGTGCATATGTGAATATCACMGACCAAATTTTCACCCTGATAAAGTGCTGAGTGTTGTCCATCTTTATCCATAAGCAGCATCCAATGCACTTAGYTCCTGGTGTAGGGACTGGTGCTGGRAAGGTGCCCAGTTCTATCATGAAATTGATGACACACAGTGAATTCCTCCTGTTCCCTCCTCGTTCCTTTGATCTGGTTTTATTTCCCTGCTACAAATATTTTTTCCAAATTATGTAAATAAAGCTAAATGGACATCTTTCCAATTTATAGTTACTACTAACTAACGCTAGCAAAAAGAAGCATAATAAACTGGTGGATGGCAGATGGGGTTGTTTCATATTTGCTAACCTAGTAGAGATACAAAATAGAATTCTGGCTACYCAAGGTCAACAAATTGCTTATTAATCTTAAAACAGTGTTTGACCCAAATGTATTAAATAAATTTTTCAAACCCATGGAAGTAAATGAAATTTTGGGATCAGTCTGTACTAGTGATTGTTTGATTTCATGGGAAATAAAATACCTGAGGCTTATGAAATGTTTGTTGTTTTTTTTTTTTCTAGTGTAACAATGAGTGTTAACTCAAGAAGTGTGAATTGTCTATAATTTCCTGTGGAAAAGCTTCAGACATCTAACCTCAAGGTAGAAGAAAATGCATTGCGTTAATCAGGCAGAACAAGAAATAAAAAAAGAGGAGACTGGATCCAAACATTTGACAGATCTCAACKATGTGGTAAGTGAATTTTGCATCTATTTGTAGCTAATTAACTTGCTTCTTAATTACTGTAAATCATGGTATTGTAGCTAGTGTGGCACCAGAGTTTCAAGGTGCTCCCAGGGAACACAAAAGAAGGTTTCTTGGAAGAGGCTGGCAAATAAACAACAAAAGCCCCAGGCTTTTCTCTGAGCCTGTCTGGAGAGCAGCAGTGACAGAGATGATCAGACAATGGACAGTGCTGGCCCCTCTCCAGCCTTTCCATCAGCTCAGTGATGCTGGASGTGTTTGCAGGAACTTTGGAAGGTGTTTTCATGGACTGCTAAGGTGGTGTTGGAAGGGAAACTTAACACCCTACTTATCTATGACCATGAACCCTTCTCTCTCCACAGGAAAAAAAAAGTTCTTTATATAATGAGACCTTCTCAAATGTGTTTGTGGATCAATACAAAGCTGAGCTAAAGGAAAATAGAGGTTTGTTGATGTTCCCAGAGGTACGAATGGTATAAACCGATGTATAAGGAAAGAATTTACTCTTCGAGGAACACTTTAAGCACTCAWGCATTCACAGATGTGTTTGCTGTTAAGTTACAGAGCAGGTCAAGTGTCTTTTGCTCTGTAGTTTTCCAAAGGACTGGGAGACAAAGCTGACATCAGGGCATGTTTATGCTTTTCCCCCTTAGTATTTTGGGTGCTGTTGCATTTTTATTACTGAGGGGCAGTTTACTTCAAGTAGCGTTACTTGAAGTGTTGCACAGGCATTGAAAGGCCAGCAACAGTGACACAGGAGCATTAGGAGGGATGATTAAATGAGAGTTTTCACCATGTGCCCTTTCTGAGCTAGGTCAGATAAGGAGAAGGTGAAACAGTTAAAATGTTGGCATCATGCCTAAACTTCTGGACTGCCTTRTTACCTGATGTCAAAGATCAAGCAAAGATGGCAGGGACCCTGTGGGTCAGTCTGTACTTCCCTGGGAGGAAGCTTGAGTACCTCTGTTCATCCTGAAACACAGCAGGGAACAGTGATGGGAACACTCACTGTATACTGAGAAATCTTGGCTCCAAGTGACCCATAGCCTTCTGTAAAAAAAGAACAGGAAAAATAAGTCTATATCATCCAAAACAAGTGATGATGATTAAAAAAACATCTCTGGATGAAAAAGGTGTTACTGMAAAATATAACCTAACAGCAGAAGTATAGAGTTAAAATTACTTACAGTTGTGCAGCTGTAATAAAGTTCCAAGTGTCAAATTAGCATTTCTGTTTTATTTCCAATTCCAGTTCTTGTATTTTGCATTATAACTGCACAAAGGTGCTGTTAAGAAAAGCAGAGCCCAGATGTTGCTGCTGATTGTATTGTTTATTGTTATGCTGAAGGAAAATAATACCTGATTTATGATAGAAAACACTGTGGAGATAATGCAAGCACCAGAATTGGATTTAAATGATGTTGCTACAAGTGAGATGCATTTTACCTTTCCCTAACCCCTCCATTCCCTAAATTCCCTGTAAGGTTTCTGGTGCAATATTCTACAGTCCCTGCACAGCCCAACTTTCCTGAAGTCTGAGAGAGATTTATAGTTATGTTACTTTTATCACTCAGAGCATCATGAAAACTGTCTCCCAGCAAGAAAACAAAGATCTCTGGGTCTCAAAGAAAAGCAAATACTTCGAGCACAGTTCCAGGCAGATGCTAGAATACTGTGGATTCCCAGAACTGCATCTCTATTTTGGGCCATGTTGCCTCTTACAATCACAKAATACTTTCAATTTTAAAGATTTCTGGAGGCCTCAGTCCAGCTGTGTGCMTAAACCAGGGCCAGCTTTCAGATCTGCCAGTTTGCTCAGGTCCAGCAGAATTTAAGGAGGCTTATCTGGGCCCCTATCTGTGTTTCAGCAGCCTTGTCTCTCTCTCAGAATTTTCTGTACCCCAACCTTGCTTTTAACTTACTAATAAATATTACCTTGCCTGTACAGGCAAAAGGAAACATTACCCTTCCCCCTTCCTGGTGAACACTGGCGTAGTTCAGTGCAAGATACCATACACTCATCTCTATTTATACATTAACTGACATGTATGATGCAAATGGGATAAATACAGGTAATTTCTGGCTCGTGTTGGAGACCAGATATGATGGTAATCAATTTGGAGTGTCTGCTTTCCATTTTGTTTGTCCTAGGCACATCCTAACAGCCTCTTCTGAATCTGCTCATAATGCTTTTAATCATAATGCACTTTCAAATAGTTTAACAAGTGTCCCTGCTGTGAGAATCACTATTTGCTGTTAATATAAAACATCTCTAAAGGCAGCTTGCCATTACTGAGTGCTTATCACAGGTAACCTCCTGTTCTCTGYCAGGGAGAATCTCTAGCACAACTGAGCTTTCCCATGTATACAAATACCTGCCTCATATTTCTGCCCCCAGCAGTGCTAATTAGAGTTGTTAATTCTGCTGGGCTAAGGGTGTACATTGTAGGCTTTGAAGCTCATTCTACACCCACTTCTCTAATGGCCCCTTAGGAAAAAAAATCGTCCTTAAAAAGCCTCAAGTCCTTTTTCCTCATTTTTGCATGTTAAAAGTGGCATTCCAAACACAGAYTTGTGTGTGGTGTGTGAAGGCTGTTGCTTTGAGGACATGTGTGGCCTGCTCTGTGTAGTCATGAGAAAAGAGTCACTGGCTATAGTTGGTGTCCATGTGCATATTCAGAACATAACAGAGTATGGCAGAGGGTAAAGATGGCACCAGCAGCTATTGCCAAGAAATTGGTGGTGCTGACACCTTTCTCCAAGTGACTTTTGCTATTGCATTGCAAATCACCCCAACAGGGAAACCAGAATCCCCAGACTTTGTTAAACACAGCCRAGTGTTGCAATTAAATTTAACATTAATGACAATTTCTGCTTAATTCATGGGTTCATGTGGAGGTCAGTTCCTTATTTTCTCCCTTTATTCCAGTTACTTGAGGACAATCCAGAGTTTTACATGGCCTGGCCTTTTGGACAATTGGGTACGTAAGCTGTAGTGGGAAATATAGGACTGTGCAGGCATTTTGAGATTTATTGGAGCTTGCAGTTTGTCCCAATGGATTTGGCTTAAAAATATATTTAAAAGATGAAAAAGAGAAGGTTTTTCCCATTCCATAAACCACATGAGACTTGTGTTCGTTYCTGTTTTGCTTTAGGTTAAAAATTGCATTTACTTTGGATTTTTTCCTAGAAAAAAAACATAAAGAAAGGTCCTGCACTAAGCAATAGTGTTGTGGTGAGAGAGAGGGAAGATTTAGCTTCAAGTCTCCAATGTAATAACTTAAGTCTGGGTTTGAGGTGATTTTCACTTTAATGATTAATGGTCACTTGGCTACTTTGGGGTGTAAATATTTTTCTTTTCATCTTCAAATTTCATTTGGTACCTAAGGGCTTCATTTTAAAAAGTAGTGATATGCTGGTAGAAAAAGCTCTAGATTTAAATAACTRCTGCTTTTATTTCTTCTTTTGACAAAAATAGGACATGAATTGGTGGGGGGGGGGGGTGGAAAAAAGACCCTAATGCATGCAATATCTCATTGGGGAGAATCAGGGCTACAAGTCCCCATGCTGACTTCCAGGAGAAGAGAAGGTATATCCAAGAATAGAAAAATAGCATTTAAATTGCTTTGAAAAGTCARTTTTCTCTATGGCAAATTTGTTAAGTGCATTTTGTTTTACAGAATCTATGAATATTTCGATTTTTCGTGTTGATTTGGAATGCAAATAGATACCGAGTTATTGGAATTTGCCAGTGGGCAAAAAAAATCTGAATTTCAATCAATTTTGCTAAGTACCCAGCAATGAAAGGTTTCTTAGAAGCTTTATTCGATATTTTTTATTGTACATGTGCAAGAAAATGTGATCTTGAGGCTTAGAAATCATCAAGTAATCCATCTGGGTTTTATCCCAGTGAAAACTTCAGAAGTCCCAAATGTACAGAGCATAGGTTTTTTAGGGTTTTTTTTAATGGGAAAAATAAATAGAAATTTCAAAACCAGAACATTTTTTATTATGTTTTCCATGAGGGTCCTGATTCTTCTCAATGAAAGTTAACCTTTCCTTTTTTTACAAAAAGAAAATCTCACGGAGAATCAGCTTTGCAAATTCCTGTTTGGGTGGTGCAGGTGGTGCTGCTCCTCCTGGGCACGGCAGAGCAGATGTAAAAGCCCTGATGATTTTCTGGGAAAGCTTCCTTATAATAYTGGAAATAATAGTAGGCAGATTCCCTGTGTTCTCTGGCAGTGGCTTTGCTTTGTGCTCAASCCTTCCAGCTGCTCCATGTCTGAGGTTATCTGGCTGTGAAAATGGGCTGGATTTACCTATGCYGGGACTGTCACAGAACAACTGCACACTGAAATCCAAAGCTGCTCTTGCAGATCTTCCCCAGCTGAGCAAYACTTGGGTATTTAAAGGGAAATCTTGTGCTCCCCCATGGGCTCYGTGTCTGCTCAGTGCCTGAGTTTTATAGGAGTTAATCTTTGGTTTCTGTGCTTAAAACTCAGGGCTTTATTCTTGTGGTTTATTTGTGAACAATTATGACATTTTGGATAGAAAACGAAGATCGATTTTGGGTGTCTCCAGTTGCCTAAAACACATCATGGTTTTTTCACTTGTTGAGCTGCAACGATCCAGTTCTGGAGAAAAATCCAGAGGGGATGTGCCAGGTGTGTGAAGTTGGATAGCRAACAGCTTCCACAAAAAAATACAGCAAGTCCTAAAGAAAAAAGTCCATTTTTTCACCCAAAAAGAGGTGTCATGGTAAATGCTTTTCCCAGAGAAATGTTAATGTGAAATCCTATTTTTTTCCTGTTACTGGAACTTTCTCTGTTGTGTCTGTAAAACAGTGGGAATAGTGATGGAACTGCCTTCTTTCCATACTGTTAAGTGCGAGCTCTGAGTTGTTACTCTTGGGATAAAGAGAGAGGAGCATTAAAGGCAGCATCACTAATCTGGGTTCTTCTGAACTAAGTACTTGCCATGTAAATAAGTGGTTTCAAACTCTGATTTATAGCAGCCTAGAAAAATTTACTTCTCTCCTTCGCTCTTTGTTCTTCTTTGAGAAGTGGGTTCGTAGTTTATGTAGTTTTGCAAGTAGGCCCCATAGTTTTGTTGTAAAGTATGGGTGAGAAAATGCATTTCCACATCTTCTTTTTCTGGTCCGTGTGTTAACTCAATGCTGGCTGAAGTTTTGGTGCCTCCACAATGCCTTCAAACCAGTAGGTACTTGGCTGCTTTTATTTCTACTTCTTTGTCTCACAGAATCTGATTTTTTCCTTTTTTCCCTTTTTTCTTTCTTGAACTCTATTAGAGTCTTTAAGCGTTAATGTTGCCACTTTTTTAATATGCAGCTTTTAGCTGTATTAGAAGTGGTTGTGAAATCWTTGCTTTTCACACTCAGTCCTGTACACAATTCCTGTCTAGCACTTAAGTACAACTGTGYGAGTGCATTAAAAATACCCAAAATAAGCAAAGGTAAGAAGAGATATGACACAATTGCTACTTTATCAAAGTAGATTCACTATTTAAAATGTCTTAGCACCTCAGCCATATTTATAGTGTAGTTTCCTACAACTCCATCCTGGTGTTCTGTTAAGAGATTGTCTTGAATCCTGACACCTCAAATCCTGTTGTTACAGCTTATCATTAGAAAAGAACCTGTTACACATGGTTGTTGAAATGGCTCTTTAGAAGAGACTGGTGCTAAGATAGGGTATACTTGTCTTAAATAAAAAGTATTTAGAAAAATGCATGAACTGCTTCCCATATGGAATGAAAGATAAAGTGACATTTGTGGCTCTCCTTCTCCCTGGACGGGCAGGTGTAAAGCAGGAAGGATGTCAATGTAGATGACTTTGTTTACATGCACATTCTGTTTTATTCTTCATAAGGTAAAATGTTGTGTGTGCTTTTCTAAATAACTTTTCTATGTGCATGTCTTTACAATAGGTACTTGGCTCAATAAATCAGAAGATGATACAAAGGAGGCAAAAAACTGGTTTTGCCTTGTTTGGGACATTCCAAGTGAGCGTGCTCAGGAGCTAATCCCAGTGAAGGGCTGCCTTCTCCATTGGGGGAGAATTCATCAACACARACATCCTTTTGGGCACACTTGGTGAGCCCTTTCCTTGCCCTTTTCTGACTCACCAGGAATATGCCAAGTGCCTGTCAGGTCTTTCCATTACAGTTTACTTCAGAAATCACTTGTGGGGATTACCAAGGTGACATATGAAAACTCAGCACTCTGATTTTGGGGCTACAGTGTTCTGCAAGAACAGCCTCAAACATTATAGGAAGCTTTAGATTTTGGGGTAGCATCTGTTGGAATAAGCATTGTACTCACTGAGGAACTTGCAGGTAGGAGCACTTATATAGAAGAGGGGATGTGTATGGGAATAAAACTGAATAGTTAAATCCCATTAGTCCATACAGAATAGAAAAGAAAAATAAATCAGGGATTAATTGCAACCTTTTGCCATTCAGATGAAAAACCAGATAATGATGTATATACAATTAGACTTGGAGTTTTCTTGGTTTAATTTGAATGTTGAATATAACTTTGAGAGAAATTCCTCATTGTTTTTTAAAATATTTGGTTGGAGTAGTCACAAATTGTATATAAGCACTTTCTCTAATACCCATAGTCCTTTCTCAGTCAGTGAAGGATTAAAAATGAATGTAGTTGCTAAGAGGTGAAATTAGAGTATTTGTGTCATTGTTAGCCTCATGTTTTGCCTTTTCTGTCCTTYGTTATTCTTCTCTCTTTAATCCTCTTCTCCTTAATTTACTCGTTGAGGCAGAGGGAATRACTTGTAAGAGGATGATGAAAGCATGAATGGAATAATTGTCTCTCTTGGTTTCCAAGTCTCAGTATTGCAGATGGGCTATGGACTATTGCAGATGGCTAAGACCTGAGTGCCTCTGTGATTTGTTGGTTTGGCAGTGATGTGTGAGATTTTGCAGGTCAGCCCCCCCTGCACTCCTTTGACCCCTTTTGTGCTCTGTTCTACTTCCCTGACATTCACTCATGGACCTGAAATTGTGTTTAAATAAGACAGAATTTACTGAAAGAATATTGGTATCTCTGGGCACTCTTCCTTGTAATTCCTTATACCTGACTTACCCTATTTCTTACACCACCACATTTCACTCAGTGATGAAAAGACCATCAGAAAATTTCAAATACATGACAAATAATTGTTTTATCAAAAAAACCCAAACCTATAAATCTGCCATTCTCTGCATCCAGCAGACCCAGGATGAGGGTCAGAAGCAGAAGCTGTTTGCTGTGATTGTGGGACAAGGAATGAATAAGCAGAAGCTGTGTTTATATGTACCAAGGCAACAGTGAAGTAAAYTGTAAATTGTGTGTGTTGGCTGMAGGGGYAGGGAGACTGTAACTTATCTGTTTCCAGAATTTGTGACCAGAATCTGAAGCTTGAGAAAGTGTCACTAACAGTGGGTATCTGACAGTAAGTGGTTGAAAGTAGCCAGGAGAAGATGAGGATTCCAGAGGTTTTCTTTCACAGCATCAATCAACGGCTTTTAAAGGATAAAGATCGTAAAGAGATGTGAAGTGAGATACGAAAGAGGACTAGTTGTAAAATCCCACCAAATGATACTTATCAGCTATATTTGGATTAGTCTGAGACCATCAAGAGTTACTTTTCTAAGGTAGAATCTTGGRAAAAAACCT
Source organism: Malurus melanocephalus (assembly GCF_030028575.1). NCBI lineage: Eukaryota > Metazoa > Chordata > Aves > Passeriformes > Maluridae > Malurus > Malurus melanocephalus. The sequence continues at coordinate 1,992,448 of NW_026623245.1, read as the reverse complement.
CTTTGTTTTTTTACTCCTGTATTTAAGCACTATTTCTGTCATCATCTCAGAGACTGGTAGGAATGGTCCACTTGATTGTGCCAATGACAAGCTGTTGATGGATGTGTCTCCTTTAATTTGTGATGCTGTGTCGGCATGAAGAAGGGATTAAGGCCAATTTAGTAATTTATTTTCTGAGTGTAAAATCCATGTCTCTACAATGCTTGTATYGTCAATAGCTATTCACAACAGTGCTGCTGTTTTGAAGTGATACAAACCAAATAAACCCATCAAATGCACCACCTGCCATCTCCAAAGTAATGTTGTGTCCCACATTTCCTATGGGCACAAAGGAAGGGGGGGTCTAGATATCTCCAGGTGTATGTGTTGTGTAGCTTTAACACAAGCACACAGATGATTAATTCTTCCTGTTTATGACAGTATTTTCCAAGGGCACAGCTTGTCCTGTTGACCTTTGCTGAGAATCAGAGTCAGTACAGGGCACTTTGTGCTGGTATTGGAAGTTGAGYTGCTCTGTTCTATTCATGCCTAAAATCAGAGCTTTATGGAGCAGTTTGGTGTTCAAGTTTGCAGTCTCACTTCATATCATCCTGCATCCAAGACAAGAGTTAGTGCTTGACTCACAGCAGGATATTGCCTGCTTGGAATCCAAGAGGATTTGTTTTGTTACTGCATTATCAAATATCGTCAGTAGTTTTTGACTCTCAGCCGTTACCCAGTGATTGTTTCTCTGTTTGGTGAATGAATTCCATTAGAGGGGTATCTATCTGTTGCAATCTCTGGAATTCTCATTTGTKGAATGCCAAATCCCCAGTGTCCAAACTGATCTCTCCTCTTTGATCAGCAGCTGCTTGCAGCCCATGTCTGGGCATCAGAGCTAGGAATATGATTAATTCCTCTTCCTTCTACTTCTGGAAAAAAAAAAAAAAACCCAGCTTTTGCATACTTGCATTTAAACCTATTGCTGTTCTCAGACTTCAGTTTGAATTTGTAAGTGGAAATGATGATTGCCATGCTTCTCATCAACAGGTCTCTGGCCACTTGAAGAAAGGTGATTATAATATCATTTCCACTTTGCAATAGCAAAAATAGATGCAAAGGAAGATGATGAGGCTTTGCTTCATCTTACTATYCTACCCAATGGAATAATGCTTCAGTGAGCTTGGGAGAATGTAGGAGAGGGGCCCAGAGCAGCTGTGAAATTTCCATCCTTGGATGTAGTCACAGCTCAGCTGGACCAGCCCCAGCAACCTGCTCTGCCTTTGGCTCATGGTTAGACCAGACAAACTGCTACCAGTATCATGCTATGCTTGTAATTTCAGAGAAAGGAGTGACTCAAATTTCCAGAAATCCAGTGCTTTATTTGGCCTTTACTGTGTCATGCAAGGTAAATGCATATTTTCCTCTAGAGAGAGAAAAATTTAACTCTTTGGCACATTTTATTTTGCTTGGAACTATATGGGAGAGGACTTGAGAACAGTCACAACTACTCAGTGCCAATCCATTTCTTGGGAGTCAGGGCAGAGCTGGTGTGGTCAGAGAAGTCAGTGTGAAAGCAGTGTGACCACTGAGCAGAGCAAAAGAGTTCATTGAGGCATTTCCACGCAGGCAGAGCAAACACCAACCACCTCCTGCATCTGTGAAATCCAATTGCATCACGTTTTATGGACACACAGCTGACATAATTGAGTAATTCTGTTTATACAGAAATCATTCCTGCAGCAGTTTGCTCAGCCAGGGATCTAATGTCACTGGTAACCATGGCACCATGCTCTTTGCATTTATCAGCCTCCTCACACTTCATTTTGTGCTGGCCTGTAAAAATAAAAACAGAATCAGATCTTTATTTCTCTGAAGGTTGAGGGGATGTGTGGCAATTGTTTTTTTATCAAGAAGTGTTTGTGATGGAGGCAGAGGCTGTTTGGTGGTCAGGCCAAGTGCTGCCYCACACAGARTCCCCTGCTGTRCTCACGGGCTCTTCCCTGGTATTTCAAGTGTCCTCAAGGCACGGAGCTCTGCTGGAAGCTGGGGGAGCTCCCACAGGCCCTGTGTGTGTATTGTGCCATCTGGCAGGAAACATTGACTTTTCAGTGCCATCTCCAGGGACTAGTTTATTTAATCCAGCCATGACTTCCTAGAAAAGACACATAAATCCTCCTCCTAGGAGAATGTCCTGATCACTGGGTTAGAGAGTTTTATACACACATGCTCTCCTCTTCATAGATTCTGAGGATGGTTTGTTTAGTTTTTACAGGGTGGAGGGGTGGAGGGGAATTGTCAGCTCTGAGTCTCCCCTTTCCCCTTTTGTCACGCAGATGCCATTCAGGCATTTTCCTTAGAGGTGAAAAAATGGAGCTGAAACCTCTTAGATGGGTTAGGGAGTTGCAAAATCTTTCATATCTTCATGTCAGCCTCATGGCAGGTTTATCACAGAGCTGTCACATAACAAGRGAAGTGCTGGTGACTGTGTTTAAAAGAAATGCTTAGTTCCAAAAAAGGGGGGGAAAATGGTGTGAGGGAGGCTCTGACAGACCCAACTGTAACAGTGTGGAAGGGGAGACAGCTTTGCCCAACCAAGGAATGTGCAAACTGCTGAATGGCAACAGTTCCCTGCACTTMCTTGAGTTTTCCTGTCTGGGTGAGTTCCCAGGCCCCCTGTTCTACTGGGCTTTGAGTGACACCCTGTGCRTCTCATGGATCATCTCAGAGCCCTCCTGGTACCAAGCAAAATTCTCCTTTGGCTTTTTTGGGGGTTGCTGGTGCCCRGGTGAGAGCTGTGGGGTTTGCTGTGCTGCCCACACACCTGAAAATAGGATACGGCATAAAAATTAGGGCAGCTTTACCTTTAATAAAAACAAGAAGGGTTTTTGAGAAAGAAATAATTGGCCATGAACAATTACAGATTGCAAGTTTTCCTCTGTGTTTCTCAGTGAAGAGATTTAATGAAGATTAAATTTCATGTTCATGTTCATTTTCATGTTCATGTTGCTTTTCCTGTAGAGACTTTCTCTTCCCGTTGGTGAAGAGAAACACRTCGTTTTCATAGATGTCTGATGAAGGCATTGTTTAAGGCTGAAGCTTGATAGGTTTTTAGCTGAAAACTTCAGCAGCTTTCAAGTGAACAGAGTCTGGGGGGTTTGGCAGAAAGAGAAAATAAGACAGAAGAAGCCCTTTGAGGACTTTCATTGAGACAAGAAGGTGTTGAATTCTGTTTTCTGGTTTTTTTTCCTGTTGTGACTCAAGTTTATTTTGCAGCTCATACTTGCATTTTTGTACAAAATTGGATTCCTAGAGCAAAATGAAGTATAAAGCCACAGCCTAATGCTTGCAAAATGCCCTGATTTTTGTTCAAGAGCAGCTGTTTTCTCCAAGCCTGTGTGCCTGCCACTGGCTGACAGAAATCAGATCTTCYCTGAGAATTTCCTTAATTAAATGGAACATTTGACTTAACAAGAGAGAAATAACTATATTGGTGGATAGTATTATGCTGAAAAATAGAGCTTTTACTCATTTAATAATAAAAACATTTCCTGAAGCTTTGCCTTAAACTCCAACTAGATATGTACRGATGAGTCAGAAAGCTCTGGAAGACAGACCCTGGTATGTAATGGGACAAATTTTTGGAAGCCTTTAGCTATGCTGTCCTGAATCCTGGAGTGCAGTGCATTTCTGATGGAATTACACACGTTGCTCCTCTATGAATACCAAGAGTCTTTCTGGTGATTATGTTCTTTCAGTGAATAAGAAGTGAATTAATACCGATTAAATTGCATTACAGAAATAGAATATTTTCACAGCATTGGAAGCTGCTTTGCCAACAATGCTGTGCTGGGTACTGGGAACTGTTTCAAGCTACTTAGCRTTAATGAATGGGAATTACTAAATATAAACTTWTTTTTTTCTTTTTTAATTTAAGAGGATGGTTCTACCAGTCTTGCTGATGTTGAGCTATAACATGACRTGTATTAGCAATTTTGATGTTAATTATATGACATCCCATTTCTCACTTGTTCTCTATTCCCCCTCACATTTTTTTTAAAAAAGTATTATATCCACCTTTAAGCTAATGAGTTGTGGAATTCCACAGTGATTGATGCCTGCTTAGGCTTGTAATTCAGCATGGCTATCATGTGAGATCACTTGGGATGAGGCAAAGGAGAATTGTGCTTGTTTTTAGGTGGTACAAAGAATGTAGAAAGGTTCATATAACATTGGCCAGTGACAGTAATAAATAATTTTCATATCTCTGTTTATATAGAACATTTTTTTGGCTTGCACTGTAAAACCTGGCTATCAAAATTATTTATGTTATGACTTTACCTGAAGTCATATAACTGAGGTAACAATTTTTTTTTAGCATAACTAAGTCCTAYAATAAGGAGTTACCACTAAAATATTTATTACTGTTACATTAAAAAAGTGTTCTACATTTTACTTAGTGCACCTTGTCATGAGAGACTGGCAGTAAGAAGTTTTCTACAAAAGTCCTGAGGTAGAAGAATATAGACATCAAACTGGGTTTCTTTTCTTTTAAATTGCCTGTCTTTTAAGGACAGGGAATATTAGGAAGAACAATGTACTTTCAGTATTAGTATGTAATACTAACAATTATATCCATTGGCAACAGTCCCAGAGAACCTGGAACTAATTAGAAGAGAAGGATGAACACACAGATTGAGTGAGTTGGATGTGCTGGCATGGGGATGTGGTTGTGCCCAGAAGGCTTAAGTCAGAGATGGAAATGTGCAGATATTGGAAAGTCAGCATGGATCAGGCAGTGCAGTTGGGCAGTTCCCTGCTTGTGTCAACCCTGGCAGATTCTTTGGGAGGAAAAGTGTGGGGCTGAAGCCATCAGCCCTGAATATTCTCCAAGCCTGAGAAGCATGGAGGAAGGTCCCACTATTCCAAAACTAAATCATGGATTCGTAATCTCAGTTACACTTTCTGTCACCAGCAGATACTTCCTTAGCAGAGGTGGAAGACTTGAATCAGGTTAGAACACSAATATCATTAATATCTGATGTTCCACTGGCAAGCTATTTTAGTATCCAAAACAGCAGGTAACTTCTGACCTTTGTTTTCCCCWAACTGTCAGAAGTGAAAGGAATCACATTTACTGTGGATCTTTGCARTCTGCTGGAGGCTGACACCCAAACRCRTCATTCAAACTTGTTTCCTCACAGTCTTGTTCCCACATCACCGAGCTTTCATCAGACAATGGCYGTGTCCATCAATTTTTGTGCCTGCTCTACCCATCTTTGTGTTTTCCATCAGTTTGTTTGGAGCAAGAAAAATGAAACTTCACACAAAACCTCACAGTTCATTCAGTTGACCTGAAGKCATCCAGGGGTTTGAAAAACTGCCTTAGGTTAAAACAAATGTGTTTTCTGTAGACTGTGGATTGGCAGCAAGTGTTAAACTGCAGGATGGAAAATTTCCCAAACTCTTGCAGTTCCAGGACATTTTCAGATCAACTTCACAAAACCACGATTTCCAGGTGCTGTGGCTTGGTGTGTTTGCTTGAGGGTGTGTGGGCACCCTGAACATGATGGCATTGCTTGTCAGGGGTACCCTTGGGTGTGTCCTTGTTCTCCCAGCTATTCTAGGGATTTTTTTTTCCTTTCCTGGAAGCACAGCAACATTGATGAGCAAATTAGCAGCTTAACTTGTGTGSAGTATTTCTGGTCTTTATTGCCCAAAAGAAACCACACTAAATTTCCCTTCAACTCTTTCCCTGGAAGAAAAAAGGACAGGGGAAAGAATGGTGATGGATTTCTCCTTCCTTTTGCTCTGCTCAGTCTCTTGTCTGTGATTACTGTGTATCACCTCTTGCTATTTTGTAGCAACATATAGAAAAAAATCTTTTCCTTTTGATTAAACGCCAACAAATCCACAGGATGGCAGAGCACAAAAAGAGCAGCTGACAGACCTTTTATATTCCTATACAGACACACAAACAGGGCCATGAATCTTCATGAGAAGGGCTGCAAGGTTTTACAAGATAAATCGTTTGAGAACAGAACCAAACTCATGCTACTGMGGCTTCATTAATTATATTAAAAATACTAATTTAATTATCAGTGAAAATTAATGAGTGGARCAACCTACTGCCACCTACCATGGGAAATTCATTTCAGGCGGGCTCAGGCATTTTGAGAAATGCTGTTCAGGAGATTGAGTGTCCTGAGCCCCCGGTGTTACATTGCTGACCTGTGGCTGAATTGGAGGAGAGTAAGCTGCAGGATTTGCAGTTTAGAACTTAACACTGTGGATAAATGACTTATTCTGCACTGGAGAAAATCAAAGTGCAGATTTCTGGTAAAAGTGCCTTCGGATTTCAAAATTAAATTATTCCACTCTCACTACAAAGTCACTTTCTAGCCATGTTGATGTTTTCAATTCACTTCACTGACTCCATAAACCTGCCACTGTGTTTAGGGAAAACTCTAGTTTGTATTTCTGTTTGGATGTTATGTCGTGAAAAAAGAAACCACACGGAAGCTAACGAAGAAGTAGGAAAGAAATTAAACTAAAAATGTGCAAGAAGAAAGTAAAAATGTTGSATAAAGAGGAAATGCCTGTGTTTGGGGTGGCACTGAATGTAGAGGGATGATCATCCCTCGTGGATCCTTTCCTCATGGATTGCCTGTGTCCCATGGAGAAGATCCAGCCCTGCCACCGCTAGAGGACACTCTCGCATTTAACTTGTGGGTTTTGCCTTACATCATCCTAGCCACAATGAAACAGGTGCTCTTTGGGGAGGACTGAGAGAGGCGTGTTCAAAACGGACTCAAAAAACTCGAGGAGCATTTTTTAAAAGTGGACTGGTACCTTAAAGCTGAAGWCGTTTATTAAGGACAACTTCACTACATATTTGGGCCTCAGATAAATGAAATCTTCCCTAATTCAAGTAATTGGTAGGGGGTGTTTGCTGGCTTTTTTTTTAGGGGGTTGGGGGCTTTTTTCCCCCTCAAAATATTGGCCACTATCTGAAATATTTCTTGTTTTCCTCAAGGCTTACACAATGAAGTTGTTTGGAAATMATTTTTATCCAGTTATACTTGTTATAAGGTAGTGAAGAAAATTCAGGGAGGTTTTCCAAGTGTTGAGCATTGGCCTGCTGCTGCAGCAGCTGGTCATCTCCTAAGGAGGAGCAGAGCAGAGCTGGASATCTCTAAAATCATCCTCTTTCTCCCTCCTCCCCTGGTGCTGAAGCAAGAGCAATTCCTAGTCAGTGCTAGCATTTCTRCAAAATAAAAATAGACTGAATGGTGACACATGGTTACAGGAATGTGTTACTGTAGCCTGCCATTTGTAGGAAGGAAAATGTAAAGATTTGTGGAAGGCTCCAGGCACCAATAAACACGACTGAATATGGTCTTACCTGTGGGAAAAATAATAGTTAGCAACAAAAATTCTTGAGTTAGAAAGGTGGGGATGCAGCAGAAACCGGGTGAGGATGACAAGTGCACAGCTGGGTAGGAAGGGTCTGGTGCCACAGGGAAGGAACGTGGTGGGAATTGTCAGTGGGTCTGCAGCTCTTAAAGGCCAGAGCTATTAACGGTCGTAGAGAGCCTGGGCATGAAGGTTAGCTGAAATAAAGTAGGGATTGCCAAAGTGAGAAATTAAGTGCTCTGTGAGAGAGTTCAGAGGATAATTGGATGCTGTCGAGTGAACAAAGGGACTGGAAATCATGTCTGTGTAAATATACAGCTTGGTAAAAGATCAATTTATAAAGAAAAACCCTCCAAATATTTATGCTGAGAAATACAAGCAGGATACATTTGTATAAGAGGCACTGTATCAAAGGTKATAGTGCTTATGGTCCTCTTTTGAGCAAGAAAAATATCATTACTTTGATGGACTATATGGCAGATTTCCAGYGGACTTCACTGGGACAGGGATCTTGCAGTACCTTTTTAAGGAAAAGAACAGTGTAATGCATATTTATGGCTAATGAAGTGAAAGGTCTGAAACAAGCAAYAGGTCTTGGGTCAGAGGCTGCTTTTGGAGAAAACTTGATCATTTATCACCTTCTTCTTGATAGTTCCATCACTTTCTACAGGCAAAAATGCATCTCGGATATCTGCTATTTGGGGTAGTGGGATTAACTCTCTACCTTTAAAATCTCTGGCTCTTGGAACAATCCTGCTAGCATTCTTCTTTCAGAAACACAGGATGAAGCTGTCCAGGTAAAGTCCAAAAAACCCAACATCTTTCCTAGAATCTGAGCATCTTTGGCTCTTTTTCCAGGACAGCATTGTGTTGTGTCAGTGTACTAAGTGCAGCACAGGGTTATATTTCTTGTATGGATTGTCACATTCCCAGATCCCTGAGTGACTGAGCTTTCTTCAGGTGAAAAATTGTGAAATGCACATTTTTGCAGACCAACTATCTGTCACTGAGAAAAGCCATGAATAATTCTGAGTGAGAAATAGACCTGACGACTTTGCAGTCTGCTCACAAGCAGGAGAAGTTTCTCTGAATAAATAATTGGCTGGGAATCAGCTGSTCTATTCCACTTGTTACCAAATCCTTCCCAAAAGAGGAGTTGGSCTATAGGGGAACTATTCACACATTGAGTAGAACATTWGAATTTAAGTCCATGAAAAMAAAATATTAYTATTTATTGAGCAATKAACAAGAAAAAGATTAAAATACTGYGCTTTGGTGAGAGACCATTAAGATGYAYRGTTGTGCTATCAAAGCAGGGTGCTAACCAGGTAAGATGAAAGCAAAWATACCTCTGATAGCACTAATATTTCTCTGCACTGTTTCAGAAGTTTAAAGAAACTGCTGCTGGCAGGAATGCAAGGCGCAGGCTGCTGTCCCACTGCTGTGTCTAGGCTGTGGCATGCCCAGGAAGGAAAACAGTGGGCTTGAAGTACCTTTGCACTGCAGAAATTTGTGGCTGTTGCCTCAGCTTTCTTCCAGCTTATAAAGAGGGTGAAGGTTTCCCCTGGGGCTGCTCTACAGAATTAGAAGAGAAATGGAGAAAAGCAGCAGGATGTCATTTTTGCCTTGTATCCCAGGTTTCACCAATGCTTTTTGTGTCAGGGAAACAAGAATCTCACAAGCTACAGAAGGGCTCAAATGTTTTTTTTTCCGTAATGTAGAGAGGTTGGTCCTTTGCTATTGCTCAGAGCCCTTGTAAAGAGGGCAATTTCTACCCTGGTCTCCACCAGGAATGTGCTCAAAGGGAAAATCATATGGACATGGGGAAATGGAGCCATGTTGTGGTCCTGTACACAACACATATCAGGAGCAAAACTGAGCTGGGATTCTTTAAAATATGATAATGTGAAGGAAGTAGTGTTGTCTGTATTAAACTCTTCAATGAGTCCTGAACATGAGGAAAATAGCAGTGAATTCCCCAGAAATGCCCATGAGGAAGCTGACTGTGGGACAGAGCTCAAACAGAGAATGAGAGATAATACCAAAAATAAGGGACACAGAATCATAGGATGTTAAGGGGTTGAAATAGACCTTACAGATCATCCAGTCCCAACTGCCTCTGCAATGGGCAGTGATACATCCCATTAAACCAGATTGCTCAAGGCCTTATCYGACTGGTATCACAGAGCCTGAATTCCTCCTTGGGAAAGCCATTTCCTTTTGCACATGGCCTCTCTGACAGAGAGGATGTCCAAGGGTGCCAGTCTCCTGAGGCTGAAGTACTTTGTGGCTCTCCAGCAGAGTTTAAGAAGCTGTGGTTTTGTTGCTACCAGAGATACAAGAGCCAGAAATATCCCAGCTTTGCTTTTGGGTGTCAGGCTGAGTTTGCAGAGCTGACAGTGGGAGAAGTCACCTTTCCTTTTCAAGGCCAAACACAAAAATACTTTTGCCAGTTGTGTTACTTTTCAGAGAAAAAAAAAATAGTAGTACTACAAAAGCCCCTCTATGTGTGGTGGAAACTGGCATGAGTTCTGTGCCTGCTGTGAAAATATCACAAAGTGACACCAGTTTGGGTGTGCCAGTGTCATTCAAGCACCTCTGTTTGGTGAGATCACCCTGTTTACAACTTTAGGCACTTCCTGTTTCCACAGCATATGAAGACAAATAGAAGAAGCAACATCAGGTCCAAGTACAAGCTTCTTATGCTTGTGGCTACCTTACCTCAAATACTGAAGGAGTTTTGGTAGATGTTTGACAAATGTAGATGCRTTGGACGTCTACTCTGAGGTGCAGTGCTTTGGCAAAGATGTGGTGCCACAAATATTTGAGTTTTAACTCCATCTCTGATTTTTTTTCCCCAGGAGAAAATAAAGTAAGCTGTTGAGTGCAACCTCASTTACACCTTAGTAACTTTGTGGATGAGGATGAACCCTGCCCACCTTTGCTCCTCACAGCAGTGCTTCAGCCAAGTGGTTGGAGCACTGACAATCCAATGTTCCTAGACAGGTGTGTTTCAGTCATTTTTACCATTTTAAACCTRCATTTTGAGCAAATGACTACAGGCTGATGGCTCTGGCTTTGCCTACCAAATTAGTCTCTATTAATCTTCATTTCTAAAGGAAAGATGCTCCTGCAGCGCAGAAGCATGGGGCAACACAGAACAAAATATAATTGGTGCTCCATGCAGATTTCTCTAACTGAAGATTCTCTTCTGATCTAAACAACAGGCCTAAAAAAATGTTTTTGTTTTACCAAGAAGGCAGGGAGTAAAATGATTTATGCTTCCTGTTAGGTGCTTGGTGATAGGATCAGTTAAATAGATTTCAGTGTTTAATTATTGCAGAGAACTCATTCATTTGGATCATGTGTACCAAAAGACATCCAAGAGATAAGAAAGCAACWTACCACAATCTTTAGCTCCTTTCACCTGCTGTTGGACACAGCTCCTCCCCAGTTTCTGCCAGAGTCTAAGGCAACAACCCAATTTTCTGTCCTTGCTGCTGCCACTGCCCCAGGCTCTGCTTCCTGCAGGTGCCATCGCCTGCCAGCACTCAGATGGGCAAGGAGATAAGAGATAATTCCTGGAGCTGGAAGCAGGGACCGTTCTGTTGGATTTCCCATGTGAGGAGAGCTTGTCAGGCAGCACTGGCTGCAACAACAGGCAGTAACTGCGTCTCCTGTGCTGGACTGATGGATGCAGACTGCCAAAGATTTCCAAAACATAAATAATTCAGCTCAATCCTTTYTAGGTGAGGGGGATGAATTGCTGAAGGCCCAGATCTGGAAGGAGGTTCAGGGCATTAACCCAGCTTCACTTGGTCTCTCCCTGRGAAATTATGGCAAAAGTTGCTCCTCAGATGGCTTTATATTTGTATTYCTATTAAATATTTATTGTTCCTCCTCTTGCAAGGAACCATTATGTAGCAAGCATCCTATATATTTTTATATTCCCATTTTCTTCTAGCTTACATGTACTATTGCCTGAAATAAACATGCTCAATTATAAAAGAAAATCTAATTTCCAAGCTTACTTGAGCATTTTCTTTCCMAAGGTTTCATGAGATTAGATTTGTTTTTTCCCCAAATACGATAATTTCAYTGAAAATGAAGGAAAAGTGAAGAGAAGTAGGACAGATATTTACAAGCCAGTGCAGAAACATGCTAGTAATTGTAATACTGTGCCCCTAGGATGCCTTTCCTCTGAGTAYCTTAAAATGCAGGACATAAATTAATTATAAATGCACCTTCCATGGTCTCTCTGAAGTAGGTACTGCTAATTGAACTTCATAGGCAAAGTAACCACATGGCAAAGGTATGTATTTCAAAATCCATCTTCCCTAATAAGCCCCTTAATGCATTTATTAGCTGTGTCAGCAAGCACAGTTTAAAACCAGAATATTCAAGTGCAGTCTTGAGAGGGCCCATTGGTGCCCCACTCGAGAGAAGGCAAGGTTTGTCTGACACTGCTCCCATCTTTCTGTGCYGCTCCATCCATTCTCATTCCTGGAGGAATTGAAGCTGTGGTGCTTCTGGACTGTTTTTTGGTCACTGCCCTTCTTTGCTCAGCTCTGTTGCAGAGGAGAGGGAAGGTTTGGCTGTACCCCTGCACGCAGGGTAGCTGCAGGATTAGGTCCAGAAGTAGCCCCCAGGATGAAAAATGGGGCTTGAAGAGAGCTCCAAGCTGGAATAAAGGCCAGGAGTTGGCCCAGAGATGTGATTACTGCAGATGGGTTAAAACAGAAGAATGCTAAAAAAAAAACAGAAGGAAAAGGGAGATGGAGAGGGAGCCTTAGAGCCAGGGTAGGTTTTGCATGGTTGRATTGCTGATTAAAGCTCATCCTCAGCGGGGCAGCTCCTGGAAATGAATCTGGCGGGYGAGAGCATTCCGGCTGTGCCAAGTGCAGGAGCTTCAGGGGCTGATTTTTACTAAATGTCCACAATGACTACAAGCTGATGAAGTGCTCCTGGGTTTTCTGCGCTGCTATTTGCTAATTCACGTTGAAAAACAGGGGTTTGCGATTTAGTTGGGTTGCAACTTTTATTGCAAATTTAATTACAAATGTAAAGTAAGCAAGTGCATCTCCCAGGTAATGAACTCCAAACCTGGCACTGTGTTGTCTTGATGGAATATTTCTTGCCCAGATTTATCCCATGTACTCATTAAGCTGATCTAAGTATTCTTTTAGAACCCATAGATTTTTTTACTGCCCTATTAAATCTAAATTAAATGCTTTTTGAGGCATTTATAGTGCTATGATTTGCTCCAGCAGGGAATATGCAAAAGAAATGCTGTAAAAGAAATCAGGATATATTCTCAGGAACTCCAAAATAAAGGCAGGGAAAAGCCAGTGCTTYGCTGGGCATCACTGCAGGTGTCCCTGGCATTGCTATTTGATTTTGGGGTTGCTGGTTAAAAAGCTTTCATGGACAGCAGCCATGAACAGCTCTGTCTTTATGGGATACTGACAAATAGGGTGCAGATSTGGCTCTTTGGGGTATAGATGATCTCCCAAACCCACTGTTGTCAGGTCACTGGTGCCACTGGAGAAGCTGCAAAGTGGCTCACCAACTTGTGCTTCCTTTCCCTGTGGGGAACACTCAGACACTGATCACCATTTGCTGCCAAATCAGAGCTTTCCACAGAAAGTACCTGAGTTTAGGAGTGTTGTGGAAAATTGTGTGAATAACAGAAGCTTTCTCATGTATCTGGGACCTCTCTTCTGCAGCTCCTCTGTAGGACATGATCATGTTAAATGTGGGTAGATGAGAACTTATCCAATAAATGCCTAATGCTGCTGTCACTCTATAATTGGGGTTTTAGTGCTGTCAAAAGCCCAGTGATGAGGTGAGAAAACACAGCCAGTTCACTGAAGTGCCAAATGCACAGATATTGCTCTCCAAAGAGATCCCACAGAGGGAAAAAAATGCTGCTGTTCCTCTTCAGCCACATTGTTATTATCAGATGATTTTGAAAGGTTGTCCTACAACAAATTTAGGATGCAGGATTATAGCTGTGATGTGGCTACCTCTTCTACATCCAGGATACATTCAGGATGGAAATGTAGGTAGTTTGCTCTGCCATAGATGCTTTTTCACTGCAGACTTTACCCTGTTCAGAAACTGTCCCCAGAGGTAAACTGTGGCCCAAATCCTGTACCTACAAAATCACCCTGAAACGGACCATTGACGTCAGCAGGAGTAGGAYATTACAGGTGACGTTTTTGGCCTTTTGGCCTCTTTGCCATAACTGCCTGAGTTGTTAAAAAAAGAAAAAATTAAAAGGCAGCAGCAGCACAGAATGTCACAACCTGCTCGTTTTATTGGCACTGATGCTGAATTGGTCCTTGGATGTATTTGCTTTTACAACACAGTAGCAAAATACCTTTACCCCGCCCTCGCCATTTCAGTGCTGATGTTTCATTTTAAACCCACTTTTTTTTTTTTTTTTTTTTTTTTTTCCTGAGTGGATGTACAGTTCTCCCTAATAATTGCATCAGGGTTTCTATGGCTACAGCTTTTCACTGTTGAGGTCTAGCATGTGGAAAAGAGAAAAATTACTCCCAAAGTCACTGATAAATGTTATTAGGAAAACGAGGCAGCGATGGATATATAGATTAGCTCCCTCGCATATCTCAGAGCAGTGTCTGAAATGAATCTGTATTCCCTTAGTCACATGCCTTTTGTTCCTCCATCAATATCTAACTTGCTCCCCACAGTCAGGAGCCAGGAATGCATGGTGTGCAGGAGATTTCTCTTGACTTGGAGCAGAACTCAGGCTCTTGCTGCCATTATGATGGATGTGTTGAGTTCTTCCACATCGTTTTGCCCTCTCCCTGTTGCACTTCTGGACTAAAAGGAAGATTAAGGTACAGGGAATTCAGTATCTTTGAGCTGGCTAGTTTTTTCCAAGAAGTTTAAAAGATACTCTGAATTCCTGAAACTGGTATATGAGGATTAGGGCTTGTGGGATGTTTTTAAATATTTAACACTTCTCTGTAAATTAAGGTACTTTGGGGGGGAAAAGAAGCACAAAACCAACTAATTTCCAATGATAAAAATATTTTTGTGTCTTCAAGATATTTGAAAAATTAGCTATGATTCCTTTTGAAAGCTTAGAGCATGGGGTTGCATTCATAGATTGTATATGCTATACATCCTTATTTTGCTGGATAAGTGTYGAGTCAGGTTCTTGTGCAAATATTGGTGAATTAGGGTGTGAGAAGAACATGCCAGCCAATAAACCAGGGATGCTGGGATGTGAAGGCAACCACAGCAAAGGGGCTGAAAGTTCAAACAGTGTGTTGTTCACAGCTGATTTTGAGTAAGGTTGTGCAAGGTCTCACAGTACTCATGAATTATTCACTCCGTAATAAATTACACCATCTGAACAAGGGAAATAGGATAATTTGGAAAGAGAGGGTATTACCTCTACCATCCTAATTCACAATGTCTGTAATTTTATACTTTGGAAGGAATTTTCAATATTTAATAGAGGAATCTTTCAAGTTATTCAAGAGCTTAAATTGCTTGTGAATTCCTGACCTTTAACCCTCAGATATTAAGGGGTTGATTTATTWAAAAAAGAAAAACGTATTTATAGGGATCTCAGAAACAATTTAAATTATATTAGAAAATAATATATCAGAAAGTGTTTCAGCATTCAAAGATGTTTCTTGTAATTGTTAATGTGATGCCCTGAGGAGAAATGATGTGAGATCATTATGATAGCAGCACACTGAACCCAGGACATTCCTACCAATTCTGCATTGCAGTGTTTGAGCACAGAAGAAATTCTTAATTCACTCAGAAAGAAAAATCAGGAGTGAGGAATCTATGCATTGCCTAGCAGATTGTGCTCCATGTTGGATGGGATATGGAAACCTTCACAGGTGATCCAGAGGCACATTTGCCCCCTAAAACATAGGGGCTGAAACCCCCTCACCCAACTGCATGGACAGCAGCTTAATTGAAGATCTGTAGGTGTTCAAGTGCTGAAAAGAAATAATATTATCCTTAAACAGCATTTGAGAATAGCCCAAGATGGCTTTTAACTGTACCTTCAGTGAACTTTCAGAAGCAATAATAGTASTTTGTAAAATATTTTGTGGGGCTCAAGAGGAAAACAAGGACTGTATTGTGGCTAATGTCTGATAGTTTTGTCCAGTGTACTGGTTCTTTCCTGTGGGTTCATTGGCTGTGCTTGGTAAATTTATTGGTGTTTCATTTTTTTGCTTTTCTTGGAAGATCGTTTTTCTTACCCTCCATTCTGGAGGGTGCTCTAATTCTTTGAGCAAAACCTGTTCTATGCATACATGTACAGTTGGTTCAGTTTGAAGGCAGGGACTGAGTGAGACAGTGCAATTTTGGGGAAGAAATTGTGAGTGTTGTGGAGGCAATAACTGCTCTTACTTCTTTGGCTACTGCAGGGGCTGGACAATGAATCTCTGCTAATACTATATTACTGATGGCCTGGCACAAAAGGCAGGCTCCAAAATTCTTTTTTTTTTTTCCATACATTCTAATCACCTTTGCTTGTATAATTTAACATAAACGTGATTTCAGTGATCATTGTTTAGATGTAGCAGCTTTGCAAAAGCTTGCCCCCCCACTCCATCAATTTAGAATATGGAATAAGAGGCAAAAAATTTTAGTTTTTCTCTTAGAATTCCAATTAGATTTGCAGGCAAGTTTTAGGATATATCTGATGTGGAAGTGATAGGAATTTCCACTGAAGAGTCAATGGGTTGAATTGTACAATACTGCAGTTAAGAGCTGGTTTTGGTGCTGGAGCACTTGTGCTTAAATTCCTGAGATGCCTTTAAAACCTGCCTTTTGAAAAGACCTCATTTTGTGAAAAAAAAAAAAATCTCGAGTATTTCTCCATTAGGAAAACTTCTGAGTTGCAGCCTGGATAACAGCTTTGAATGTTTTGGAGTTCAATCAGTTAAGAGGGTGCTAGTGACCACTTTGTGTCTCTGTGTTGAGTAGAGTTTGAAGCCCATGCTCTATCATGTTGGAAAGGTTTACCTGAGTGATAAAAGTAAATCTGTGATGTGAGAAATTCTGGGGTACACAACTTTGTAGAGGTAAAAATGTCTGGATTAAATATGCTCATCAAAGGAGGACTACTCATAGGCAAGAACCTTTAGATGCATACCCTTAGATATCTTCATTACTTCAAAAATAAATGTATAATGTTCTCAGGGAACTAGCACAAGCAAATGGCTAATGAAGTGTCAAATATAAGGAAAATGAAAAAATATAAGCAAAACATGAAAGATAATGTTAGGTGATCAGCAGCTGCCAACATGAAATTTTAATGACTGAGAAAGGCAACCACCTCAGCTTTGATTAATAAAGCATTGCATTCAAAGTTCCCATCTATCTGGCATATGTAATTATATCAGAAACGAAAAGCACAATTGTTTTGTTTCCAGTAGGTTTATCATGTTTGTGCATTAGTTGAGTCATGCAAGAGTGTGTTTGCTTGGTGATTGAAAAGGGAGGACATCTGTTCAGATAGAAATATTCTGACGTGCACAGGAGACATTTTTTTCCACTTGTCTTTCATTCCTTGAGTTTCTGGTGAAGGGATGTATTATAAATGAAGAAACAAAGCTCATATTCCTTCTTGCATATTGGGCAAACTTCCTGAAGAGAGTTGGGAGACAGCCTATGGGTCAGGTCTCAATACAAGGTCTAACTCTCCAAAGGATCAAAGAGCATCAAAGTGCACAGTTTTTCTAAACCCTGACAAACCCTGACACTTCCATTTCAAAAGAAATTGCTGGGGTTTGTGAGGGTCCTGACATGTGTAAGGAGCCTGTCTCTCACACTAGGCTTTTTGGGAGGCCAAGGTGAAGGGAGGCAAAATTTCTGAATCCTGGCATGATTTTCCTGAAAACAACTGGGTCTGTTGAGGCACTTCTATAACACCTCAGACACAGAAGGGGAAGTGCTTGACCAGAARCTGCCCTGTGTCAGAAACAGGCACTGCTACATGACTCTGACTGGGTCACCTCCTSAGGCAGTGCTGACTGTGGTCACATATTCTCATTTCAAGCAGCTCCTGAACACTTCCCTGTCYGTGCTGGACTGACTGCACAGAAGACAATTGCATTGCACTCAATGYTGTAATAAATGCTGTGACCATGTCAATATTATGATGTATTATTTGCATATCCAGACTAATACAGCTATCAACAAAGAAAACTAGTTATTAAATTCACTGTTGCTCAAGTGTCAGGTGTTACATGAGAAATGCATAAAGCAGGTTGACAGAGGAAGAAACAAGAGCTTTTAATCTCTTATATTTACTTCTAGAAGTAAACATTCATTTTAGTTGCTTTGCTGAAGCTGTTCATGGTGGTTGTTACAGTTTGCAGGTTTTGGTTGCATTTTCCTTCAGGTTTCTGCTCCTCCACAGATGCAGTTCTCTAGCCRGAGAGTCGGTGGGATGTGGTGTGAGCACGTGCAAACTGACACACAGTCAGTGCCCCTYTGAAAGGAGCACTCTCCAGCTTTGTTTTGACATGGTATTTGTCTTCATGGCCAAAAATCAGCTATGACTCAATTCTTCAAAGTCCTCTCTCTTGAGAGTGATTTGCTGACTTGGGCACTTGTCTTCTTTCTTCTGTTCTTCTCTCCTGACACTTGTAGTTGCCACCTTCTGCTTTGTTATCTGGGCTTTTCTGTTAGTCAGGAGCTCTGGACAGGGGATGGAAATTCAGCTTCATTGCACATGGCAGTTCAGAGCTTGGTGTCTTAAGAAAGGAGGAAAGGAGGAAATGAAGAAAGGAGGAAAGTAGGAAATGAAGAAAGGAGGAAAGTAGGAAAGGAGTAGGGTCGGCACAACTGTTTTATCTGTGTCTTGATGCTTTTCCCCCTCATCTTCTCTGTGGATGTCTTGGGTTGATGCACCTTTTAAACCAGATGACATAGTGGGATTAAATATTCAGGATAAGAAGTCCCTAATTTGGGGGTTTCCCTTTCCTCACAGCAGACATCTCAGCCTAAATATGAAAGATTTATGTATCTTAACCATGGCATCTCCCAGTGTCTCTTTCAATCAGTTTTTTTTCCCTGTGGCACCCGTGGACTCTCATCTCTTCATCTCCTATTCATTTAACTGTACTCCAYGCTCCGTAACTGCTCAATTAACCACTCCAACATTGCAATGCAGCTGTCATGGGATTAGAGAGCAGCAGAGGGATGAATGGATACCACGGGTATTTTCTCTGGGCATTTCWAATCTTTAGAAGCAGTAGAAGCTGTTCATGTGGGCTATTTAACTACAGAAGGATGTGAGTCAAGGATTCTCTTGTAGTGTTGTGGGGACAGATCCTCAGGTAGTACAGGTGTCACAGCTCCATCCGCATTCATTGAACTGCATTATGATCGGAAACTCCAAAAAGAAATGGATTCTGCTCTCTGCAGTTGCCTGGAAAATGGTTCCTTTGTGCTTAGATTTTGTGCCTAATAAATCTAATTAAGCAGGATAAATTCACTTGATTTTATAGTTTTATTTTTAAAAAGGAGTTGAATGCTTTGAGGGGGTTTCTTTGCCTRAAGCCTCTCAGCCATTGATAGAAAATCCTTGTGCACACAATTTTTTGAGGCATTTTGTAAAGGAACTCCCAAACAGTTTTGCTGTGATAGGATTATAACAGCAGGCTGTACTCTCTTTTGGATATTTTYCAGAAGGTTATGCATGTAGCTAATRGGCATTACTTAGGAAAGGAAATTATTACTAGCTGCCATACAAAGAAAAGGCAAAAGGAAGCCACCGAACAATTCCAYTGTATCTTGGAAATAACTCTTGGGATTTAAAGATGTCAAAATAATTTCACAACTCCAATGGAGCACAAAGCATTTAGAGTATTCTTTGCGATGATAAAACAACCATTGTGATTCCTGTAATTTAACCCTAGGATATATTAATACTAAAGTGCTAAATTGTATGAATTTGTTAGCAAAAGTCAAATAATGACGTATTTGTCTGGAATATCTGTTTATCATTTATACTGAAAGACACCAGGCAATGTGGCAGCTGGAACCAAAATCAAGCAGAGGACAAAGTAGGACTAACAACTGATAAAAGGGCCATGAATAATTTATATTAACTCAAAAGTCAGCTCACACAGCATCAGACAGGGAGGTAAACCCCCGCCTTGACAGAGCTCCCCTCCCCTGGGCACTGTTTGCAAAAGGCCTCAGCAATCAACTCCCTGCAGTGCCGTTTCTCCACCCCAGGGAGGCTGTGGCCACTTAAACAATTTGCATTCCATCACAACAGTTGAAATAGGTGCTTTTCATAGTGACACATCACAAATGTGCTTCGTACCTTGCTTCCAAAAGGGAAAAGTGTCAAACATTTGACACTTGCATGTGTATTTCCCTAAGCTTCAAACCTCACCTGTAATTTCCAGGGTATGGTGAGGGAGAGCACAAACTCCTTGTGGTTATTCTCTCTGTATCTGCACCCTCCACCTGACCCTATTTTTCATTCTTCTTCATGAAAACAGGGCATTATCTGCAGCACAGGTACAGCTCCTCTRGCTGCAGTGAGAGTAGAAGTAGGATTGAGCCAGATAAGGTGTGATGGAGTGGTATTAAGCTCGCCTGTAGGCAGATGAAAGATAGGCTTTGAATTAGTGGATGATATCAAGGATAACGAATGATGCCATCTTCTGAGGTCTAAAATTCCAAATTCCCAGCAGTAAACACAGTGCAGAGCCTAACGATAAGCAAATTACTAAAATGAAAAGCAGGGCTGTGCACAGAAAAGAGATGGTAGTTTGGCCCCAGGGAATAAGAGCTGAATAAATGAATGGACAACAGAAACTGTGTTTACCTTGCCTTAGTTAAAGAAACTTCTTACTTGGCTCAGAGTTTGACTTGCACCATGCAGATACATTTTTGCATTTGGGAATAGAAAGTGCATATTTGAAATATTGAGATTTTTCAAACTTTTTCCAGTGGAGAGGAAAATCATATCTTTTATTATTTATGTTTGGTTTTTCCCTTTTTTCCTCAGGCTGTAGTCTGAAATTGCACTTTTACCTGCATGTTCCGGTGAAGTTCAGTTTGCAAAGGTATGAATACCTTCAGTGAGGTCTTTGGGTCACTACTTGTCTGACCACTGCTCTGGGCTTCTGGCTGAGTCCAGCACTGGAGAATCAGGGGATCTCTTGCTCACCTTTCCTGACTTCTCAGAACTTGAAAGGGTCACTGGACTCATGAGAACACCTTCTGCTTTTTTTGAAAACATCTCCTTGAATAGCAAAGGTGAATCTCTGATGTATTTCCTGTCATTCTCCTGCCCAGACAGAACAGCAGCAGAACAGATAGCATATGGCTGCAAAGCACCAGGGATTTGGGAGCTTCTGCAGAGTTCTACTCATTGCTCTGTTCCATGTTTTATGGCTAAAAGTCCCAGTATTACTGAGAGCACACAGCCCAATAGGCATTAATCCCAGAATCTCGTTTAGGCAAGTGAAATATTTAAATGTGTTTAAGCTTGGCTGAAGATGCCTTCTCTAACTGAAGCTATAAGAAAAACACTGAAACATCATCCACCTCCACTCSCAATGCTTAACTTTCAGGATAACTTCCCTGGGCAAATAAATAGTGGAAATGCTCCTGATTTGTTCCGGAGAGGACTCACTAAGCAGCAGACCCAAGCTAAATAACATTTAATGGAAAGGATTGKGCTCAATCCCTTCTCCTGGTAAATTTATCCAAGTCTATGCTATGAGACTTGGGAGAAGCYGGACTGGCTGTTTCATTAATTTCTTAGTGTGATACAATCAGGTTTTACCAGAGTTAACAAAGACCTAACAAAAGCCGACACTAATTGCTTTTTCAGATTTTTGGGGTCTTTATAGTAACATTTCAGCCATTAAAAGGCGAAACAAGAGAGAAATATTTATCTTGCACAAGGCAATTAAGAGATACAGCCGAAACAGGCGTTTGAAACAAGCTCGATCAGCACGGCCAGTTAAGCAGAACATACCCTTTTAAGGTGCTGGTTGGTTTGTTTGTGTTGGCTTTAATTTCGCAGCCAGACTGACTATTCCCACTCTTTCCTGGTTCCGCACCAGCTGCTGCTCTGCCCTGATTCATTATTCACAAGATCATTAGTGCTGTTTGGGGGAATTGACCTCGGAAGGGCTCACCCTTCTCAAACYCAGCTTGTTTTGGGGATGTCTTTCGAATGGCATCTCAATTATCCTTTGGCCCGAAACACCCAGGTGGAGGTTTTCCTGGGAATGGGGAGTGGTGGTGTTCGCCCAATTAACAGATGGCTGTAAAATTGTCTGGGTAAAGATATTTGTCACCAGGGAAAAGAGCAGGAGYCAGGACATGGCCTGACACATGGATTAGAACTGTGCTGGCAGGTGCTGCCTTCATGGTGAGGGCTGTGGTGCCAAGTCCAGGATTCCTTCTTTTTGTGATCCTCCCCATTTCATGTTTTTCCCTGCTCCTTCAGTCACTGAAAGCCTTGGAAAAAGTCAGAATGTCTTTCTTTAGTAATAACATTAAAAGTGGAATTTTCACTGATAGGCATTACAAGAAAAGTTTTGAAAATGTAAGCCATCTTCTTAATAGCTCACAAGTTAAGTCTTAGTTCATTTGGCCACATTTGAAGAAGCAAATGCTCTCTGCTGCCTCTTGACTCTTGGTGATGTTGAATTATCTCTAGCATYGCTTTTCATGCTTTTCTCTGGAGAGAAGCAGTGCCACACAGAAATTTTGCYTTCCTTTTCTCACCTGTTTGGCAAAAGGATTACTTTATCTTTTACAGCAGCAGTTGCAGGTGTTGGTAGATTGAGATTGCTGTCATTCTTCTAGGTTTGACTGGCCTGAACCTTGCACAGAYCATAAAATACTCTGCTGGGCCTTCATCCTTTTATTCCTCTAAGGACAGTCAACTTCATGATTTCATTCAAATTTGTAGTGAACAGGACAACAGATGTCTTGGGTGCTTGCAGATATTTTGGAATTGGCAAATGGGGCAGTGAATTTTGGAGTTTTATATATTCTTGTTTCCCTATCTCTAATATTCCCTGTTGACCAAATCCCAAATAGGAAATKACTATGAAGGAAACAGCAACTACCWTAATGTCTTTCTTTTCCCAAGAAATGTGAATTTATGATATATCCAGTTTCTCYTTAGCAGGATGTTGCTTCTCAAGGCATTATGGATGYAGTCTAAAACCCAAGGAGGCAAAATCCACTCCTGTGATGGTCTTTGGCATAAAATTCGCTGCAGAAGTCTCAGAGTCTTTATTTTCCTTTCTCTTTCTGTTGCTTTGTCAAGTGCCTGGCATAAACTCAGCTGCTCAGTGTGAAGAACTCGCACGCCATAAGAAATTGGAAGCAGGAGCCCCCTTGTGCTTCCCCTGGGTGCAATAAAGCCTATGTTTTAAAAGAAAATTTTTATTTCTGTGAAACTCTTCCAAAGCCAATTCTCCGTGCTTGCATATTTTCCCCATTTTACATGTAATTGTATAGAAGACATTTTRTATGCTACATTAAATCACTTCAGGTTTTGGAAGGCCAATTCTGGCAACACGCTCCATATAGCATGAGATGGAAAAGGGTCGGATCAAGGGAGGGGGAGCACAAATGGAGAGGCAGCATTCCATCCTGGTGGATTCCCCCAGTGAGAAGAACTGTCCCAGGCACTGCTGTTARCAAGCAGTCAGGCTAAAAACAGGAGTGGGAATCAAAGATCAAAAATCTGAGCCAAAGTGCAACATCAAAAGCCAGCAAGTACAGCCAGGCTGTGCACAGCTATCATCCTGTGTCTATTCCCATCTAACAGGGGCACAAGAAAGGAATTTGAAAATATTTATCCCATCAGTGACTATGAAACTGAAGAGTTTGACAGCAGGGTGTTTCTAAATGCAAAATGGGCAAAAGTATCTTTCAAACAACATTGCCAGAATTCACATTAAATATCAATTAGATCTATGTTTTATTCGTAAGAAATGACCTGCAAGGTAAATGATCATGATAAGCAGGATCCACAGATAACTCTGCTCCACTGAAAATAGTTATTTTAAAATAGTATTTTTAAAATACTTGTTCTAGTTAAATTATTTTTTCCTGACAATGAATATTAATACCTCTCATTGCTCCTGTGTCAAAAGGTAGTCAGACCCCATGTTTGGGTTTGGACTTTAGATATTTAGAGATGTTTGGAGAAGTCCCACTGCTGTCTGGGCACCATCCTCAGTGCAGCCAGGGAAAAGGCCATCCTGGAATGATAAATGAAACAGCAAAGCAAAAGACGGTGCTGTTAGCTGTGAAAATCTCTCCACAATCCTTTGTGGAGGAGAGAGTAACCATTAGGTGGTGGTTTCTGTGGGCAAGGACATTTTCCTCTGCAGGCTGTTGTATTTTAATCAAATAGAAGAACTGGCTTTATATGCTGTTACATTTCCAAGGCATAATGAGTAAAGGGTAGTGCAGTCTGGGGAAAAAACTCTGTCCTCTATTCTTTGCAGATATACATAACTTACAGCAATAAGTACCAGAGGACATTTCTTGGCTGTATTTGCTGCTGCCACTGCCAAAGCTTATTGAACAGTAAGTAGCAGCATCACAGAATCTCAGAAGAGTTTGAGTGGGAAGGGACCTGGAAGATAATCCAGTTCTAACYTGCCTTGRACTCTTCCAGGGRTGGGGCAGCMACATTTTTGTGGGCAAGCTGTGCCAGGGCCTCACCACYYYCACAGGGAAGAATTTATCCTRAARTCTGATCTAMACCTGCTCGCTTTCAATTTGAGCCTGTTCCCCCTTGCCCTGTCACTCGAGTTCTTGTAAATAGCTTGWCCYATCTTTCCTGTAAGTTCCTTTCAGGTACTTGAAGGGGCAATAACKTCACCCYAAAGYTTCTSTTCTCCAGGCTGAACTATYCCAATTCTCCCAGCCTTTCCTCACAGYAGAGGTGCTCCATCACTCTGATCAACTTGRTGGTCTCTTCYGGGTTCACCCCAACAGCTCCATGTCCCTGTAGTAAACAGGGCTCAAAGGTCAGGTTCGCTGGGAACATCTATATTCTCATAATTTCCATAAGATGTGCTTGCCTATTTGGAATAATTGTGCCAGTCAGCTGTGGAAGGTGGCAGGAACCACCTCAAAGCATGGTGTGGCCATTTAGCATTCAAGACACCGCTCCTTGTTAGTGCCAGAAGGATTGGAGCTGGAGTACAGCATATTAGAGCCCATTTGCATGGAAAGTGAAACCACTGAATTTTTATCAGTGCCTCATTAATTCAAATGTTCTGTAAAACTCACATTTATTGATTGAGTTTAAAGCATTATGGTTGGGAATTCTGCTGARGCAGGTGAGGCTTTCACTTAGCACTGGAGGGGTGATTATCAGCAGAGAAAGGAAAAGTTAGGAAATGAAATTAAGTTATAGAGTGGAAATGGAAAAGATATTTAAATCTATTGAAGAAATGTATAAAGATGTCTCTAAGATTAAAATCATAGGTTTCTCTTTTCTGTGGTTTTTGACTGGTCATAACAAGCAGTCATTAAACAACTAGAGTCTTCATTGATTCTTCTTGTGCTTATAGGTAGAATCTGATCCTGTCTTGATTTTCAAAGATAGTATTGTGAGGTTTCAGTTGACAGATTTACAGTTTTCAATTAAATTTCATTTGCATATTAAAAAAAAAAAAAAAGTTATGTTATTGATAATCTGACGGTGCCAAACTATAGAATAGTTTTGAGCCCACTCTGTCACCCTGGAACCAGGCAGTGTTCAGCTCTGCCCAGGCCCAAATTGCTCAGAAATACAGATTTTGTCCCATTCCCCTGCCTCCCACGGCTGTGTAAGTGCATATAGCCACATTCCTTTTAGATCTGGGTTTGCACCAAAGCTCCTATGAGCTCTATGCAAATTGTTTTAGTATCCATGGGTAGCCAGAACAATTTTTATGTCAAGGAAGTGTACCYTGGCTGAGTTACTGGAGGATTAATGGAAATGTTACCTGTCCTTTAACATTTGCATTTTGGACTCTAAACTTAGAAAAGGGGGAAAACCGGATGTGGGTCTCTGCCTCACGGAACTCATGAAACTTCATGGACTGAAGGATGATATGAAAGCAAGAAATGGAATTCCAYTCAGCATCTGAATGGCTTTTCATGCCTGTTTTACATAGATGCTGAAAAACTGCCTGTTACCCCAGTCCYCTTTCTCTGCCAGACTTGTGGTTAAGGGGGTTTTTCCCAAACAAYATGGAGCTCTTTTCTGGTCTTGGTTGAAAGTTAGGCCGTAACAATATAAACTTGCTTCAATTCCAAGCACAGTTGAGTGGAAAGATAAATTTTAAAATGTAGGTAATTGGTGTAATGTTATCTCATCAAATAATTAGGGTAAATGTGCAATCCAATTTCTGCTGTACCACAGCCTGCTCCTCGTGTGTACAGCAATGTATTTAGGTGTAATGATGTTATTAAGTTGTTGTGCACACCAAGTGGAAATTRAAGAGTGTTCACGTCCTAAATGAATCTACATTTAAAAGTTTAATAGACTGCCTGTTTTTAGTTAAAATGYCCAAACATGAGTCATTAAAATATTATAAATTAGTAACTGGCACTGTAGGTGACARCACTTAGTTCCCACACCACATTCATAGTAATGAATCATCACTTGTATATGATTTCCTTGATCAGAAATCAACTCCATTCTRGTTAAGTGAACCAAGGTATTTTAGTTGATATATTCAGGGCCCCGTTTCTTCACGTAGAAAATATTGCCACTTTCACATCTGCCTGCTTGGGCAGGCCAGGGAGGATGAGGATGAAACAACTCTCAAGGGCTCTTATTGGTACCACTGTCTGCAAATAAAAATAAAAGATAAATGGCGTGTGACAAAAAATATTTAAAATATCTGTAAAACAGCCAAAAAAGTTAGAAATCAATCCTTTTTCCTGAAATAATATCTATCTACCTATTTGTATAAAGAATGTATTTCCATATTAGTGGAGCCTTTTAAATTATGTGGGTTTTGTTTTTTTTTTCGCATTGACTTTGCTCTTTCAATGTGATAAACATTTATTTCATKAACCCAATTTTCTCTGAAGTTAGTGGCAAATATTTCTGCACAAGAACATATGAAGAAACTGTTAATCKGAAGACCTAAACAGCCATTAGTTAAAGTACATAGAACCATGCTAATAAATAGATACCAGATCAATCTTTAGTGTAAACCACAARAACATTCATAGTGTAGGCTCCATTTCAAAATTAATGGCTTTTTCATTGCTTTGTCAGAAAGCAATTAATGACCTGACTTTGATCAGTTTTCTATAGATGTAAAATGAACTGGTACTGAATGGAGAGGAATAAAATCAGAACTTTTGTTGGTAAGCTCTAAATTCTCTAAGGATGACAAACGAGCCAAATGTGAAATCATGGTCACTCTGAATTTAATGGCAAAATTCATTTTGCTTTCAGGGGAGCAGAGTCGAACAGCATTGCAGTGCTGGTAAACATGTCGTTCCATAAAGCCCTGTTAGTTATGAAGATTATATGACAATCTTTTTCAGTTAAATCAAACACAGAAAAACTGGATTTGTATGTATGCAGAATTTTTTTTATTGGTTTTCAATATCCATCCTATTTGAGTCTACTTGGACAGAGTTATTAAAATTTTAGCCCTTACATCTATGCAGGGTAACATAGTGGTGGTTTTGCTAAACTGATCTAAACCTCTAGTGCCTACAAATCCAGMCTAGGAATTATCAGCAGCCAATCCATGGGATTCTCATACTTTGTGCTTCCATACAGTGTGCAGACAGCTGGAGTGGTGGTTTTCTGGGATGGAAATGTAAAGTCCTGAGCACAGCAGCTCTGYTTGGCTTGGTTTTATTTTGGGAGGCTTCATTTTTCCTAAGCATGTGTCACGGATGCTGTCATTAATCCTTAGWCTCCCTGATCCTCCCTAAAACCAGGTCTTGCACATGGGCAATAAAAGATATTTATTTGAGCACCACAAGCAGGAAGTTTATTTCTTGGAAAAAAGGTTATTGAAGACAGATTTTGTCATTCCTTTAATAAACACTCAGAGGGAGCAAACCARTGGAGCCCTTGACTGACAGTGCTCTCCTTGCTCTCATCTTGATGAGGCTGGGCCAGTGGGGAGTATGACCAGCAGGTCAAATACGTATTAGGGGCAAAAATTACAAAGAATATGCTAGAAAAAGTGATTTTCCAGCTGTGTGCAGTCCTTTTCAGCACCCTGGCTGAATTGTTATTTGTGTGTAATGGAATAGCTGGGGACAGCAGGGCTGGTAAATGGGGTCATGTTCACTGTGGTGGTAAAACACTGAAATTGTATTGAAGAGTGGGAGATGCCTGTCTTGCTTATTTTAGGGCTTTGTTTTGTTTCATTTTGTTTTATTTTTGGCCAGACAAATACCCAGTGCASTCTGACCATTTCTGAGTCTGACTGAGTTCTCTGTGTTCCTTCCCGTTAGTAATTTGTGAAATTCCCCTGGAGATTCCTTCCACAGCCTGAACACAGCATCTCCTTACCTGCAGAGGCAATGAACCCGTGACTTAAAATCACCCTGTAGAAATAGGGTTTATTTTCATTCACTCCTGTTTGCTGCTTGTTTCTGAGTGATTTTGGTGCTGGAGAAAGACACGATAAATGAGTAACTTCAATGCACTGCAGGATACGTTTCTTGGGCCATTGCAACCCTTCTGAGGCACAGCTGAGGGATTCTGACTTTGTCTCTAAAGTTTCCGACATATATCTCTATAGCAAAACATATGGCYCCACTGTGCTATCCCCTGTGAATCCTAATGCTGCTGGAACATAAAGCAGCCTTCTGCAGAACTGGTTTGCTAAGTCTCAGTGTGCCTTTTCCTGTGCAACTTCACAGAAGAAGCCTGACCTTACACCAGAGTTTGCTTTCACCMCGAGCATGGATGCTGGGAGGGTCTAAAGCACAACTGCACAGCTTCATCTCCTCAACTCCGGTCTTCTGCTGCTGTCAAAGACTTTACAACTGACCTGCAGAAACCACCCTGCCTGTGCACAGAGCCAGATCAGGGAGGGGATTACAGATTTCTTTGAAGACAAAATGCAGCATTCATTAGACAAACAGTGCMATTTCAGAGTAAACAACATAATACAACATAATGTTTTGTTTTCTTTCATCTCAAATAACATTGAAGGCCTTGAAGTATTCCAGAAATCTCTTTCACTCTACTGTAAAYTTTAGAAAGTTTTTGTACATGCCACCTGCCAGACTGAACAGCCTTTTTAGGTTTTTCTGACAATTTTCAGATTTCTGTTTCCCTTTCATTTTGATTTTGGTTCTTTAGTGTTCCTAACTCCCCATGTTGAAGGGATGAAGTGGGACCTATTGTATAGCCTCTCTAGTGGTATAATTTAATATTATTTGAGATTACTTATAAAGACAGACTAACAGTAAAGTTAGTGACAAGAGAAACAATCAGAGGAACTTCTCTTTGTTAGGTATGTGGGRTATTTTCTTTACTCTTGCAGGAGAATAGCTGTAATCTATTAGTAAATGAGTATACTCAGGTAATACATGCCTTGGGCAACTGTTAYCCTGTTTAAAATAGAAATAGGTTTTCAAATATCCTGTGAAGAGTAAGGGATACAGGCAGGGACAATTGGGGGAAAAGGAGGCTGCTGAGGGAGATTCAGTATGAAACCCATGTGTGAGTAGGGAGACAGAGTTTCAGGGGCAGTGGATGTTTGGGTGAGAAAACAACATCTGCACATCACTTTGGCATTCTTGCTTTGGCTGCAGGGAGCTGCTCTGGGTTGGTTTCACAGGTAATTCCCATGCTGCACAAGTGGAAAATACAGTMATGTGCTCAGCAACTGTGAGTAAATGTTTGCCTTACCCAGAGCAAAAGTATTCCATCTAGTTCACCCAAATGTCAAATATTTCTGCTTTTCTTGGTCCACAGTGCACAGACCTAACAGGGAAGTACCAGTGCTTAAAATTCACAGAAAGAGAAGTATCAGATCATTTCCCTACAGCTCCCTCAGGCTCTGCCATGTTGCTTGTTCTGGACTGGAATGTATTTAATGGCACAGGTTTAACTTTGAGATTTGGGCATCCCAACAGGCTGTCAAAGTGAAGCTCTGCCTGATGACAGTCCATGTGATTGTCACTTTACCTGGGTAAATGCTCTTTGGTGTGACCCAGAGACAGGGACAGCCTGGGGATGATTCCAGATGAGTTGTTCTTCAATTAAACGACTTTACAGAAGAAAATGGAGGAGAGTTAGCTACCAAATAATTTGAGTCATGAAATTCAAGTTGCATATTTGCTAATATTTTTTCCTGTGAAAAAGAAAAAAGCCTTGTTCTGTACTCATTTTCCCTACCTCTTCTCATCTTATTTCCTGTTGAATAAACAACACCACAATAGAAAGCAAAGTTGGCATTTAAATGATGAAAAGCTGGAAACTGGCCACAGTTACTAAAGTTTGAATGTTGTTTAGTATATCTTRCTATAAATTTGAGATAAACAGAGCTAGAAGCTCAGCAACTGCCAACCTTCTGCCATGGCTCTGAAAAAGATTCAATACTTCTGAAGTAAGATCATGTATTTCCTCACATAATGGCACACACATGTGGAAAAAACACAACCAAAAATACCCCCAAGTATTGATCTTTATACATTTTTAAAAATGTATTTATATATTCCTTTGGAACATGGTGGATYATTTTCCATGTGACTCATAATAATGCTCTTTGACATGAGTTTAGAACCACAATTTTAGATAAGCATGGCCAATTCAGCAGGAGATAGATTGTAGGCAGTCCAGACTGAAAGCTGGAGGTGCTTTGTGTCCCTCTTTCATCTTTCCTCTGACTTCCAGAGAAGTTTTAAACAMTGAGAAAACAATGAAAAATTCAAGTTTTAGAGTTGGGCTTCTATTGCATGTTTTTATTTCCCTTCAGACTTGTTGTTTTGACACAGTTATGRCCTTTTCTGTAGCCCTGGGCTACTTTTATGTATTTTCCTCCTAGATAATACTTTTAATTTTGCCTATGTGTCATTCACTCCTTGTGTTACAAGGTTCTGCCAAAGATGATGTTGGCTCCATTTTCAGCTCCAGACAGTTACTGACTTGCTCTGCATTGCTTTTTGCTTATACCAGGGCAAAAGAGGAAATCTTGCAAATACATTTTGAAAGMTTTAAAGGTGTTCTTGGTAACAGCAGAGTCATTGTTAAGTGTAAACATTTCTATTTATTGTATGCAAGTGCAGTCATGTTGTTTGTGGCCTTCGTGCCCAATGAGCAAGAAATCYATTGTACTTGTACTTTTAATTTTGCATCTCTGTGAGCAATGTCCTCCCTGGGGACTTGCAGAGGAAACCTAAAGCATAATCTTGATTTCAGCTGCAATGCAGAAATACAGCTGCTCCTGGTGACCGTGCGCTTGACCTTCACGTACACATTGGCTTTTATTTGACTTCTGAAGACTCCTTTTGGAGCTTTTTTTTTGGCTGCTGACTACAAAACATAACCTAGAAGGCTTAAGAATGTGAAAGAACAATCACTTTCTTTGGAGGAGAGGATATTCCATCACCTTATCAGGAGGTGAGAAAAATACCTCACTCCCAGAGATGGCTGCTATTTGTGTGCCAATCCTCATTGTCATAGCAAGCAAACASTGGTGATGCAGGATATATTGCAGGCATACCTCTTCAGCCTTGTTTTCAGAATTGTACAGGCAGTGTGAGAGACAGGAAAATCTTTCCTAACTTGAGAACTGATAACGCACAAGGCTTATCACAGACTTCTTSCAACAGAAGTCAGCCTGCACCAACTTCAGGCACCAGCCCAGAGTGGTGTTTGTGGACTCCAGCAYTAGGGCCATGCTCCCTGGCTTCACTGGGAGTCAGGGGCTTGAGAAAAAGCACATTTTACAAGTCTGACTCCCTGATACCTGTTGAGTCAGTTTATCTGAGCACTTGKAATGGTGATTTTGTGTGTGAGCCATCACTGCAGCTGGAGTGGGAAGCAGTGGACCGGTGCAAGCAGAAAATCCAAAAGGAAAAGAACCCCTGTGTTTCATCTTGGCACAGTTCATTCCTGAATTTGTCAGAGCTGTGGTTCACASCATCTCCAGCACCAGAGGAAGTGGCTGAGTGACTTGGCACCCTTCCATCCCTGGAATGTGCCTCACCAAGAGGCCTATCAGGGCATTTATGCAGYTCCACAAATGTACTGATCCCATGGCTGTGCTGTCACACTGCTCAGTGACACCCTGGATGTGCTGTCCTGCCCTGTGCTCCACTGCTGTATTGACATCACCTGTCCTCACTCAAGGAGGGTGGAAACTGGGCAATGCTCCTGAGCTGGARGGAGAGGTAATTTCGTAACTTCTTAGGGTAGAGGCTAAAAGAGAGCTATTTATTTCATATTTATATATTTCAAATCTTTCTTTATTTTTTCCTTCCTTTTTACCGATCTTTCCTTTTTTTTCTTCCTCTTTTTTAAATAAGACAACATATTCACTAAATCATCACTATTAATTTGTATCTATCAAACCCTGCCATTATTCAACATTTAATTCCTTCTCTTATTTGTGAAGCTGGACACTGTAAAACCCCAGAGGATGAAATCAGGCAACTCTTTAGGGGGTGGCCAGAATCTGTAATGAATGAAAAACTCATGGAGTTCATCTGTCAATGAAGTTAATCAGACATCGATCCAAGGACTTTGGTGGGAGTGGGATGAGCCAGGATACATGAGGACAAAGGCTTCAGGGTGGGGTTGGTRTAGGATGTGTTGACTCTGCATGGATTAAAAATGGATTTGATGTTTGGGGCTCCCTTAAATCCTGATTGTGCTACTGKGCACTTAAGCCTGAATGGAGGCATGTGATCAGTCCCATGGATTTCAGTGGATTGATTTCTGTGGAAAAAGTTAAGTACATACATTTTAGTAGGATGCAGAGCTTTATTTAGGATTCTCTTGGAAAAACAAGCAGRCAAGCAAAGTGTTAGCAAGTCATCTGCTGCAATATTTCTAGCAAAATTTATTTGGGTACGGAGAGAGTAAATATTTTGSTCACAATACCATCCAGGCTCAGATGTGCAAACACAGCCATACTGTTGAGTTATGCTTTCAGGGTTGTACACATAAATAATAACAGTTCAGCCAAGGTTTCAAAGCTCTTCACAAAGGCAGGTAAGTATTATCTTCATTTAGAGATGGAAAGAACTTTAGATGAGGTGCCCAAGGTCACAAARTAACTGTATTAGATTTGAAACCTGAGTTTACTGTCAACCAAAATTGAAATGTAATTGTCTGTGTTCAATTGTAACTTGATTTTCATCTGCAGATTAATGTTCAGATTTAATGGGTAAGAAGGTCAAATCTTTCTAACAGAAACATTTTTAGTCAAATTCTCTGTCTTTATCTAAGCCTCATTTTTAATCACTTACAATTTATAGCTCCACTAATTGTGACTAATTACACCGCCATGCCATTAAGGTAACTTAATTTCTTTACAGATTTTTGATGTTCATGGTTTCCAGCTTTTTTGCTGTCCATCAAAGCCCTGCTTGGACAAAGCACTTCTGTGRTGGGGGTCTCAAATATTGCCCTTCACTAGGAAGCCTCTGAATCTCAGGAATGGTGTCCTAGGACAGAGTAACACACTCTACTTTATAATGCCATGGAGAATTTAAAAACACTATCATTTTTAGATTGTCACCTTTTGATCTCTCAGCATCTCTTGCTTCCTTGGAGCACCACAAACCCCCTTTGAACAGCAGAAAACACAACACTGACTCCAAACCACACGTGGGGCTGGAAGGAGGATAATTTCATCTGATTACATTAATATTTTATTGGAAKCAGAGTGACAAATTGGAGACTGATTGCAAACAGCAGACAATCACTGACTGTAGAGAATCCTGGCGCTCTGCTGCCACTTCAGATTCTTTAAGGAGCTGTTCCGAATCTGCAGGAAAATGGTTGAAACATTTTAATTCTGTAATTTAAATTACATCACTCACTTAACCAGTTATTTTGATTGTAGTGATGAAAACACTGATATACTTAGATAAACCTTAGAAGACCTAAGGAATASACTTGTATGTTTTCCTTATAATTTTCACTACCAGTAATTAATGTTAAACCACTGAAAATGTAACTATTTTGTTTCAATTGCAAAGTCTTTTTAGCTTGATTCCATCAGATTCTTTTCCCAGAGTCACACAAGGTAAGAGACTGTTAATGACTTTTTCTTTATTATCCATTCYTCTGAAATGGTTACTTTAATTATGGCATCTTGATTTAATATATGTAAAAGCATTTGGTAACAGAAACCTTCACTATTTATAGAATGACTTTCACTGTTTCCTGAGATGCTGCAGTCAGGTCTTATTAGCAAAGTACARCCTAATCCTCCAAGCATCAATCCACAGCTGTTCCCAGATTTAGCAGCTCAAAAATGCTGAATAATAAGGATGCTGCAAATGCTCACAGAATTTTGAAGGGATTGCTTTGGGTCAGTGTGATGCCTGAGAAAGTCTCAAGTGAATTACTGCTTTTATTGAACCTGAATGATGCAGAGTTGTGAAGCATGGCTTGGATCAGAGGGACAAACSTGTGTCACTGTGCTGTGGGGATTTCAATGTGTAAGTAAAACTGACAGCTGAACCCAAAACCCCAGTCCATGGCGATAGGTAGAGAGTCACCGGTCCCAGCTGGAGTTTGAAAGGCAGAGGTGTGTATCCCAGCTCTCCAGACCCACAGAGGTGAAATGGGCTCTGCCAGGAGTGCAGTGTGTGTGTGACATCCCCAGGCTGCAGCGCTGCCTCAGCCCCCAGCTCATGCAGATCCCTGGCCTCTTCTATCTTTCCCTGGAGATCAAAGAATGCCTCAAGGTTCAGTCTGAGCAGACATTTACAGTCCTCAAAATAAATTACTTTGACTTTCATGAGTAAATCCTATAGAAATTTTGCTGCTCTTGCCTGAATCTGGGATAGTTTAAAAATTCTTATTATGGTGAAATTGAATTTTCTGTGGCTTACAGGCTTTGTGAGAGAGAACTGTCTCCTGTTCRCCAAAGTGGGAGGTAAAACTCCAGGCACAGAGAGAATAGTTTTCACGTGTTTATTCTTGCAAAGGAAATCCTTCTAACTTTCTGCTTCCTGAAGTAGGATTCCTAATAAGTTTGACATATGTTAATGAAATTCTCCATCAGTGTCTCAATACTTTGTTGCCTAAACCAGCAGGTTTGGGGTTTGTTGTTTATACCTCCTTAAAGAATTTTTAGGATTGCTGCAATGTTTGCTGTGTTCTCTGTAACAGATCCTTAAAAAATTTCTTAGCAGGCCAGACTTGATAATTGATTAATTCTTGGACATTTCAAAAGAAATCCTGGCCACACTTATATGAAAAATAAATATGGTCAAAAATAACCAGTAACTTTACTCAAAAGATGAAAAACATATTTAAAATGCAAAAGAGATTTTCCTTGCAACACAGGGTTAGATGATCAAAACTCTAGCATGAAGTAGAAAACTTCTATGTGCATTAAGGGCATAAAAAATAGAAAGTATAAGGAAGAGTAAAAATGCTTTAAATCAGATTTGAAATTTGATTCATTCCCTAATGGGTCAAGAACCTAATCAGCTGGAGGATAAATGCTTTACTGTCTTACTGRTATGAATATATCCCCCACCACTAATCTGAAATTTGTTACTATGTGTTCTGGTATGTGTAGAGACTAGTTCTGTCTGTTGCAAAGTTTAGCARTACTGAACCAAAATCCAAATATTACCCCTAGGAAATCTCCAGTCATCTTAATCATGTGCTTGAATTATGCATATGAGACTGTGGTGTCTGGAGATTACTGCTTAGGGACTGGTATCAATGTAAGTGTATTATTAGGRTGGATAAATTACACCCAGCAGTACAATTATGGCATCCCAGTTTGCCAGGTTGTGTCTTATCTCCAAAGGCTGGGTTCAGGGCTTAGGGAGGCTGCAGTTAMAAATTCCCCCCTCATTCTTGAAATCTGTTTTATAATAGGTCTGAACAAACAGGCTTTACACTGACAMWKTGTCAGTGTAAAGCCTGAGACCATCCCTTATTCTTTCACAAGCTGTCCTCATCTCTTTTGTACACAAGTGTTTGTTCCTATACAGCAGGAGACAAAAGCATTACAACCCCACCCAGAGACAGACAGGGACTATCCAGGACATGGATAATGTATTTCACTAAGTGTTCCTTGCAACTGCAAGAGGTCTGTGGGACAAAACATGAATWTTGAAGACCAGCTTTTAAATTATTATCTCTAATAATTTACCATCTACACAGGATCAGCTTGTTGGCTGTTTCAGTCCTTTTGGGGTTGTACTTMTCTTTTGGTATTTGATTTTGTGGCTTTTTTCTGGTTTAAATTTTCCTGCTTCTGTCTCATAGATTAAAAGCCTTCTAGCAGTTTTGTGTTGAAGTCATGTGAGTTTGCCAGTGTAGGAAAAAAAAAAAACAACACAAACAAACAGCAAACAAAAATCATTYGGGGTGAAATTGGGTTGGACTCCCWGCTCTCCTCCCAGGGTGAGCTCTTAGCTCTTGGCTGCTCTCGATGGCAGTGTCTAATCAAGCTCTGAGTTGAGGAGCCTGCACAGGAGACAACAGAGACTTGTTTTCATGGAAACGCTGTTTAATATCCTGTCAGTTTTGTTTATTATTTTAATAGAATAGGATTTATTCTGTAGTCACAAACTTCACATTATATTTGCAATTGTAATATTATTTGAAAGTGGTGCTCCAAAAACTCATCATTCAGGAAGTTAATGGGAGTTTTTCCAGTTGGTTGTACTGATACAAAAGTGTGTTTGCACCAAGAATCTGGGAATACATGAGCAYAACTGAGATGAGAACTCTCACTGAGCCAGGGGTCAGGGGTTTTGTCACAAGGGATGTGACACTTCTTGAGCGCTTCATCTTTGTTTTCAGCAAATCCCTGATCAGGAAATARAGTTCATAAGATATAATTGATGGGATTGTTTGCACTTTGAGGAAGCAGTAGCAGTGCCTAGTTTGCAAGTAGTCTATAAACAGAAATATCTTTGCATGAAATAGTGGTCAAATAAGTAGTATTTTTTCAAATTAGCTCATGAAGGATTAACAAAGAAAAACCAAAAGGCCAAATGAATCCTTTTACACCCCATTGTAAGCAGTTCCCCCATCCCTAGTATTTATGGTTTCAGTRCTGTGTTGCTTGTATCCTATCACATGAAAAGCAATAATACTTTTTTGTGGAATCCATGGTCTTGTTTCGAGGAAAATAATCTCCACTATGAGGCTCACAGATGTCTGGAGCTATTTGATTACATTYCTCTTGGCAGAAGGCATCCCTGGTTTTTGGTGCAGCAGAAGGCAGGAACAGGCAGTGCTGGGAATGCACCTTACTTTCAACACCACCTCTTTTCCTGCAGATTGACAAAAATTGTTAGTTACAGCATCTAATGCAACATGATTGCATTATAACATCCTCTACTGSTCTAATTTATTTATTAAGCCACACCTAATTAGGTAACATGGAATCATATCATCCTGGTGGAGATATTCTCATGTTGCCTGATGCTGTGCAAGGTGTCAGAACYCTTGTTCTGGCACAGATGTGGCTGYTGGGGCATGGARRCAACTCATGTGAGCACTCTGTGGCCATCCCACTCCCTGTGTCCTCCTGCCAGGAGGCTCTGTGGCTCCAGAGATGCCCAGTTATTCCTCCTGGTGCCCAGGCAGTGCTGGGGTGCAGCCCTGCAGGGAGCAGGGTGGTGCCTGGGGAGGGTGTGGGAGGCTCTGTGGGCTCTGCTGGGAGCAAGCAGAGACAACAGAATGGATTCTAGATTCTGTCACCCCAAATGGCTCGTGGAAAACCACGAGTTACTGCAAACTCACTGGCAGTGAAGCAGCAAAGCCCTGGGGAAGGATGTGGGGGAGGCAGCAGCAGTGGTGAGGCTTTGATGGGCTCGTGGGCTAATCAGCCCATCGGCTGCTGCAAAGGTCATGTCACAGAGCTGACACAAACCTCCTCCTCTGAAGTTCTCTTATAAGAATGCTGTAAAACTCCAATTCAACCCTGTATTATTTTATGAGCAGCAGATATTCCCCCAACACATAGAGAGAACATTCCCCTGCCTCCTGTATGGGAACATGGGGCCTTTGTATGTTGGAGTTGACACCATTTGTAAAGACACAACACAATGTGCTGCAGGAGGATTCCCACAGCTCAAGCCCCCAAAAGGATTCTGTTCTGCTGGCTCTCAGAGCCCCTGGAGTTGGACAGACCCACTGGAACCAGCTGTGGGCACTGGACCCTCCTCAGGGCACTCTGCAGCCAATGCCCGGTGCTGGCACCCTGCACAGTCCTTTGTGTGACCTGACCTTTCTGACCACTGACCCTTCTCTCCACCCTGACCCCCARCAGGGTGATGGTCATGCTGCTCCAGTTTTCCACCCTGGAGGTGGCTCTAAGGATCAGCCCATCCCCTCCTGCCCACCTGTGGCATGGATCTGCTCTGAAGGGACCCCGAGGCCTGAGGGCAGCAGCTCCCTGAGGATCTGAGCAGGTATTTTTTCTTCTTCTCCGCTCTCTCTGTGTGGGCATAGGCAATGAAACTGGCTTAACCTCTCCCAGCCACAGGTTGCATGTCTCTGGGATTTTCCAGGGCTAATACAGCTCCAGAAATCATATTATATGAGATAATAATYTCTCAGATAAGAGATGTTAATAACCTATTCTGTGAAACCCATGTTCCATTTCCTCTCTGTTTTCAGCAGAGACCAAATACATCCCATTAAACCCAGTGTGAAAGGTAGCCAGCTGCCTTGACAGGGCACGTTAGAAATTCAGCTTATTTTTCCCCTCCTCAAAAACACAGAAGGTTTATTGATAATATTTTCTGTTAGCCTAAAGCATCTTTTTTAGAAACAAGTGTCTCTCTTGTGGCTCTTTATCAGTGTCACTTCAAGCTGAAATGTTTGCAGAGCAGACCAGGAGTGCTTTCTAACCACTTTGTGTAGATTTAAATGTATATATTATGCAGGGCAATAGGCGATCAGACTCTGTGGAGTATCTTCAGAAATAATTGAAAGCAGGACTTGTTCCTGGTACTTTGTTAATAGTAGCAATAACTCTTCACATTTCACACAATGTTTGAGCTTTTAAAATTCTGCTSTGCCATTCTGTGGCCAGGAGTGAAAAGTGAAATCCTTTCAGATCTCTTGTGATTTAGCAGACAGCTTTAAGGGGTAAATCTGAGATAAAGAGGAATAATTAACTTTTTCAGAAGTCACTTTCAGCCAGAGAATTTAAATCTTACTTTTAATCTTTCAAATTGACCAYGAACCTTGCATTCACTCTATGTTGTATAAAATTATGTGTTATRATATTTAAGTAAGTAGGACTGCACTGTGGACAAAATGAAGTGTGGAAAGTGTTTTGGAGGAGATACAAGCAAGTAAATGTGAAGTATATGAAAAATCTAATCAATAAGGTAACAGTTTCAAAATAAAAACATTAACTGCTAGAGAATCAAATAAATCATATCAGTTGTGTGGAGCAGCACCATTGGATTAAATTATAGAGTGGTGAGAAGTAGAACACATCAAACACAAATAATCTCTCCCTGTCATTTATTTTGGTTTATAGTTGAAGGTGTAGGAATTGCTTTCCCCTTGCAAGATGGGAAAAAGGAGGAAAGAAGCATGTGTAGCAATAGCAGCACAGCACAATCTGAGCCATGTCACAGATTTACAAAATGTCACACTCTGCCACGGCGAATGAGCCACTGTCACACCCTTAAACAGCTCTTTTGATCTATCCTAATGCACAAATTATGGTTGTTGTCACGTCTTATTACTATTATCTTGTGGAAGATTGAAATGTTTTGCTCTCTGRTAGCAAATTCCTAATAATTTACCTGCCTGAGACACAAAGAAAGAAATTAGGTAAAATGCCAGCTTTTTCTGGAGTTGTTTAACAGTTGCTTAATGGTATTTAATACACTTTGCTACAAGGATGCATTTTGAAAATTCAGTGTGTATATTTCCAGGGGCAACTATGTGGCCCCAGTTTAATCTAAAGCCCCCATGACACCAGAGGAACCTGATGGAGGGGACAGACAGCACAGCTTTYCATCATTTAGCCAGCACAGATCAACAGAATGGCTGTGATACTTTCAGTGAGGTGAATAAGGGCTGTGCTGAGAGGAAGATGAGATATTGGATGTAGTCCTGCTCAGCCAGTGGTAAAGATGTCATGGCAAAAATGAYACCATGCCCTGGCTGGTGGCAGAGGCTCAGTGTCCCTCCCTGGACGGTGGATCATGTACTGTGTCARCAAAATAACTTTTTGCAGCATTTTTAAACAAACCAACCAACAGTCCTTTGCTTGTTTCAATCCTCCAGTCTGTCAAACAGGAAAGATGAAAAATAGAAATCCATAAAGTGGAGCTCCATCAGCAGGGTGGCAACTTTTACATGGTTCAAGCAGGATGTGGTTACCCACACCAGCTGGGAGCAGTCTGTCTAGGATTATCCATGCAAAATGCCTTGGAGGAGGCTGCTTGGTCATGTTTTCCATATATTTGGAGGAAAATGTTCCATGTATTGCATGTTTGGYTGGACCCTTCCAGCAGGCAGGACAYGGCCAAGYAAGGGTATGCAGAGGGCTGCTCATCTCCAGAGTGGAACGTCCATCCAGGGTAGGGAATGGAAGGAAAACTACAGTGCACAAAATCAGTCAGTGAGGAGTTTTTTGTGGGCAGCTTCCTAAACAATATCAGAATATAAATCACACCATCCAAAATTAATAGGCTCCTCGACCACTTTAGTTTATCAACATTCTGGGCCATTCCCCAGAAGCTGAAGTAAGTTTGGTGAATTCCATCAYGCTTCTTAAGTGGATAGAATGCCTTCTAACCTTTTTATTGTCCTTTTAGTGTCTAAACCTGAGACTATTAGGGCTGTAAAATGATTTATAATGATGRAGTAATTTGAGTCATTTTATTAAGCCCTTTGTGGATGAAATKGAGAGTTGCTGGGGCTGTGTTTTCTTTGAACACACTCCCTCTGCCTGTGCAGAACACGTGTGCAGCTCCTCAAGAAGTGAGGATSCAAACCATATGGTGGAGTCTGGGATGCCAAAGTGCATTTCTAACCTCTTAGCRATAATTTAGATGTGTTACAGCAGTGTCTCTCAAAACACTGAGAAAATCTTCTATGGTTTTAATGTATGTTATTACTCATAGTGAAATGATCTGTCAGTAGCTGTAGTGATTGAATTACTATTCCTAAAGAACAGCAGTCTCATTTTATTCCCTATCYATATTTTCCTTCCTGGCTTCTAAAGACCATTTTCTTTGAGGTGATGTTTGGTTAAGCTCATGTGATTTTATTTCTGGATATTTTTCTTTGTAATTACCTGTAGGACRGTTACTTTTAATAAGATTTTTACATACTGAAATGCTGATATCTAAATGTGGTTTCTCTTTGAAATTCAGTTGAGGCTTTTCAGTTGTATTTTTCACAGTGTGCCCAGAAGTCCCATGTTTAGGAATATGCAGTTCTCTGGTTCTGCAGGATCTATTCTTTTTATTCATTTGCTGAGTTGCAGATTCTTTGAGAAGAAAGAGTATTTTGTGTAGTTATTTACTGAGTTTGGGTCACAACACACATCCAAGAGGTGCTGGGGTACAGAGAGTTGAGCAGATGCAATAACATTCACTGAACTGACAGCAGGACGTGTAGAAATGCTCAGGTCAAACATTCATTGGTTCCCTTTAACAGAAAGACTTGGTAATGCTCAACATTGAGGACACCTTTGGCAAACAGGTATTCTGAATTTAGCACAAAATCTTCTATTAATACTGAATTCTCAAATGCAGTGTTAGTATTGTTTCCTCTACTTTTCTTTCCTGACAGTCATTTGAATACTGCTTTTAGTTTCTWTTCTATTTTGAAATCTGATTTTCTTTCCAGGCCAGTGTAATACAGACTGATGCCAGGATAATTAACAGAGCATGATGGATAAYGTAAGGATTTTTTTCAGTTATGTTTGAAACTGTGAAAAGTCAATTCTCTTTCATTGCTTTTCCTAGTTTTGTAAATGTGCCTCAATGTTCAATCAGTTATAATTGTACATAAAATCAAAGGATCCTCCGGATCAACACCTTAGAAACCAAAGAAATCTAAAAATCATTCAACCTGGGATGGAAAACCCTGAAAAGAATTAAAAGACAGTGCTACATATTCGTGAGGTTTTAGAGTGATGAAACTTGTATTTGAGTGTAAAATGCTCATGTTTGTTAATCTCTTTTCAAAAATTCACAGGGCAGCACAGCTTACTGTGTTATTTACCAAGCTTACTGGCTTTTTGGGAGGACAGTTCAAGGGAGAAGATGTTCTGTCTCTGAAGCCATCCATGGTTGCTTTTCAGTGGCTGTGAACAGATGCTGACCAGGTAGGATTCATCAGGCAAACTTATTTAGACCTCTCTCAAGTTCATGATAACTAAGAAAAATTGRTAGGATTTGGGTTTTTTCCCCTTSTCTYTCTTTCTCTCTGAGGGATGCAGGTTCTATTTTATTTCTTGTTTCAAAACTACCATCACTGTGAAGAGCTTAACTTTGTCATAGAGTTTTGGACCATATTGGAGGTGGTTCCAGGAATGGAGGATTGTCTGGATTTARGGGGAAAAAAGTAATTCCCAGCAATCTGTTGAAATTTATAGGAGTTTTTGTTATAGCAAGGCCATCAGATGCTGCTCTTGGTGCCATGGAAACAGGCGTTGCTGCAAACAGGGGAGGCTGCTTTCACTCCATTCCTATTTCAGAAAAAAATAAAAGAAAGAAAATAGATGTTTGTGGGCTGAGACATTTAAAGTACTCTGCCCATGTCTTTTAGTAGTGCACATGCCCTGGCAGAGGGAGCAAGGTACTGACACACACCTCTRACTGACTCAGTCTCATGAAACAAAACTGGAGCAGCTCTCCACTGGTCTGTGATCATGAATAAATGGGCAAATAAGAATCTCACTGTTGAGCAACCCAGCCAGAGTGAAAGGGGATGGAGATTTCTAATTCCCTTTTGGTCCATGATGCAGCTTGAACTGCAGGTTGGACTGGAACTGCAGCTAATTTGGGCCCAAACTAGTCAATTCCTAGTGATTTTCCATATGAGAGAAGGAAGAGGCAGGAGAGCACTGACATCACCATGAAYTCCCGCATTTGTTTCTGTACTCAGATATGCCAAATTTTAGACAATTTTACATGTTTCAGTGCAATCCCCTCTCCATATTCTTAGTAAGATATCATAACAAGTAATTTCTCTCTCCAAAAATTATCTGTGGGAATCAGCATAATGGTTTTCCCATTTGAAAYACAGTAAGTGCCTCACACAGCAGCAATATTCAGAGAGCATCTGTTGGGATTGTTGTCATAGAGATCCCAGGATTGCTGCACTAAATGTATAAGACTYCATGCAGCAATTTATGTGCTAAGTTTTATAGCTTTAATATATCAGCTGGAGATTTCCATTTGAAGTTTCCTCAGCTTTCTTTGCTGAGTGGGAGGTGGGATTTTCCCTCGAATCTCAGAGAATGAAATCAGAGAGATTAATGTGAGATTTTTGTAAGACCTTACATGTTAACAATCATCCTAACATATTTTAGAGTTGAGAATGATCACATCTTTCCATAAGATTCATGACAAATCCAGATTTCTTTCTGAACTGCACATGTATTGTTTGTTCTTCATTTTATTCRGTAATACAGCAGTTTGTTACACTTAAGCTGATGTTTTTCCAATTTCTTTACATTGACTCATATTGTTTCTGTGCTTGTGTGAAGATAAAGCCAAGGAGACAGAGTCTGGAGCAACACATCCTTGTACTCCATGCTTTATCCATTTATTTCTATTTTCTGTGATTTTCAAGGTATACTGGAAAATAATTTAAATAAATTGGCACATAGAGCTGTATTACAAACCTTGAAGAAAGCCTAAATAACTTTGGCAGGTCATAGAAAAAATATTTTAAAAACTATTAACTGTCTGTCAAGTTGCCCACTGCAGAGCCTTCAGCTGATTAGCTGCTTTCTGGCCCAGTGGAAATCAATTGCACAGAAAACCTTGAAAGCAAATCATTGGATGTAACATGGAAAACATGATCTTTTTTAGGATATGAGGAAAGTTTCTGGAGAAGGATAGTATTTATTTACTGAAAACTGCCAAGGTTGGCTGTTTAATTATGTGTTGGCCCTGCCAAGTCTCTATGTTTGTAGGGATAAAGATGGAGGTTTCTTTCACCCTGGAGTGAAGGAAAAGCTTTTGTCTGTCTGCAAACATTAACTAGGGTAAGAGAACACCCTGGGTTAAGGATCTGCTGGGTGTAATTGCCAGCTGGGCAGGAAYTGGGCATTTCTAAGTTCCATCAACTATCACGTAGCACAGAGGGACAGACAGACAACAACAGGCTCTTTTCAGCCCTAAATGGGAGTTCACAGAGCTCACCACAAGATTTGTTTGTCCTGGGACAGGAATCCYAAAACTGCTGTCACACCAAGACCTGTCCCAGCCCCTTTGTGGGTGCAGAGGTGCAATGGGAGCTGAGGCTGGGGCCCAGTGTCACTGGGCCATCACTGGGCTTTCCCTACCCAGTGAATCACTGGACAAAAGCAATAAATCACAAGCTCTTGCAGCTTCCAGAGCTCTCTGCTGCCTGACACAACTCATTCACATCCATTTTAAGTGCAGGACTGCACGTGGTGGTTCAGGCAGTAGATAATGGTGGGCTCAGAAAGACAACGTGTTTGTTTCTTGCAAACACCATTACCACGCCCAGTGGGCTTAATGCTGCTTATTTGAGGTG
The DNA here is from genome assembly GCF_030028575.1 of Malurus melanocephalus. NCBI lineage: Eukaryota > Metazoa > Chordata > Aves > Passeriformes > Maluridae > Malurus > Malurus melanocephalus. Next base: position 1,948,131 of record NW_026623245.1, on the reverse strand, counting down.
GAAAATTGCATGGGCAGGGGACAGGGCACCTAGGGAAACAAACGGGATCAGTTTGTTCTGATCTCTTGGACACCTGAACATCATTACTACACATCCCTTCCTGCTCAAAAGGGCAGTGCCTTCACTTGAATTTCATCTGCCATATTGTGTGAATATGACATTTTAAAACTCTGGATTTAGGAGATGTATTCTGATGCAAAGAGTACAAGGGAAATATTTCCTTTGCACTTTCTTGTCTCTGACTTTTCCCTGACAGAGTCAGAGGTCATGGTAGTGGGATAGCCAGGAGGGAAGAGCACAGGGTCCATCATTTGATCTTACAGCAGCTTGGATGGAAGAGCTTGGGTTGTGTTCCCCATTYCCACAGCTCCTTTGGGCTAATACAAAATGCATAACTAAGCTCTGTCAATTATTTGCAAAGTAAAATAGCAATTAGAGGGGAGAAACAAGAAGGATGAGAAGCCTTTGGTTATCACTCTTCCTGCTGGGAGACGATTAAGCAAAGTGAGCGGCAGCTGTGGGGAGCCACCAGTCATCCTTCAGCATGGGATCATTGTCACTCACCACAGATGCCATTCCCTTCCTCAGCTGGGATRTTCCATTTATTTCAATTACTGGATGCAGTCGAGCTGAGGAAATATTTGCTTGTTCCTTTGGTTTTTGCATTTCTCCTGTACCTGAAGTTCCCAGTACTTGTCTCATCATTAATATTTCTCACCACAGTGCGTCTGCTACATCARCGAAGGTCATTCCCTGTCAGCTCACACAACTAGAGAGGCATCATCTGTCTTTCCAGGATGGTGTGAGGTACTCAGCCATACCTGTCTGTCTGACTCCAGTTTGTCTTGCCATCTGTCTTGTTCCCATGWGTAACATCTAATTAACACCCGTGGTAATTAATAATGCTGGGGGGTCTTTTCTATTACCTGTTATTGGTGTCAGCAGGGATAAATCAGCACRTGGAACACAAAGGAAATTGTGGTATTCAGTGATGGAGAACATAAAAAATGCACTTACAGATTTTAAATATTCATAAAGTAGAAGGCAGGGACTACAATTTTTAATAGAAGATTGTGTATCTTGAATAAAACTGATATTTTACTACTTCTTGGTAGTAATAGTTTTACTATTTCTTGGTAGAGAACTTACAGGCCCGTGTGTAGTTGGTGGCCTCTGCACACACAGAACACAGTTCAATAATCAGTTCACGGCCACTGCCTTGGAGAAATAGTTGATTTGTATTGTTTTTGAGTTTAATTGTTTGAAGGTTTTGACAGTGGTGTTTGGCCTTTTGAAATTGTCAATTTGAAATGTATTGGTCTGTAAAAAATTGCAGGGTAAATGTTGAGTGCAATTATTCTCCATGGATAATCTCAATTAGAGCAAAACATTTGGCCATCGATGTCATAGAACATGATTTCTGTCACAAACTCCTTGCATGATCACAAAAAGGATTATTTCTGGTTTTAAAATCGGATTGATTTCTGTTTTTTTTGCAAAATAATTCATATTAGTCATTAAACAGACCTTTGCTTTTAGGCCCCCCAAACATGTGGGGGAGCAGTGCCCCAGTGGCACAAAAATCCATGCCTTGTGCATGTAACATCCAGGAAAGGTGGAGTATTGACATCAACACTAAGAGATCTGCCTCAGAACCAGAAAGAAACTCAGCCAGGGGCTGGAGGAGGAATTCCCATCCCCAGCTGTTCCCTCTGGTCAGTACCACCCCCAGACACGTTGTTCCTTTGTTATTCCACACACATTTGAGCCAGAAGCAATCATCACTTTACCACTCAGCTCTAAGAGGTAACACAGGAGGAGTTGTCTAAACCCTGTTATTTTGTCTAGGATGCTTTAACAGGACTGCAGGAAAACCTTGCCCTTCGCTAGCGCTGTTARGCTTCCTTCTGAGAATACCCCAGAAGGATTCCCAACTTTTAGTCTTCCAGAAGCAGAAGATATTTTACTAACGTAATTCCTATTCTGCATACATTTTCATGCAGGATCAGGTTTCCCATTGTTGAAGGATAATTTTTTCAGCTTAGGTCATTTTTTTAATAGAAAAGAAGACTTTCTCATGCTGTGAGCTGTTTTGTAAAAGAAAAATTACCTTTTTCGCCATCAATTTTTYCAACTCCTTTGCAAAGATTAATTAAATCTGAATCTGTCTCAATTACTTGGGGATTGTATTTCATTGTAACTAATCACATTTCATTATTTTTGTAGATTAAGCATAGGGACTGGTARTGTGGCTTTAGAGCTCACTGAGAGTTCTACCTGCAGCTCTGGGTTTCTGAACTTGAGAGAAAAAGTGAAATGCTTTTTTGTTTGCTGCCCTGTGTTGCTTTGAATGCAAAATCTTGACAGAGCAAAAGGCAGTGGATATAAATTGATTCTCAGAGAATTCCAATTGTTGATTGTTGGGGGTTTTTATGGATGTTAGGCTTTTTTTTTTTTTTCTTTGCCCATCTGGACATAGTCCTAAGTGACCTGTTCTGATTCTGCTTGGACTGCAGGATCACCAGAGATGCCCTCCTACCTCAGCTTTCTTTATGGCTATGAATTACCATCTTGAAGAACTGCAAATGTCTGAAGTCTGTTTATCACATTTAACCCCTGCTCCCACTTGGCCTGAGTAGCCAAAAATTATGAATAAGCAAAGGAAATAGTTAGGAAAATGCTCCCAAAATTGCCATTTGCTTTCTGCCCTGATGGAGTTCGGAGTTATTTAAATGTCACAAAAACAGTGTATGGARTATGATAAATGAGGTGCCCATTTCAATAAGCTTACACACCCAAAAACAAATGCTGTCCGTGCATTTCTTAAATGTGATTTCAAAGAATTGTAATGCTCTTCCTCAGAATTTCCAATTAGGTAAGTGCAGAAAAAGTAGATAAATCAAAAAGGCAGTGATTGGGACACAGTATGGCATTTATTTTTACATTCTRTGCTTGACTATTATGTTTTTATTCCATCCTCTTTTGTCAAATTTAAAYGTTTAAGATAATTTTAATCCTGGCTGCAGCTTCCTGATGAGTCTCCTCTAGTTTTTGTTTTTTTTTTTTTAATAATGTTTTGCACGCATTCCTTTTTCCCACCTACTCCAAACCCTGTTAAAACCTTGCACTGCAGCCTTTGCCTCATGTCTTTCCAAACTTTCTTGGCTGGTGTGTTGGCACAYAGAGAAAGGGAAAATTTATGGCTCAGGGAAAAATTCAATTGTTATATATACTGGTGGGTTACTCGTCCCAGAATTACTTCAATAACTAACAGTGATTTATTTATTTTTAGAAGAAAAATGATCTCATGTTTTGTTTAAGTCATATGAAAGCAAAAGGAAAGATAAAACAGAAAGAGAAGGCACTGCTTTTTGCTGATGATGCATTTGATGGATGTCTCTCTGAGGACCTGATTGAACTCGGTGTTATACCCACCAAATRAAGATAAAGCATTGGTGAAGGGTTTGTGGAGTACATGCCCAAAATCAATTATGCTCACGTGGAGATCTATTAATCTATTTCTTCCTGTTCAGTCTACCCAGCCTCTTTTAAATGGCTTTTTATCATTCCAAACACAGGTTACCTTTTTTAAGTGGTGGTACAGTTCGGATGGTTTGCATTAATATCAGAATTGTGTCTCATATGTGAAGAGCCCTTTCACCCCTTCCCCATGCTCAGCCCAATTACCTTAACTCAGTTTTAAACCATTTCTTCCCACAAAATCTCTGAGTCATAGGGACACTGACCCTTTCTGCAGAGGTTTGGTGGGGTTTATCACCTTCTTTGTTGGTAACACAGCAACCTGGCAAAGATTCCTGTRTGAAAACAACAAACAAGTCCTGCATATATGAGGCTGTACAGTGGAAAACACAGCACAGAAAAAGAGATAKCCAGGAAATTGTCTCTACTGAATGATTTTTTAGAGAAATGCAGTGGAGTCCAGAGCCGGAATATATTAGATGCTCTCTCCATTCCCAGAGATGAGAAAGACAATCTGATCACAGACAATGCCTAATCAAGGAAGATGGAGACAGAGCAAGCATTGAAGGAATGCTAAATAACAGTTGGGAATTTTGAATTCTAAAATTTTGTCAAGTTTTTACATTGAGGTTACCTTGTATTTCTGAGGTTTCCAGAAACATGGTAAGAAGTTAACTCCATTCTGCTGCTTTCCATCTAATATTTCATCATGTTAAYGGTGTAAAAGGTTGTTGATCAGGCAGGTAGGCAAAGCATTCCAAATGAATCCCAAAGCATAGCACAGATAATTTTCATTCTGTCAGTGAATGACTGGCATTAGAATGACCCACTAGCTCTGTCTCCAGACTGAAATATTGGCAGCTAAAATAGAGAAATCCTGGCAGTGAACTCCAGCATGGTATGGAAGCACTGGTTGGATTTGATAATGCTAAGGGTCTTTTTTCAACCTAAATTATTCTGAATGGTTCTATGAAATAAGTGATATCCATGTAGTGTTTTTATGAGGCCAAAAGCATTGCCATGATTTGGTGTAGTGAACAGTAGCACTCTTATGACACAACAAGCAGTGTCTTGGCTGATTTTTTTGTGGCTGTTCTCGTAAGTTCAAGGAGCTGTGTGCTAAGGCCTCTAAATCCCACATGAACACATTGCCCAGGAAAATCCCCTGTAAGACAGGAGGCACTCGGGCATCTTTGCACTTAAGATTCCATGTTTTGCTCCAGGGCTGGATTTCCAGCTTGTAGCTGGAGGAGCAGCTCTTCAGGGATAGAATTCACTGGCTTTAAAGTAGTATCTATCTTAAGCAGCCCCAAGGAAAGAGAAAAATCACCTTAATTTTAAAAGGTGGTGCCTTACAGCTCTGCAGGTGGGCTTTCACTCAGACATGTTCACAGACATCTGTCTGAGTCTTCTGGTATTCTGGCCAATAAAGTGTTTGAAATGCTCTTTTTTTTTTTTTTTTTTTTCTGTATAAGCTCTCTAAAGAATATTAAAAAAAAAAAAAAAGCTAAGAGGAAGCAGCACACAGAGCACATACATCCCCATGGCACTCCAGAGCTGCAGCCCTTAGGACTTCTGCTGATGTGTATCATGTTGTATTTAAAAATGAGGGACCCTCACAGATCCCTCTCCTCTGCTGAAGTGAATTAACATCCTGTCCAATAGACCCTTACCAATTATCTCAGCCCTGGGCTTGAGTGTAGAGTTCCTGTCAATAAAGCCTGATAAACAAATGTAATACTTTGAGTCTTTTAAAACAGGGCATCAGATTCGTGGCTGTAAATGTCATTGACTTTCTAAGCAGGATTGGACTTTTGCTGGTATTTCATTCAAAGCAAGTAGCCAGTGTATAAATCCTTAGTTCTGTGATAAAGCCAGTGCATGCAAAATTAAACTAGATGAAATCTAGAAGCCTGGGGGTGTTTTGGGTGAGTTTACAGTTTTCATACTCAGCCTTTCTTCTGAGTTAATTAATAAATGTTTGGRATTTTTGCAGCTGCAGTCAACTCCTGTAACATATTGATTAGCAGTATATTGACAAAAATTGTTCTCTTTGTTAACAAGAAACAACACAGTGATTGATAGGTTACAAAAGATATGCAAAGTGTACAGACAGATGTTTGGAGAAGTGACACAGTCAATAATGATGGAAATTGGAGCAGAATTCTCCAGCTCAGCCTTGATTACTGWGCAGAAAATGATCCTAGGCTTTTAGGTAAGGAATAACTTACTTTCATTCTGTTGTTGTTGTCGTTGTTAGTATTAGTATTAATCTGAGTATTTTCTAGCCCATAACTACCAGGGTTACGAAACGGGTTTTCTCAGACTGTACCATCAAGACTTTCTGATTCCAGGTAAATCCAATTTGGCAGAGCAAGCACTGAAACTGCTCCCAGCTCTCTAATGTGGTTCAAGTCAAAATGGTGTTTGACATCAGCATGACATGAGAAGGAAATCTGTTTCAAACATAGGGAGATGACTTCAGAATACATTCCATGAAGCTTTATTTAGTGTAAGGAATTTTTTTCCACATGAATTGATAGGAAAGTGATATTAGAGAGACAGTCCATTTTCACGCCTCTTTCAATCTGTCAGATAAAACCACAAAGGTGGTTGTTGTTGTTTAGATTTCTAGTTTGTTTTCTCAATTTGTGGATGCCATTCTGATAAAAAAACCCTCTTTGCAGAGGTAAGAATTGAGCCCAACTATCAAACTTGTCCAGGTCACTCCTTTTTTCTTACTTAGTGTAGGAAGAAAGAGGCAGAATCAAGAGAAAGGAATTKGAGAGCTTATGAGAGAGAAGAAAAGATAAAGGAACACCTTTTTTTAGCTGAAACCTGGCTTCAAGAAGCMTTTCCTTTCCTAGCACTGCTTAGGTCTGAAAAGATCTACTCATAGTAAATTCTGGCCCAGGAAAATGATTTTTTAGCTCATTTGGCTTTTAAGGCCTATYCTTCATTTTCCTTTTGTTCTGTGGCAATACATAGATCCAAACCTTTGCATGGAAGTTTCTCCTGTTCSCTATACCATTCCCCTTTATGGGTAAGGCTCTGAGTGGGCTTTTTCCCAAGACAGGTTTAAAAATGCTGTAATACAGTCTTCAATAATTACACTTGGCATCACATTTCCAGAATCCTGTACTGTTTTTGCTTTCTCTGAGAAATGTTTTCATGTGAGTTTTCTCCTAAATCACTGTGAATGCAACAACTACATATGAGTGAGGGCAAAGAAAACCAATCCAGGGTGATCAGTGAGGACTTCAAATGGAAGCTTTATTCTTTTGAGTCCTCCTGAAGGACTGAAAATACTCTTGCTGACTTAAGGAGAGTAGATCAAGGTGTAGGGACTGGTCAGGGAAGCATTTTCAAATGATGGGAAATATTTTCTGTACACTGAAAGGAGCTTGCTATGTTGAAGGTTGAAAGGGAAACAACCAYGCAGACAATGGGTTCACAATAAGAGAAACCACCAAAGCCTGCAGGCTTTATTTTGTATGGCTTCCTACTAGAAATAACATAAAATGCAATGAACACAACCCTCACACATACATACACATGGCAAATTTATGTGGCATTGGCGGGATGTGAATTTAATAGGCCTACRCTTAGTTGTCTCATGTGGACTGTCTTGCCCAATCCATCTGGGATACATCTAAAAAGAAGAGAAAAAATCCACCCTCACAACACTTCATTGATCTTTCCCCCATTTCTACTGTATCATTTCTGTCACTTTACATGATGACAGTTCTCAGACATGGGCAGTTGCTTCCTTTTATACATTTCATGGGTATTGAAATGTCTGATCAGCCCTGTGTATGGCCAAGAGGACAGAGAGGTCTTTGGGGCATCTCCTCATTCAGGACTCACTGATTTCACAGGTCCCTCCATCAACCCCTACAGACAAGGGGGTTTGTCCTGCATTTGCTGAGTTCAGTGAATCTTTTGTCTGGACTGATGTGAAAGACACATAAAACTTGAAAACCCTCTGCTATGTCAAAGGGATGAGCACTGGGTTGGCTGTTAGAGCTAATTGGGTGTAAAGCAAGCAACTCCTCTGATATGTGGTAYTAGAATCATACTACAGAAAACAGAATATTATCTCACCCATTAGCATAGGAAACAAATTCCATACCCTGGGTTAAACACAACTGGTGATACAAAGCCTTTACAAAACTTAAAAGTTGCAGGGTAAAATAAGAACAGGTGAACAAAATCCAGGGGCTGATTGCAGCACATCCAATCAAGGAGCTCCCCTCAGCTGCGGTGGAGCCCCAGGAACGCTGAGGTGTCACCACCTGCAGCTGGGCTGGCTCCCTGGCCAGGCTGCATTCCCCCTCCAGMAGCCAAACAGGGCTGATCTCCCGCTCCTTTTGTAGGGTATTCCTGGTCTTGGATCCCTCATGGCTGGGGATATTCCTGTCCTGGGATCGTTCGTGGCTGTGGGATATTCCTGTCCCGGGATCCTTCATGGGTAAGGATGGCAGCTGCTTCTCTGTGAGGGTGGGAGGAGGGTAAGGGTCTGAGGCAGCTTCGTGTGAGGGCCTGGTTTGGGTGGGGAAAGGGAGCTGATTGTTACCAGGACAGAAGAAACTGGTGGGTTTTGTGAATCTGAGAGCTGTGTATGTTCATGCTTTGTGAGGTTTAATATTCTGGGTATTTGAAAGCGCTTAGGTTAGAAAGGGTTTCTGTATTTGGAGGGKGTTTTTTGTTTGTTTTTTGCTATTAAGTTCGATCTTTAAAGTCTTTAAATTAGGAATAATGTGTATGATAAGCTAGCTTTCTCCAGCAATATCCTTGAAAATGAAGGTACTTTTGTAAGGGAGGGGTACTGTTTGTTTGTGGGCTTTAGGGGTTTTTTCCCCAAACATTGAGGACTGAGGGGAAGAGGTGTTTGCAACGTGGGGTAGAAAAGGTCTCTCTTGCTTGAGAGAGGGTGGAAACACTGTGACTCAAAACCTGGCTGTTCTTGCTGTTCTTGGGTCTCGTCTGAAGGGCTTTTTCCCTTCATGGTAACCATAAACACAATTTGCAGTGGGTTATATTGCTATAAAAAATAAAAATGAACCACTTGCATCTACCTATGGCTTGTATCTTCTGCTTTGCAAAAGCAAAGTTAATGAGCAGTTAACGAGCTCAGCTGGGAATGATGGTGGGGATGAGTCCTTAGAGGGAGGGTTTGGGTTGTGTTAATGGCATTTTTGCCATGTGTATTGCATATTCATTTATCAAGTTTAAATGTAAATAGTAAGTAAAAATATGCAAGAGCTTGCTAATGTTTTCTTCCCCTGTATGTCTTGCTTATGAAATTGACCATTACTGGCTTCTGCTTGCATTCATTTTTAATATGAAAGTCATTTCACCAGTTGGAAAATTAATAATAGCTTTTGTGAAGTTGTTTAAATGAGTAGAACATGTGGTTAATGGTTTGTGGGGATCCAAGTTGGAGCAGCTAAAGCTTTGGTACAGAACCACTGCTAACGTGGTTTTGTATTGAAAACTCTATTTAAAACACTTACTAATTTCCTTTTGTAGTATATTATTTTTGGCAAATGCATGGCTCCCATATGAATTTTTAAACCTATAAAATGAGTTTTTCTAATAATAAATTGAGGTTTCTTTAGTAAGAAAAACCAAACTCTTGCCTCAGTATTGTTAATTATTAATGCTTGAACCTCCTCCTATGCTGTGGAACTTACAAATCTGAGTTAATTGTTTTATAAAATAAACTACAAAAAAAAAATAAAACCCTAAAAGTCAAAGGTGTTAAAATATACTCCTAGTACCTTTTGGTAGGTTAAGATCTGTGGTTTTGTTTTTTTCCCATCCTTTCCTTTCTGTTGAGAGTCATTGTAGAGCTTTGTTTTTGTCATTTTTCTTCACATCTACTGTCTTTTTGTATTCCCTGGAGGAAAAGCCAAATGCCAAGCTGAAACATAATTACAAATACACCTCCTAGTATTCCATTAAGACTGCATTTCATTAAAAAAAAATCTCAAAATCCCAAAGCTATCACAGCTAATGATGTTTGACGCCTGCTGATTGAAATTAGGACTAACAGAATAATAGCTGTTACATGTGCTTACTTAGGTTGTCATCTCACAGCATCATGTCTGGGAGATGAATTTAACTCTCAGCACAGAGATTCCGTTCCTTGGAGATCARCTTTCTATGGTAATCTCATGATATTTTGGGAAAAAAAAAATGGAACAACAATCTTTTAAGATTAATTGTTCCATATCTAACTATTGATTAYTAGTAGGTTGAGAAAATAGTTTCATTTTTGTCTCAATGACCTCTTAGCAGTGAACCAGAGTGAGCTCACAAGGACCCACCACTGCATAGGCGCTGCTTAGAAGGATAAAAGAGCATTTTTAATAGATGGTGGAAATCGCTGGAAGTGGTTGTTGCTGAAGAGTAATTCCRAAGTTTGAATTTATTCTGTTTGGCAGAAGGCAAGAAGCAGTCAAAATGGACAAYGCAAAGCACTGAAGGTCAGAGGAGAGCATTTTGCTATATCAGCATCYTTTGATGCTTTAATGAGCATTTTTTGATTATTCATCCAATTATATAATACCTTAAACTGATTTTACTTGCAAATATATTGCCCATTCTCAAGTCAAATGTGCCAGAGGACTCTGCAGTTTTTCATTTGCACAATATTTCATGACTTTTAGTGAAGTCATTATAATAGTGGCCTTTACTTTTTACAATAAATCCCAGGTATCAATTATATACTTAGAAATATGAGACATTATTTGTGACTTTGGAGATGATAATATAGCTGTATTTTTTTCCCCAAAAAAGAACTTTTTGTGCAGTTGTGAGTAGTGACTTTCTGYGACTGAGTTAATGAAGTCCTTGAATTTGTGCTGGGTCAGAACCTGTGCTGGTGTTGCCCATTTCTTACACAAGAGATTTAAGKTGTACAAGAGGCTTTGCTTCCCTACCCCTGACTTTGCTGAAAGTGAAGCCCAGCATTTCCCAAAAGGAAACTGGGTTCTCAGCTCACCCTGATTTCCACTGCTGCTTCCCACCCCAGGCTGGAGGAGGGGTTTTACTATRTAAAATGTTGCTCTGCAAGGCATTGAGTACCCACCTCTGCAATAACATAACCCCAGCACTTGATCCCAGGAGGAGGTCCGTGTAAAGGGAGAATAAAATGTACTGTTTTTAGCTGATACTACACTGGTTTAGCTGTATCTGGCACCTGAAGTTTAGCCACCTCCAGGCTCTTCCTCACAAATTCTGGGCTATTATCCTCATTGGGGCTTTTTTCTTTCTGTCTCATTTAAGATCCAAACTAATAACCTTGACTAACATTGTTTTCGAGGTTAGGAAAATCTTAACCTGCTGATGTTGTAATTGTGGGTAGCTGCTTTGTGCCCAGCCACAGAGAGGGTTGCACTGAAGCCCTTTACCTGCAGTCCAGAACAAGTCAGTGATTAAAAGGCAGTATCCTAGGAATTAGCCTTTCTGCTCCCTGGAGCTGCTGTTTCCATGGTATATGCTGAGAGGCAGGAGGCCAGGCCCTTCAGCATCAATCACACCAGTGACWCGAGACATGGACTTGCAAAATCTGCATAATCTTTCTTTCTAAAGCCATTTCTACTGTGTTGGCTGTCTCTGATGGAAGGCCRGTAGTTCTGCTTCCTCTCAGAAATTATTATCAGATTGAAGAAATAAATCACAAGAGAAATTTGTGCATGAAAGCTGCTGAAGCCAGCTGGTTTGGGAATTTCGGGGAATATTTCCTTCTGTGGCCTGGCTGAAAGAGCTGCTTGATCCAAATGCAAAGGCAGTTGGGAAAGACAAATACAAAATAATTAGCTCAGATTTTGAGCTCTTTGGCTGGTTTATTTCCTGGTAGACATTACCCTATTCCACTGTACTGATGTAGCCTTTGTTTTCCCGTGTGTGACAATTCGTTTTAAGATCTTCAAGGATCCCTATCTCTTAAACTGCAGTGTGTTGCTGACAGGAGCTGCAGTATCTCTTACCCCAGGAGCAGGAATTGTGCATGCAGAGCAAGTACCTTTATAAATGAGAGAGTCCTGCCAACYTGAGCTATCCATGGGACTTAATAGATGTTCCCAAAACAAGGCAGATATCTTGTGCCATTGTTAATAAGAACAGTCTTGAGCACTCTAAAGACCTTTGTGTAACCCTGCAGGGTAAASCTGATACTGCCAGTCATTTGTATGGGTTGTTTTCCATCACTGGGCTCTGAGGCTGCAGCCAACAGTTTTCAAGWGTGTACCCTGCCAACATTTTCCAATTATATGTGGTTCAAATACAGGCTTCCAAGAATTGTATAAAAAAACGCTGTCAGATCCCTGAAATCTCCAAACCAGACTAGTCAAATATTTCATAATGAGGGCTAAGAATGCTTTTCTGTGGTATAAATCATATTCCTGTATTTCAGTGTGTTTCATGTTGGGGTGTTTGTATGCCACTGRTGTTTACTTTTGTCCCATTCCCCCTCAAGTAAGAGCAGCTACAGTGTTGAAACATCCTCTCTGTCATCTTTAGCTGGTAGCACACTTTGCAGTATAGGGAATTTCTTGTTTAAGAACTTAAAAACAATTATTTGGGTGAGTAGTATTGATCTGAGGATTGTGTTCAAAGTACAAGTGTGTGTAAACTAGTGGGTTTAGAGATAGCAGTTGGTACATGGCTTCAAGTAATGCACTTCAAAATAGTGCTCGAGTGTTACTGTGGATTATGCTGAGTGTTTTATGTCATGTTTGGAGATATATATGCTCAGATGAGTTGCACTGCTTGGTTTACAGAGAATCAAATTATATCCRCTTTGATGGTGGAAACTACCAGCAATGAGAGTGACCCCTTTCCTCCAGCTGATATTAAAAATGTTCTTTGATATGATGGGAATTACTCAAATAGTATGATTTTTATAAAAGCTTGAAAGTAGGTGAGATGTTCTGCTGCTGTGTGGGAGAAAATACATTATTTAACATAAGAAACTATGCCTGGCACATTAAAGGGGGTTGGTTGGCTTGAACGCATTTGAATTCTTTATCATGACAGTTTGTGCTGCTAATGAGGTGCTATTGGGAGAGAAAGCCATTTTGCAGAGCTGCTTCCTCAGCCATTCTGCATGGTAATGAATCCCCCTTAAGCTTGGGGCCATAGGATTTGCCTTTCCCTCTCTGCTGTTGAAGGGGACTCCTCACTCCAGCAGAAGCTGCAATTAGAGCTTTGCTAGAAGGGCCTGTGCTGTCCTGTACATGCACCTTGTGGGTGTGGAGTGGGAAGAAAGCCTCTTTATGAGCAAAATGCACACTCTTTCCTTCTAAAGTTGCTCAGAACTGTGTTTTTCAAGGGCTTTCAGTATTTTATCCTGCATTTATTTTAATTATTATGAATTACATGTATATATTACACATTATAATCCATRCTGTGCCATATTTTCTCTCAAGTTTGTACTACTTCCAGCTTTTACYTCCTATGGCACATCCAGGTTCATAACCAAATAAGCCATTTCCCTTCCAAATAATGCCTTCCTTTCCCATCTGTTTCCCTGAGGGCTGCACAATACAACGTACACACCGTACCTAAAAGCAAAGCATTTTCCCCTGTGCCTCCAGTCAGAACATCAAGACATTAAATCACCTGTCAAGCTTGTCTGATAGGCGGGCACATTTAAAGCTTGAATCAAAACAGGGTTTGGTATTTGGTTTGGTTTTTTAATTTCCTTTTTCCCCCTACACTAACAAACCTCAGGCAGGGAGACGTGACAGCTCTGCTTAGCACCAGCACAAGCAGTTCTCATGGATGTGGAAGGACAAGATCTCTGCTGTTGGATTACAGCAGCACCATCACAGTGATCTGTACTGCTCATTATCTACTTTAATATTCCCTCGGAGTGCACCAGACGTGATGGATTTTATCATCAGCTGGTATCTTTGATTCAGCTGCATTTATTTCACCAGGACTCAACAGATGTCTGCAAACCAATACCTGGCCTTAGATGTTAAACAAACAAAGATATGTCTTCTGATCAAATAAGCTGCTGAGGTATCTAACTTTTTTTACCTCCTATTTCTAGTTTTAATTGCCTTTTTTACTTACAAAATTTTATTGTGAATTACCACTCTTGTCTTCTTGYTTTCCACAGAGAGCAGCTTTGTTTTTACTTTTTAACAACAGCTATCACAATGCCTCTGAAAAAAAAAAGAATTGATTAAAAACGTTTATGAGAGTGGCTGTTTTCCTCTAAATAGGAAGTGGATTGAGCAATATACAAGTATTCTTCATCAAAATCATTCAGCTGAAGTTAATGAATGTGAGCATGGGGGGATCAATCAGCCCCATATGGGAAATGATACAGACACATATCATGCCAAGAGCTCACCRCAACTTCAGCTCAAATAGCTGTACAAAGTCAAGCCATAATTTCGCCCGCAATCTTATCAGATGCTAGTAGAGTTAAATCTGTGCTTGAATGGATTGTGGCTTACAGCCAAAAAGATGGGTTTGAGGTGGGTTGCAGGGAGGCTCCAAAAAAACCCCGTCAAACATTCAGCTTTTCTGGAGAAACTTTGTCAATGCAATGCCAGGATCTGTTGAGATGGAAACCTGAAGCTTTTGAGGGCTGTTTGCTTGGTTTTCTTTAGCTAGAAAAATCTTCAAATGTTCCTTAAATCATAGAAAAATGTAATGCAATTTTCCAGAGAAAAATTTTAATGTGTTTTTCCATAGAGTGAAGGAGAGCATGCTTACCTAGCAGTGAGTTCCTTGCCCCTAACTGAATGGCATTTGACTTCTGTTTTCTAAAATGAAATGCCGGGTTTCGATTGGTGTTGGTTGAATTTGGGGGTTTTGGTGTGTTGAGGTTTTTTTGTGGTGGTGGTGGTGGTAAAAATTCCTTTTATTTGCTTGATGACTTGTTTTTACATTGCTGCTGTTCACATTCTGCACATAGCTCTGGATTGGAATGAGTATGTGTCCCTTGATAACATCAATCAGGGAAATTTTTATTCCTGGCTGCAAGTCACTTCATTCAGAAGTGCTTTTTAATTGTGAGGGGCTTCCACTAAATGGAAGATAGCTGGGATTAATTTCTGTGTGGAGCAGTTAATGGTGTTTAATATTCGACCTTGCCTGCCAGAGCTGCCAGAACCATCAGGAAGAAACATGAAGTCTGGCTGGAGCAGCTGAGCTCATCCTGGCAACCATTAGGAAAAAAAACCCAAACTAACAAAATCCCAAAATGTATGAGAGGACTATGAGAGCATTGCCATCTTCACAGTGTCTTCCTCAAAAACAAAGATGAAATTTCTGTCCGTAGCACAAGAACAGTGAAGGGAGTAATAGTATTGTGAAGCCATGGCTGATTTTTTTCCTAATTGAGGAGCAGCAGAGCTACTGTAATTTTCCCTAGTCCTGGTTGCCTTAGGCCGGAGGGGTAGAGCAGCTACTCGTTTCCATGGAGATGCATTTTAGCAGGAGAACTGGGCCTTGTGTGTCTCTGAGAMAGCAAAGAGCTGATTTCCATCACTCCTCTTGGAAGRACATCTTGGGTGAAGGGGTGTCTTTCATTCTGAAGTTTGAGGGGAGGGGGGTATGTTAAAAAAGGTCATCAGCAGGTTGGGATTTTACAGTTCAACTCCCAGAAGTCATAAAGCCCCCGTTCACATCTGGAGCTGCTAAAAATCTGAGCATGGATCTCTGTAACAGTCCTGTGGTTTCATAAAAGGGGAAATGCAGCAGATGAGGCGAGTAATGCAAGTGTCCTCTTATGGGATTTTTGGGAATGTGTAGACTTGGAATCAAGGCCCTTCGCAGAAGAGAAGGGAGACCGGAACATCAAGGGTGGCCGAGTTGTACTGGCTTATGTTAAACACATTGTTGATTTTAAGGTTTTCTTAAAATTCCTGGTCCTCGCCGCTTAAAAAACTGATGGGACAATCTGGGCTTGGAAAATCCATTGAAACAAAAAGGAGATTTCCTGTTGGCTTCAGTGAGAAATACCTGTGGCTCTGCTGTTGCAGCAAATGAAAGACTTCTGGATGTGTGATGACATTTTTCAATGCAAATTGAGAGGCTGCTCCCATGGAAATCAATTTCTTTTCTGTTGGCATTAGTGCAGTAAGATCAGGCTTACAAAGGTAAAAAATTTCCTTTCTGTTTGCAAAATTAAATGAAGATCAAACCCAAAATTTGGACAGAGCTTTCAAAGGAATAGCCTTCTAGATATCTATTGATGATCCATGCAAAATTCTTAGAACTGATCTAGTCCAGRTTTTCCCCCAAATCTTGTTTCCAGGTGAAAACCAGTTTGGGTTTTCCCCCATTTTTGCTCCCTGCCCTGATCCCCAAGATCTGTGTCAGAGAAGTAACGAGAAAAACTCAAATTGATTTTTAGAGGGAATTTAGAAAAAGTTTGGAAGCATTTTATACTCAGTGAGCTTTTCCATTGGCAGCAGCTGCTTCCCTCTTGCCTAAATATTTCCAACTAATTGGGCTTGTGGCAGAAACKCTGTGTGAGAATTTTCAGTTGAGATGTCCTCAGTGAGGAGARCAGCAAGTGCAGACAAATCCTGTACAACACTTTTTCCTTCTCAACAGTGTTAATTACCAGCACAGGTATCCAGGTAGGATTCTTCCAAAATGGAGCAGCTCTTCAGAGCATGGTATTTAGGTTTTTCACTTCAGGGTAAAACCAAACAAAAASAAACCCCAAAGAGATCTGTTCAATTTATAAATACTTTTTTTCCCATCCAACATTTGTGTTGCCTCAAACAAAAGCTCCATTTCACTCATCTTGCAGCCCCCAAGTAACTTTGAAAATTCTTAGGTGGCATTTTTTTAAGGAAATTAAAGCAAGGATGAACATTTTACACAACTTCAGACTCTGCCCAATGTCATCTTTTCTCCAGTAATGAGGCCAGCATGCTTTCAAGGACTACACTTCCAAATRTCCCATTTTTTAGATGAATTGGCCACAGAGAAACCATTCTTCACTTTTAATCATTTAGGAGAGAGACTGCCACCAGCAAGAGCCCAGGCACAAATGCCTCAAATAACAGCAATTGCTGGAGCCAAAATCCACTGGGGTTTGCTCRCAGCAAACAAGGCCTGAACACTCCCAATTRCAGAGGTGTCCCAGGGTGTCCAGGACAGCTTTTAWKRGRWKGGRWYCCYYCYKSCYYMGSMAWKRARSYKSYTYYYYTKGSMRRRAAAAAGAAAGCTGCTCTTGGAATAAGGTCTAATTTCAATTTTTCAGGGGGAACAAGAGTTTATTCTTGGTAGCTCACTCACCTTCTTAACTTCCAGCTAAACRTCTTGTTTTCTTCTTTGCAAGTTCTCTGATTCCAGCGGAGTCACATATTTGCAGCTGTGGTTTATAAGGCTGTAGAGCTGCAGTGGGTTCAGGASATACTCAGTCATGGTTTCTGTAGTAATTACAGACCCCAGGAAAAGGAGAGGGTTCTCAGACAAATCATGGCAGAGTTTGTATTTGGAAAATAGGCCAGATGTTTGTGATAAACACCTCTACATATAAATTATCAGAAAGTTCCAAACTGAAAGGGGAGAGTGTAGGTCGGAATTTTGTGGTACAAATGAGGATCTAGTTGCTACAGGGTTAATAATGTCAAAATGATATTTGAATTAGCTAGCTAATTAGTTAATTCATCTGCATGTTAAATGTCTGATTTTTATGTTAATTGGACATATTTTTGGCAAGGGAAAAATAACATCTGACAGTGACATTTAATGTCATTTGAATCTGGCTAATGTTGAAGCAATAATTTCTCTTCTGGTGTTAGGACAGGATGAAAACAGAAGTGTTCAGTGCTTTGGTAACAATTTCCACACCCCACAACTGCCGGGAGAGATGGACAGAACTCACCCTGCCCTGTCTGTCTGTACCATGCCACCACTGCCCTTTCACTCTCTTCTAGTGATGGAAACACAAGGATGCAATTTCTCCTCCTCTTCTCTCTGCCCTCCATTGTGCTCCCTTGTCAACTAGAACAGAAGGAGCTGAAAAAAAAGCTGTGTAATTTGCCAAAACCCATAACTTAATGACTGTGTTTTGTCTGGGTTACTAGGCTTGTGTTTTACATCACAGTATTTTAAAGCATTTCCTTATTGATAAAATTTTAAACTTTGTGAACTGGGGGGAAAGAGCTCCTTCATATTAAAAATGGCAACAAACTAAAAATACATTTCTTTTACTACCATTTTTATAAGAAGGAAATAGCACAAGGTGGTTTGTGCAGGGGTTGGTTTGTTTGCAGGGAAAGATCAGGTGATCAGGTGATGGATGCTTGCGTTCAGCAAGGCACTTACACATGTGACTAACTTTAAACACCTTGGACAAAATCATTACTGCCCAGAAGTCAGTATATTTGAACTCTGGTTTCTCCAGCACGGGCAGTGGGTCATCCATTGCATGCACTGGTGTTCCTTGCCAAGCAACAGCATAAATGCATCCCATTTGAAGGTGTCATTTGTATTGTAAAATGATGTGTGCATGGAGAGATTTATCTCTGAGATGTTGGGAGGGAGAGGAATTCTTGTAGTTTGTGATATCTTAGAAGCTTACAARTATTACTCAGCAAACAGTAGGTCTGAGCCTGTGGAGCTCTAAATGAGCTTTGTTTCATTGATTTCCATGGCTCTGTTTGACTGACTGACTCCAGCCAGTTTGCTGAAGGACAAGATAATCTTTTGAATTTTCCCCTGCTCTTCTGAGTTTTCCCCTGCTCTTTTGCTGTTTATTGTTCCCAAAAGCTGCTCAGAGCAGTCTGAGGCTGTTTCTGTCCTGCAAGCTGCTGACAGCAGAGCCCCCAGCCCAGGGCTGAATAGGAAGGTGCCGGTTGTATCCAAGAGCCTGGCAGGGTCCTGGAGCATCTGCACTCCACTTCTGTATATCAACCAGTGCCACTGACTCAACCAGTGGTGTCTCAGTCACAACATCAAGCTGGCACTAAAATTTCCTTACTCGGCAAAGTAGCAATGAGACTTTTAAATGCTTTTGAGATCCAGAGACATGAGGAGTGTCTAAAGCATGCAAATATCAGCATTTTTTCATTAACTGGTAAAAAATGCMCCAGAAAGAGGATCTGTAAAGTCTTACCTCTTTGCCAGGTAAAAGAAACTACAGCTTGGGAGAATTACAGCCCAGATCTATTGCTTCTTAACACCTCATTTGTCTTCCTGGCCATGGGCAATTGCATTACACTTCTTTAAAGCAGAGCACAGCATTGTCTGCTTTAATGTAGCGACCTGAAGGACACATTGAGKAAGTGGGAAACTCGAAGTTTTCTCTGGTTTTGCATCTCCAGAAGTGTGACTTAGAGGTGCCATAAATCAATCACTTCTCACCACCACACTTTTAAGAGGACAAACAAGAGAGCTGGACTAAGAGTACAGGAATTTAACAAGGTATTTGCCAGAGGGGGAAGCAGTCCTGGGTTTTGGATAGCTGGCAGTGGCCTAGGTGTGCTTAGGGAAAAACCTGTGTTATAACTGGAAAGACAGGAGAGGAGGTGTGTTGATGTATCAAGAAAACCAACCCAAATGTGGGTTGTATTACATACAAAACATGCATAGTTTGACACAGTGATTTAGACACCTAAGAAGCTTCACTTTAGAGCCAGCATTTACTGATGAGCTGTTGACTGTATCTATAGCACACTGAACAGAGCCCCAGCTCAAATAATTTGTGTGCTATTGACAGGAGCTGAGGTTGAAGTAAATTAATTTAATCAAGCTCATCGATTTTTCACCACTTATGAAGAAGAGAGGTAACATTATCTAGGTGCTGCAATCACAAGGCTTCTCTCATAGGGGTCATATCCTACTTCCTCTAAAGGTAATTCAAGGAAGATGATAACTGTGTATGTGCCTGCTGTATTTTCCAAAAAGGAGCCTCTTCTGACACTGCATTTAAATTAAGGGTGATGTTTTCCAAAGGCTGAAACATTTTTGAAACCCATAGAGATGGAGTCATGGTAGTTATRGAGATTCCACAATCTCAACAGAATGAACAGTTAAACACCAGGAGCAGGAATTTTACGGCTTCAAAGGGTATTTGTGTTCTGTCTCCTGTCTGGAAGTACGGTGTAATCAGAACTRTAGGCTGGAATTTATCTTAACATGTCCAAGAGAAACTCTGCTCATAAATTATAACTTGTGAGCCTACAATCCCTTTCTAGTTAGAACATGCCTCAGGGCTGGGGAAGGTTAGATAAGGTACCTGTGGGGATTCAGGGGTCTGGAGGAGAAGGGAAATGAATGCCTGGTGTTTCRCTGAGTGCTTCTTCCTGAGGGACACTTTGCCTTAATTCCCAGGGATGTCATGTTCCTATCACTGACCTCTGTTGAGTGATGCCAGAAGACGAAGCCTCCTCCTGCAGTTCACTCTGATATGCCACATGWTGGTGAGAGGCAGTTTTTTGTGTGAGGGCAGCTGAATTCTCTGAGCAGAGATCATCAAATTGGTTCCCTCTTATATTTATACCCTAGTGCTGCGGAGTAGTTGCTCTCAAAAAAGGCCAGCCTCTTTCCTTGTGTTGTGAAATCCAGGCACACTATTGTACTGCTGAAAGAGATGCATTATTTACCTATGGATATCTCAATTACTGCTATCCTTGACTGGGCTTKTTCTTTTCTTTATGAGTCTTCTGAGGAGGATTAAAATTAGCCAGATATTGAATGGCTCTTGTATCAATTAAATGGAGATGTATTTATGTACAGAATAAATGCAGCTTTTCCCGACTAATAAACCGGTTGAACTGTGAGTACATGTGCRTGTTATGCCAAGTGTGTGTGGTTATGCCAGGGACTGAGGGAGCCTTTAGGACTGAGACTGCTAAGTCCAGGTGATTTTCATTAATCATAAACAGTCAACTAATGAATATAATTTATTGAAACTGGAGAAAAAACGTCTATAAAAGTTATTTA
This sequence comes from Malurus melanocephalus, assembly GCF_030028575.1. NCBI lineage: Eukaryota > Metazoa > Chordata > Aves > Passeriformes > Maluridae > Malurus > Malurus melanocephalus. The sequence continues at coordinate 1,927,716 of NW_026623245.1, read as the reverse complement.
CCTCATTTGTGTGGAACTTGCTTAAGAAAAAGCAAAGAACCATAATATAGAGTGAATAGGAAATGGTCCTCTTAATTGTGTGAGACATTATCGRAATTGTATGTCGCATCAGGAATTATTAGAAAGGCCAGTGTGGTGTGTTCTGCATCAGCTCTATCCATATAAAATGTTGAGTACTTTGTGTTGCTTTGTAAGCATTTTGTAGTGCCATGTGTCTTCTATTTCTATGACTGCYCATGGCACAGGTTTGTGACACACTCGTTAGTCTTCATCTGTCACCGAAATGGCTCATTTAGGCAGCATGGCCATGCTTTAATCAATGTCATTAATTACTCCAAAAAAAAGCCCTTTGTGATAAGGGTGATGTTAGTGCAATTACCTCTTATTTGGGTGTGGGAAAGGTGTGATAACTGCTCTGTGCAGCTGGGGTTAAACTGATGGTTATTACGGTGTGCACTGCAATTGCAATGTAGTTAAAATGCAGGGATTTCTAATATGAAAAGTACTTAATATATCAAGTGGCATTAATAGATKGATCACATGAGCTTCCCAGTTCTATTACTCATCCCATGTCAAGCCCAGAGTTTCCAGCACTGTCAGTGCTCAGCTGCTCCGGGAGCTCACCTGTTCAAACACAGAACTCTTGCCGAACATGCCCAGTGATATTTATCCATTTGAAGCRATTTGGATGATTCTGATTAAATGGTTATGTGTGAGTTTAAGAGTAAAAATACCAGCTTCCCTTTTTTAAAGTATCTACCAAAGGATATGTGTGTTGTAAAAGTAATTGCTTGGCAGTTGTTTTTATCTTGGGACAAAAATGTGATCATCTTCCAGAGAAAAAAAACAAAAACTAATCAGGTCACAGTTTTGTCAAGAATGTTGTATTTGCAGATATAAAGACACAAGTTGTACCTGTGACTTTTATGAGAGATATTAAATGATACAGAAGTTTAACTTCTGCAGTTTAACTCTCAAAGCAAATTTTCTGCAAGTGTGAAGGAAAAGAATCCTGTCCTTCTTTGGTGCTGAGTGCTGAGCTGGAAARCAAATTAGAAGAATAAAAAATTAGGAAAATTAGAGATGAACAAATTAGAAGTGTCTCCGTCTGCACAGCATGGCAAGCACTGATGATTGTCTGGTCCCACTGCTGGGGGGAATCTCAGCTGCCTTTACAGGCTGCCAGGATTGCTGCTGCAGGTGAGAGCTGTGGCCAGATTTATCCCAAAAGGCATTTGCTGAGGTTGAGTTGACTCCCAAGTGGATCAGGAWTGAAAGTTTCACCCTCAAAGCTTGCAGGGTTAGGTCATGTGTGAATGAAGGCAGAGTTGTAAAGCTTGGGGCAGGGGTCTGACTGTTCACACACATCATCTCCAGCTTCCCTTATTTGTAACCATGTAGGAAAACATCCCTTAYTGTTTGTGGCCATGTAGAAACACCCTCCAGCCACTCTCCTCAGGGTTTTGGAGGTATTTTATAAACAAATKATRCTGGCTGCCYGCAGTTGTCCTGGGAKTGATTCAGAAGTAATCAATTTAGGCCAAGGTGWGTTTGAATGTGCTGAATTTAGAGTMCAAGGGCTCCAAATAATCAGGCAGGTTAGAGCACAGAGCGTTTAGCAAGCAGATGTGAGCAATGTGATCCAAATGCTCTCTGCTCCATGGGCAAAACAATCAGGATGATAACATTGTGCTGTGGGAGACAAAAAGGAGTTTGAATCATAAAGCAGCTGAAAACTTGCCAGACTAATTTTCCTTCCTCACTTTTTCTCTTTGTTTGAAAAGCACAGAGCTCCCATAGCACAGACAGCAGGGTGCAGAGACATTTGTGGAAACACACATGTAGAAGGGGAAATACCCAAATGTGGGGGTGTCCCAAACTGGTATCCAAATAGTGGCTGCCAGGAGCTGTGTCTTTGAGAGAGGGAACTTGTGTGGCATTAGGAATGAGCGCTTCACCATTTTTACTCTATTTTTAAATTTATCTCTATGGMTATAAAAGAAGCAATCTTGGTCTTCTCCAGAGATATCTCTGAAGCCTTTTGCTGTGGCTTTGTGGACAGCACCTCCACATTCCTTCYGTATCTGAGGCATGTACATCTTCCAGAGCTCTTTATGGACTAGTGTACACTAATTCAGTAGCTGCTGAAAGAAAAGTGGAATGTGAGTAGTAAAGATCCCTGCTRCAGAGCAGATGCATTCCTTTCCCTTGAAATGGTCATTAATTGCTGGATATGTTAGTGTAAAACAGCGTCTTTTGGTCTGCAAGTATCAGAAGCACTGACCTTTATATACAAAATAGGCACTTTGGTAATTTTTCCATCCATTTTTCATGGAATGTGGTCGTTTGTTGTTCAAAGCCCTTTAAACTTAACTTCCTATTTGAAAACTTTAGGTCCTTCTTCAAACAAAGAAATTGTTAAGAAAATATTTGAGCCCATAGTCTTCCTAGTTAGAGATGGGATGTAAGAGGGGAGAGATCATCTCTTAGTTAAGGATTCTGTGATGGATTGGTGCTGGGAAAGGAAAAAAAAGTGGAGAGTGGCTAGAATATGTGTTTTTATTCCCTTCAATTAAAATGCCGCARTATTTTAATTTTCAAATTGGCATTATGAGCTTTATGTTCTAGGGAATATTGGAGAAACTTTTTTTACCTTGTTCATATGGGCTGTGACCATAAGACTGTAGCAAAGTGTCAGCAGAGCCCAGGGCTGGTGTAGTCTGAGTATACTTTTATTTTTACTGACTAAATTTGAGACTGCTGTCCTCTTGCTGGGTTGTCTGATTACTAGATTAACTCAGTTTTAAAAAGAGCCTGATTTTGGTTTTTTAGGCTAATAATCCAAATGGAGATCACATTCCTTGAGAATAACCTTATCAGTTYAGAATATTGTAATTGGAGTTTTCTCTGCTGTTAGGATGGAATAGAAACAAAAGCCATCTGCTTTTTAGCTTGTCAGTAGATATCCATCATCTCACTGGCAATTTTGTTCACTCTGCTCCCAGTTGATGTTTCCTCTGACTAAATTCCCTGAAAAAAAGCACAGAATTGCTGTGCTTTCTCCTCTCAGAAATGGCAACAAGAAGCACAACATAATAGAGCAAAATAGTAAATTTCAGACAATTAAGATGGGGGGGAAACCCCAAATATATCAGGTTAAAATAACAGGCATATGAACCCAATCTGTGTGGCCAGCAGTGACCAGGTAAAGCAGCAGGCGGTGATTTTTGAATGTTTTGATACTTGTATTTTTACACCTTAGGGATATTTTAATACAGCAATAACTTAAGGCTAATGTGTTTKAGTGTAGTGTAGCATTTTAATGAGTGCCTTGTAGCAATAGTTAAAGTCACAAAAYGGTTTCTATTAAACTTTCCTGTTTTCAAATGCTCCAAACTTTCTCTGTCAACATAGATTGTCTGGATTTGATCTATGCCCAAAGCAGATTTCCTAGGGTTTGTTACTTACTTTTATGCATTATTTAAAAAAAGAAAAACCCTTGGCTTCTTTTGACTCATGACCATCATAAAAATTGCACTTAAATTATTACACTCTATAAGGTAAAATTGCGAATATTCTCTTCTTGGCTGTCAGAGAGAGGAACCAGTTAACTTTGAACCTCAGATCTGACCCATAGCCATGTCCTTTGTGCATTTTTATGTGTTTAAGCCTCATGTTAGAGAGGATCCTGCCAGTAGGATGAGGATTTGAAGGTCTTGCTGCAGTTAACATTTTCTATTTTAACACCTTTTAATACAGGAATTATTTAATCTTGCATATTCCATATTTCGAGAGACAATCAGATGTTTTTGAACAAAGAAAGGTGATTGTTTCTCTTTTTTTTAAAACCAAATGAGCTGAGCTACCTTTTGAATARCTTCAGTGGCAGGCTGATATTACTTGAAGATGCTTTACGTTTTTCTTTGCAGTGGCTAAAGAGCTGGTTTCTCTTGTAGCTGCTTCTGGCAGGTTTGATGTTCAAAAGGTCAATTACATGAGAATRAAAAGAAATAAAAAATCTTGAATGGCACCTTTGAACTAGACAGACAGTAAGATTAAAATTCTAAATGGTTGATATGATGATTGAAATGCCCCTTGAATAGAAGATGGGGAACAGTCACCTCCTTTATGGAGGAATCTTTTCTTGAGGTTTTGCTTTTCTGCTGCCTTTGAAATTTCCATGCAGCTATTTTATTGTCTAATTACTGCCAGCAAAAGTTATTTTTTTTGTCTAACAGCCATTTGTGAAAGTTCTGTGCCCCTCTTGACCACAGAAAAACCTCTTTCCTTCATTTCATTTGCCTCTATTAKAAGCRACTGTGTGTCTATTCTTTGTTTCCKTTACCCYTTGATCTTCATAATCAAYAYTACCTAAAGTTTAGATCTATTAACTGGGAATCTTCAACATACATAAAGGTGACCAAAACTGCAGTGCACAGACAATACACATGGGGTGGAGGTATCTGGTCCCCCTTAACCCATTTCCAGCATCTGTGTAAGGTATAAATGTAGCCTAATTCAATTTACCTCTGTTTTGGGTCAGTATTTTAGCACTAGGTCTGCTGAGCAAATTTTTTCCTCTTAAGTTTTGTCTGTAGTCTCAGCTCTAGTTATTGCATATTTTTATGAGATAAAGATATCACCTGAGAAAAATTATCCTCTTTCTGATAATTTTTTTCCATGCTTTATAGTTTGGGATMATCTCTGTTTCATCAATATCCAGTTATGTATTTTTTTCTCCAGTTCATTATCAAAGATATAAAATTGTATCAGTCGAGGTGACAGCAAACATTGCTATATCTATTCCTTTCCCTTAAAATCTATACCCTTGGCTTCCTTTTCAATTAAAAATTTCCAGTGTTTTTCTACAACATGTTAGCACATTAATTAGGTATTGTCTGTCTTGGCAGATTCCTTGCTTTAAAATTCCATGGTTATAACCAGCTGGAAAATTTTAGTCGAATTAAAAGCATCTTTCTCCTTCCCCATCTTTTCTCTTTGCTCCGTCAAGCAGTTTTTTGCTCATTTGTATTTTTTTTTTAAAATAAAGTAGTTTGGGTTGTTGCCATAGTTGCTTGGAACTTTAATTTCTCAGGACCAAGCATTGCAAAACACTTCCACAAATATCTCCTGCTATTGATTTATTTTTATGAAAATGTTCAGCCTCTGCTAAACATGAGAGGGACCTTAACTGGAACACAGGTTCACAGAGGTGTCAGAGGCAGAAGTATCCATGGAAACAAACTTCTCTGCAGATGTTCAGATATCCTTCAGCCCTCCCAGTCTGAGGTGGAGTGTGGTATTGGCTGACCTGTCTTTGAAAGCTCCCACCTAAGCATCACAACCCGAGCCCTGTTTAATGTCATCTCTGAGCAAACTATTGGCAGGTCCCACAGGTTCCCTGTATAGGACAAATTCTGTAGAATAATTGTGGCGAAATAATGAATCCAGCACCCTGATCTTGTGTTTGTAGAGAAAAGAGTAAACTTTTCCTGAAGGATTTATTGCCTCATGGTTGCATCATTAGCTTGTTCCCTCCCATTTTGCTCATTTTTTTAAAGCAGCTGTGTTAAATCCTTTCCTTAACCATCATCATTTTCACCCTTCTTGAGTCTRAGCTAATCCACAGCAAGACCTGCAGCAAAACCCTGCTTGCCTGGGTCAGCCAAGCAGTTCCAGTTAGGAATTTCATAGATGGGATTAGATGGACAAAAACATGAGAAGGAAGCAGCATTCAAGAGCTCAGCACACATCTCATAATCCAGCCCTTAAGTAATTCTCCCTGAATTCCTAAAAGAGATCTCTAAAAGATTATGTGTTTGGTTTGGTTTTTTTTTTTCCTTTAAACAGTTTTTTTCATCAAAATGAATCTAACCTTGTGCTCAGGTAAAGGCTTCTCACATGGATAAAAGTTGGCAAAGGGCAATGGCAGCTGACCACAATTGCTGCCCTGGTGTCCCACCTCCATCCCATTCTTTGGTTCATTCCTCTGTTTTTGTAGCCAAAATAACTGACTATTTATGAAGTAAAATCTTATTTTAATAAACATTAACTAGGCAGCATGTAATTATAGAAACAGGAGCAGAAAATAATAGCTGCTACACTAAGGAGTGTCAGTGTAAATAATAGATCTTAGCTGCAGTGACTTTTTTATAAAGACATCAAATATCCTAAAGGCTTCTCAGATGATTCATGGCAGGGGAGCAATTCCCATCTTGTTTGCATCCCTCTTTAGTTCAGTTTTGTGCATAAGTGTTGTGATGTGCATTTGTTACACAGCACTTGGCATGAGCTAAGTGAAGGRTTCGCCAGAGAGAGTTCCAGTGACTGCTTTGGCACCTCCTCAGTGGTGTGAGGGTTGAATCCCAGGAGCCTCCTCAGACTCTGCTCCTTTCCAGCCATGTGCTCTTCCAAAATATGACAAGGGGCTCTTGCCAATTGCAGTTGTTCTCTGTAAATGGGATGGTGAAAATTTATGGGATTTGTCTGACAACAGGTCAAAAAGCTTTTTAACATTGTTCTTTCTGTTTAACTTRCTGGCTTCATAATGGGGGAAATAAATTTTTCAGAGGTGTCCTGTGTTGTGTCTTAATCTGTGGCACCTGGATCACAGGTTCTGAAATAACTGCAAAGAAATGAAGCTCCATTTATTGTTTGCTGAGTAAATCACGGTGTCATATTGCGGAAAGAGATTTAAAAAATGTCAACTATGAGCAAGCAGGGARTCCTGCACCTCCCAAAACACTTAGCAGTGCAAAGGAGTGGGATTCCCTCTGGACATGAGCCAGCAKGGTGAGTGTGATCCATGGATTTGCGTTACAGCATGGAATGGGTTGGCGTTTGCAGAACCCAATACATCAGGGAGGAAGGAATGATTKCGGAGCATAACAAAGGCCTGATAAATGTCATGAATAATTAGATGCCTCCCTCAAGGACTCAAGCTATAAAAACTGTTCCTAGGCAWTTCACAGCGCTGCTAGTTTGATTGKTTTTTMCCATAATCTGGTGGGATTGTAAGCCATTTACATTATAAAGGACTGAGATATGTGGTCACTAGAGTCAGGAYAATTATTAGTAATTATTATGGTAATTAATAATGGCAATTATCGGACCAATGGGTTCTATCCTTTCAATTAGCTGACATGAGGTGGGGATCTTTTGGCAGAAAAGAAGGAAGAAAAAAGTACTTTTTRATTTCCTCTGCTCATAGCCAGCCCTAGAGCAGACAGGGAATTACAGCAGGAATTTGTACCAGCATTTGTGGCTGCTGTTTTATCCTTCYAGTACCAGTTGTATAATCTGTTGACATCATCAGCTGATGTAACTCTGTCTGACCTGCCTTTTGCTTGAAGTTTGCTACTGCATTATCAGCCAGAAGAAAGCCTTGCGTGTCTGAAAGCTTCATGTGCTGCTCTAATAGGGCATCATCCTGTGCCTGCGAGCTTGTCCACAACAGGAGAAAATTGATTAAAGAGGTTGTTCATGGGGAAAATCCACTCTGTTCCTTTGGAAAGTAAGCCCGAAGATGCATGTTAATTCCCTGTGCTCCACCTGAGGCCCAAGCAAAGGACAGCCAAATCAGATATCAGTCACTTGGACCTGGCAGAGCAGTGCCTGAAGTGACCTGGGGAATGGTATTTATGGAAAATAAAGTGGAAAACCCTTAAAAAGGCAGACAAGGGGATGTTGAAGGTAGTAACCACTGAGGTGGACACATCTTCCCARATTAGCCACTGCTTCAAGAGTAACTAAAGCCCCATTAATTCATTTCATTGATCTCAACCTCTTACTTTTCTGTTCACCTGATCAAGAAGGAGCCTGTTCTCAGCGAATGCATGGGGAGCCATGCTGGCCCACTTACAGAATGGTTTTGGGAGAGTTGTTGTGTGTGGCAGGTAGAAGGATGCTGACTTGGGAATCATTTATCAGAGCATTAATCAACCATGGAATAGTTTCCTACTGCAAGCTCAGCCTCTGTCATCCTGAAATATTGAAACTGGGGAGATTTAAATGCTCTGCAAATATAGGCCCAGTCATGGGTAAAAATGAAAAATGCCARCCCCTGATTAATGACATTGAAGGCATTGTGACAATGTGGAGCTGTGTTTGATGCTGCTGCCCTAGATTTAGATTTCACTTGTGATTCTTGGGAGCTGTTGGCCATCTGCACTTACTGATCCAAGCTTGAGGGACTTGGATGAGCACATTCTATTTCCTGCTGCTGCCATCAACATCCTAATTTCAAAAGCAGTTAATGGGAGGAGACTTTGTTTGGTGGGTTGAGTTTTTCCCTTTTTTGTCTTTTTTTTCCCCCCTTCTTTCTGCCTGTCCAGCCCCCTCAGGAAGTCATTCCACAATCTGATCACTGTAGTGGTGGTGCAGAGCGTTCACTTCTGGAATGTTTTGTAGCTCTCACACRTCAGCTTATGGAGCTCCTTTCCCTCCTTGGGCCTTACCCCAGCCACAGAGTGGCAATTCCATTCATTTTTACTTTTGTCTAATCAAGCCAAGGTCTCAGTTCCCAATTTCCTTCTGTTCCCCAATTACCCTGGTTATGGTTTCCAAACCTGTCTTACTTGCTGAATTGTTGCAGCTCTGGTAGCCTTTGTTCAGGGTTTCAAATGAGGTTATCAGGCTTTGTACAGCAGCTTGAAAGCTGAAAATTATTCTTGTATCAATTCTTCCTGTTTGTCACCACAAGGCAGCTTAAAAACAGTCTCAGATCACGTTGGTGGTTGTTCAGTGAGTTTTCTATTCCACACATTTACATCAGAAAACCTTTCTGCTTCCTGAGCCTGAGTTTGCACCTTTGTACTGAGTTTTACCCCGGTCTGGTTTCCCTCATCATTCATAAACTTGGGTTTGCATGAAGAAAATCAGCCGTTGATAAATATTGGTAATAAAAGCATGTTGAGAGCTGCTCAGAAAAGAGCATGCCTGCATTAATTCAGGGCAACAAAACTAGATGAAGCTGATAAATCTGAGAGTAGATGTTACTGTTTTATTTTGAAAATTGTTTTYGGTGATTGTTTTAGGCTTATTTTCTACTCCAATATGAAAGAGAGAGGGAAAACAGAGGTAAAATCTCCAAGCTCCTGGACTACATTAACATAAAGCCACCTTGCAAAATTGATTTAGGAATAATAACATTATTTTAAAACCTTCATGATAACCCTGAATTTTGTAATTACATTTAATCCCATAATACCTTGAGATCAGTTTCACTAGCTTGGAGGTCCTGCACGTTTTGGGTTTGTCTTTGCTCCTTATCTACCAGCTTTACCTGAGCTCCTCATGGAATCCCCTCTGAGGTAGAATTCATCCCAAAAAAAGAGCCTGCAGATTGGCATCCAAAATTCCATGGTTCCTACCTCAACTCAGACAAGGTCCCCACAGCAAAATCCCCAAACTTAGGTGCTCCTGAGTAAATATTACTTTTACTGCAGAATATAATTGGGAAAACTGCAAGTTGTCGTGTTTAACAAAGTCCACTTTTTTGTCTGCTTTTTTTTTTTTTTTTTTTTTTTTTAAGCAAATTATTTCCAAACTTGAGTTCTTGTCAAAAAGATTTGAGAGTGAGGAAAGTTATGCACAGAAGCAATGTCTGGTATTTGCAGCTAATTAAGCAATGTATAGATTATGTTTGCTGAGACCTTGGTTCTACCTGCACATTGGCCAAGTAAAATTAATGTTGGAAGAAATAATTCAGCCAAGCAAAGTGGGCGAATTTCATAGGAAGAGCTGAACTTTGCATTTGGCACRTTACCCCACAGTTGAGGGTCTGTCTGCGTAAATCAGCTTCAGATTAAATGACAGCAAACCATATCCTCCTGTCTTGACTTCTGCACAGCTCAGATGTTGCAGAAGATAACTTCCAATTTAATTTCCAGATGTGCTACACAGCCAATGGAGTGCAAAAGTCTCAAGCAAAGTCCTTTTGGATTATCTGATTTAATAACACAGTGGAGAAAATAAAATTTCCTCCTGGGTTCTGCATTGTTATAAATAGACATAACTTTTGACTTGTGGAGGTGTTCTGAGCAGCTGARGCTGTGTCTCCAGTATAGGGTTTTTGTGAAATTTTCTGCCACAGAAAATGTAGGTTCTTTTAAATGGAAAGTATGACTCTATTTAAAAGGGAAGGGGAAAATGTKTCCATTGTGCATAGCAGGGGTTAAAAAACCCCAGCAATAAAATGGTAAAACTTTCACTTCCAAAACTTYATAACTCTTATTAGAGGTTATAGACTTTATTTTGTATGGGGGGAAAAAAAACCTTATTGAAAAATGTGTTTAAAAATTCTTTTCAAGAAAGAAGGTCCTCATGGATGCTGGCACTGCAAAGAATTATTACTGAGCTGGTTAAAAATGTCATATTTGGATCACAGAGCACAGTATAATTTATGATCTGCCATTATCATAAGTGGTTAAAATTTTTGTATGATTTTGGACCAGGTTCTCAATGAACAATGGAGTGTGCTAAATGTAATTGGACTTTCTAGGTGAGAAATCCTCTTTCTCTGGATGGGAAAGTCCTCTTTGCATCTGTGAGTACTTATTAAGTCTTAAACAAGAAATACCAAAAATAGGAACCCGATCCTCAACTGATGTTGGAAAATAATTATTTTTGCAAGTCAGTTTTTCTTAATTCTCTCTTTTTTATGGCCAAAGATGTTTCCTGACATGTGACAAGTCTCTTTTCAAGGGTTTTGTGTAAAGCACTTTGCTGTAATGACAAATTAATATCTTTGTGCCAACATTTAGACTTGAAGCCTCATTCAGGTTCATTAATGCAGCAAATTTGTTGTGCATCCCACCTGCATCATGCTCAAGCACATAAATGGCAAATGGGTATTCTGTAATGACTGCCTGTTCCCTGGCAGRGCAGGACATGTGGTATTGACATGAAGAAACAAATCTTTCATAATTATATATTTATTTTACCATATTCAACAGAGGCAGGATAGTTAATATGCAGCAGGGTATGGTCTGGATGACCAATTAACTTCAGATAAATGTGTTCTGGTAATTAYTCCCCATACAGCAGTGCAAATATTAGATTAAGTTTTAGGAGTGAATTTTATGGATCTTTGAGTTTGAGTAATTTAAGATTAAATAAATTGACTGAACTTCACCTGAAATTCTTGATAAACCTCCAGACCATTTTCCCTTCCTTCTGCCTAAACACAGAACTGCACAAGTCAGCAGAGCCTCAAATTCCCAAAGAGTCCATTTGGCTACTGAGTTGGATAAAAACCACRATGGATGCTCAGAGAGACCCGTGARCCTTTCTGGARACARGAGGTGGAGTTTGCTTTGTATCATTTTCATGTTGCACACATATCCAGCAAATACTCCTGAAAATCAGTCAAGGCCGTTGAGTTAATACCAGAATCAAACAGCCTTTAAATTAATAGTGAGTAATTGGCTTCATTGCAGCCACTAATTAAATTTTCAAGCAGAGCTGTGGGTACCTGTCACCCAGAGCTACCTTGCTGACAGACCAAAATTTCCTGTCAGATACCCTTGCTCTTCCAGACATCCCTCAGTATTTCTCATGGCCTTTTCCTCTCAAGGTCCACCTTTGCCCATGCAAACCAATGAGCTGTGCTGTAAATTTCTGCTCACAGGTCAGCAGAAATTTAGTTTGTAAATGGGAAGGTTGATGCATCTTAATAATAATCTGAATATAAAATAAAAGTAAAAGCAGTTGTGGTTGTGCATTCCCAAAGCCTTTTGCAAGTGCAGTCTACAGGGGGACAGCTCATGGCTCAAGAAATACATAACCATTTTCCAGCTGGTCAGATTAACAGACAAAAGGAATTAATAGTTTTAATTAAACCCTTGCAGAAGGACAAAGTTCCAGACTGGATWACTGCAGGACAGAGACCTGGAAACCCTATTTAACAGTGTCTCTAATTCCTGTTGCTCAGCCACAGGTTTCTATTTCCAAGTAACTCCTCTTTTGCTCTGTATTCCCACAATTATTTCCATGGACATTGACTTTGCATTTGTGGAAGCTTAATTTGTGGAGTTGCAAGAAGAATGGATACTGCCATCCACATTATATGCCCTCACATTAGGAGTATTAGTTACTATTGTTAATAATATTACCATTAGTTAATAAGCACTRGTTGAATCTAATACAGGTTTTCATGGCAATAAGTCCAACTGTCCAAAGGTGCTTAATCTCAATTACATAAATTCATCTCTACCTCATGAAGTGCACTTAGAGAGGCTCATACAAGCTGCTGGTGCAATGAGCTTTTTTAATAGCACTAAAATTGAAAATTCAACATGYTTCCAAGTGCTGTTTGACAATTAATTTACCTAAATATCAAATCTGATTTAAGTATTTTCAGTCAAAATAGAGACACGTATGGAAAATTTCAGGTGAAAGTGTTTAACCCATGTGACATTAGATAGAGATGTCACAAAAACTGGATTTCATAAAGGAGGTGGGTTGTAATTAGTTTGGCACTGAAAACATGTCTGCTTTTCCCACATGCACTAGAAACTGCTTAATTTCTAAAAAACAACATGTTAACAGCCCTGGCAGAGGTCACTCAGGATAGGAGCAAGTCTGTGCTATACTAGACTTGATACAGGGCTTTCAGAGTCTGAAAAATGTCGGTGAGAAGTGTTCCTTTCAATCCATCTTTCACAAATTTAAACCTTTTTAATATACAATCTCCTATCTCTSAGAAATACCAAAGGCCAGGCTGGGTGCCAGCATGTAACAAGCTGCTTTCTGAGGTACCAGCTCTCACCTTTACATAGATTTGATGGGATTAAAAGCTGTGCTGCAAGAACTCTTTGATCAAAGAGGCAGCTGAAAATTGTAGAGGCTACATCTCTAAGTTGCTGTATCCAGCTCATTCAAGTCTGGCATCCTGCTCTGTCTCTGGCACCATTCTGCCATTCCTGCCTGCATCCAGCATGCTAATCTGAAACCCAAAATCCAAGTTCCCGATAAGCCAGCCATTTGCCTGAAACCCTGAGGATTCTTTGGTATTTAAAAGAGGGGTTTTTTTTCTACCTGAGACATATCACAAGCATTTTAAAAAAGGAGATTAAACAACTGCAGAGTGGATTCTGTTTTTTCAAACTTTGCAAAGGTTTTTATTATATGTGAGGGTATGAGGGAAAGATTACTATAATGAATGTCATAAGCCTTTGATTTACCTGCTTGGTTTTAGTTTCTTACTATTGAATTACAGTAATAAAAGGCTGTTCAGGACAGCAAGCAGGAAATGAAGCAGCAACTGGTGATAAAAGAGGCTTTTGGGGAAAATACATCAAGGGCCCTTCAGGAAACAGCAAGATGTTCTTGCTCCAGAAGGGTTTGTGGGCCTGTTTCCACTCGGGCTGACWGCCTTGGTTTTGTTTGGTTTCCTGTTTTATTCCCAAAGCTCTCTGAGGCTGGAGTCCAGGGCTGCACTGTGTCCTGCCTGTGTTGAGCCAGCAGCTCATGGGTGGGTCTGACAGGTGAGCACTGAGAGGTGACAAACAAGTCAGACAAACCCTTGTTGGGGACACTTGTTTGCAGTGTTGCTTTAGGTGATGGTAGGAACTGGCATTTTGCAAAGTGCTGTTTTGAATCACCTGAAGCGAATGTAACAAGCAAAGATGCAAAATGTGAATATTCCTGGAAAGGCTGGAGGTTCGCTTTGCCAGTGGCATGGGAATGAGTACATGAAAATTAATTGCATGAGAAACCTCCAGATTTGGCAGAGGAGTAGTRACAGTTGCTGATGTTTCAGTTGCTTTCAGTTCATGCTGCATCTGAAGTGCGGTATAAATGGGCCCKTTTCAAAAGTGTTGAATGTTGAGATCCTTAGTGGATGGTTTTCAAGGGCTGCTCTATTAAATCACACCTTTATCTGCAGTGATCTAATTTAGGAACTTCCTCATGACACAAAGGTGGCAGCAGGATATGTGAAAGCAAGATTTGGGCTTTATTTTGAGAAAACAATGTCAKGTTGCTTATTTGCAATCAGCTGCAAAACCTGACACTTTGAAYCTGGAAAATGAACCACAAAGTATTTCAGAGGTTGTCCTTGTGGGTGAGAACCAGTTCTGCTCTTTGGGATGTACTCATGACAAAAATGTAATTTAGCAGAGCAAAACAGTGGCAAAGGAACCAGGGTAGCACCACCAGCAAGGGATGTGTCCCACAAGGCTGAATGCATGCACCAGTGCTCTGAATGCTGCAATGATCATTCTGACCCTACAGCAGTTGAGAGTTSTCTCCCAGAGGCAAATTGTGTTTATCTTGGCACTGCAAAAATAAATCTGAAGGAGAAAAGATGGCACACAGGAGTATTTCTTTGSTCAGTAACAAGTGAGGGGGAAATGCCAGTTGTTTATCAGCAGTTTATAAGTCTGAGTCTGACATGTGATCGATGGCCTGTGATCACTGTGTGAGCCCTGCTTGGGCTTCCCTTCTCCTCAAAGATGCTCTGAGTCTGWTGTGGCATTTGCTTAAATCAGAGCAAATTGGAATTACAGGCTGGGTGTTTGCATGCAAAGCAAATGCTCTAAAGCTGATCAGAGCAGCTACAAAAGGGCAAAGGAGCACATTTSGAAGAGAACTAACAGTAAAATTTGATTTAGTTGGAGCATCTGACTAGCAGATGGTAAGGAATAAACTGAAGAACGTGAAAACCCTGTGGGTGTGTCAGGGGAGCRAAATACCAGCAGGTGAAATGTGGGACTTGTGTAGCATAAACCACAATCCTGTCTCTGAAATAGTGACAGTCGTGACACTTTCGCAGACATGAGGGTGGCTCTGATCTGTGCCAGCCCTGGGTCACAGGAGCCAGCAGAACCTAAGGAGCTCTGGAAAGGCTGCTGCAGGAAATACTCTGGACTTGTTYCGTTGGTGATCTGGTATATTCCTTTTTAGAGACACAAAAATGGTTGGGAAGGTGCAAACTCGTACTGGCTGTAGCTTTTTCAACCAGCCAGCAAGTCAGAACTGCACGGATGTGATCCTCCCACCAAGCCTGCAGCATCGTTCCAGGGTACAACTGCCCTTTCYAAGAGGTTTGGGAGGGTAACTGGGAGCACTGACAGCCTCTGGGTTTTTAGATACCAGGAGAACTTGCCATTCTTTTCTTCAGTTCCAGGGGGGTCAGTAGCCTGGTGTCTTGCTCAATAGCATATCTGCCCTCTTGTGACTTAATTCCTTGGAACTGTGACCCTTTAACTGGATTTAAATTGGGGGTGTTACATATTTTGATTCTTGGAGACACTAGCATTTGGGCTTAAAACAGCAGCAGTAGGGAAAACTTCCTGGCAAATATGTATCTTTCTAAATTTGATGGATGTACTTTTCTTGTCTAATCATCTCTTGTTTATTCCAAAGAAGGGAAACTTGCTGATTTTAGGTGTTTTTTTCTTCAATGGACTTCACAAGAATGAAAAARGAGAGTGGCTGTAATGTTTAATTTGTGAAGAGGGCAAAGACTGGCTTTGGGAACTGTGCTTTTAATTATTAGTCACAAACTTTACTTTCAAGGCTGCAAAGAATCGGAGGGAAATGACACGTGAACAAACTGTGCTTGCACAGAGAGGAGCTTGCATAACTGAGCTGAGATGACAAAAAAAGCTGTTGTTGAAATCAGACCCATGTGTCCGTGGGGAATTCTAATTCCCAGTAAAAATTGCAAAGGATACATCTATAACTGAGGGATGCTTCAATGGACTTGTTGAAATAACAAATCATTCCAGTTTTCAAAACCCTTTGCAGAGCAAGGGATACACTTGTGGTGAATTCAGTGTGGTTTTGGCGACTGCAATCCCATGTTCTTTGCAGTCACACGATATTCAAAGCTTTCTTCTTCATCATCTTCAGCTCTTCACAACCTCCTGGTGAAGCCCCCGCCCCAGTCCACACATGAATTTGGCAGGCATGGGTGTTGCAAGGAGGGGATTAAAAAGTCACTTCTGGGAGCATATATGGGAGAATTCAGGGTATTTCTGGGTTTCCTCACAGTCAAAAAATTTTAAATGTAAAAACTTCTGGAAAAATAAATGTCCTGTGTACTGATCTAAAAAATGCTCSTGAGAATACATAAGGCAAGCCCTGGAAGGGACTGAGATGAATAACAGCTGGAAAATTGTAATAAGGGAAAGAAGTAAGAGGGATTAAAGCCAATACTAGGGGAAAAACTTTACTCTTGTGCTTTAAAGCACACCTCTTACAAAGTATATCCTTAGTTGCACTGGTTTTCATGAGGCATAATCACATACTTGAAGCTTTTATAGAGTTCATTCTTTGAAGTACTTTTCCATATCAGGGTTTAAAAAAAAAAAACAAAAAACCCACAAAACCACTCATATTGCTGGATTACTTTTTTTCCATCCAGCATTGCAGCATATTCCTGTCCCATCCATCCTCAGGCTTTTCACTTGTGTTTGAAACGCTTTGCAAGGATTTAACTGAAGTCAATTAAATTAATCTGGATTTACACTGAGAGTTTGCAGAGCAAGAACCGCTAAACCTAATCTTTAAGGGTCCTCTCCTTTCCAAGCAGGCCTTGCCTATAAAGCGGTGGGCATATTTTTTTAGAGGAGGGTGTAGGATCAGCTGACTGGTGATGTTTCTTCATCAGTGAATGGACTTTCCATTTGGACAATCATCAGAGGCACACCCAAAGCAGCTTTTCCTAAAAAGGGAGAGCTAGAAGGGTATTAGATGTGGGCTTCCAAACAGAGATGGGGGATTTGTGGTTATTAGAGGAGTTGCATGTGTTTAGTAGCACTGGGAGAGGATGTGAGCTGACTTCCCAGTTCAGGGAGCCCAGGAGGTGCAGGATACCAGCAGAGGTGATGTTAGGGAGTGCACGCCCGACATCATGTAGGTGATACACAGTAGAGCTAAAAATACCTTCTTCCCCACCAATGTGGAATAGATACCTTGTTAATTATGTATCTTTTAAGTTTGGTTTGCAAATTGACGTAATGGTATATAATCATGATTTACTTAGAGACAAATTAGCATTTGACTTTGAATTTTGGATAAGTCGCCAGTGTTCCTGGGGTGTTGTTATCATGGAGCTCATTCTTGGCACTTCATGGTTTTTAGGTCACCAATGTGAGTATGCTGGACAGCTTTTTAAATCTGTTTCATAATATTTAACCTAAATCATGGCATTAAGTAACATTATGTGAATCTGGTGAGAATATGCTAGTTATTAAAAGTACGCGTGATGCGTTCCATTTTTCCTTCAAATCCAGATAGTCAGTCGTAGCTGAGTTTCTGGTCTTGTGCCCACAGAGTCTGTATTATTGATCACATAATACAATAATTTTTGTGAATAAACACAAATCCCATTTTTGCTCAAGTTAAGATGTGTTTGTGGCACAAGGAACTAACTAACACCAGCACTGTGGTACATGGCAAACGGTGGTATGTGGAAATCTAACACACTGAGATGTGTACTTTTCTTTCTTTCTCTTTTTGGGGGTTTTATGGGGGGGTCGTTTGTTCGGTTTTTTAAACAAAAAACTGCTTTTGAAAAGTAATAATAAWTCTTAATTGCTTGTTTCCACTGTGATCCACATTCACTTCTTTGTTTGCTTTCATGCAAAGTCTGTGGCTCTTATGACTATCAAAACTTTTAGGTTAATTAAGCAGTCTCAAAGCACAAGGCTTGCAGCCTGACTTCAGTGTCAGAACACTCACGAGAAGGGAACACAAAAAAAGAGGTGAGAGCTGTGCTGTGGCCATTTAATAATCAAAATCAACTGCTTGAGCAGGAAAAGCACATTCTGGGGKTTTTTTTCTGCTTTATTGTTTGCATGCTGCTGCTGCTCCAGTTCCATAAAGCTCCTGGGAGTCTCTCTAGTTTATAGTGCATGACTCATTGGTCTTTTCACACTGAGCTATTTGACACAGAGATTTTTATTTGTACTTCCATGGAGCARTGTACGTACAGATAAAGATTACAGAGGGAGGTGAGTGGCCCTCAAACTGYGTTACCTTTAAAAGGTCTGCTCTCCCCTGAAATGTGAAATAGGATGGCAATGATGCCCCTTRGAGAAGGCTCAGACTGTGCCTCTGTCGTTTGTGTACATACAGCCAGAACAGAGATAGCGAAAATACCTTTTACAGGTTATTTACTTCTCACATAATCAAAATGGCAGTGRAACAACCCATTTGAAAGGTGTCTTATTTATAGTGTCCTACTGTAAACCAGACCTTCTCTTGAGCTTGGTTTAACAAKCAGGTAGGAATGTTAAGCAAGGGAATGTGCCCACCCTGCAGTGTTCTGTCCTCTGTCCTTCCCTTTTCCAGTTATTGTTGCGGTGCCAGTGGCTCTCAGGTCCTYTGAACACTGCCTTTTAGAAAAGGTTTGGTATCTGTTATTGGTTAGTCTCCAGCAACATCTAATGGCAAATGCCCTAAATATATTTGCAAATAAACACCTGGAGCTCAGCAGCAAACTCTCCCCGGTTTTACTTAAACATTTTGTAGATTCAAAAATGGAAAGGCAGGAGAGAAAATACTGATGATAACAAAGGCATCTGTGCCAGGCGAGTTCTCCTGGGAGCTGCTGCAAGGCAGGGAATGATTTTATCTCCTCACTGCCCTCAGGAGCCAACAGCATTTCTGCTCCTTATTCCATTAGGAGCACAAAAGAGCCAAAGCTGGACTGTGTGAGGGTCAGACTTGGTAATCCCTGTCCTTTAAAGAAATTTATTCAACTGTGCAAGATTAATTTTTTCCTCTAGTAAGTCACTTAGAGCCACTGAGAGCTTTTTGCCCCAAAACACAATAGCTACTTTCTTAGCTGCAAAAATCAGTGGATATTTAAGCTTCATGGAGCYTCAACAACCCCAGTCACTCCCTGTGAGCTCTTTACTCTGGCTCTGTCTAATACCCTGCACTTTGTATTCCTGTTGGAATTCTTATTCAGTAGTTTATCTCAAAGTAATGGCAAGGAAGAYGCTGCTATTCCATCTCTTGAAGAGCTCTCCTGATAAACAGCTAAAAGTTTCTCTAGTTGTCTACAGATGTTTCAGAATTTAAAAATTGGTTTGGAAAAGCATAAATTGTTTGGGGCAGAGTTGGTTGAAATTCTGTCAAAATGAGATCATTTTAATGAGTGTGGAGGGGGCTGCATACATGAGTCATTCATGCCAACCTGCTAACCTCAAATGATTATAAAAAGCCTTGTGATAACTTCTTGTGATAGCTTTTGTTTTTGTGTTGTTATTCCATGTCTGACAACAAAGAAGACCCTGTGTTTTGAAGTTTGAAGCCCTCTTTAATTCTATACTCACTGATTTTGATGACACTATAGGATAGAGGAGAAGGGGAAAARGATGTTACTGTTGGTCCCCACTCTKCCCTRGGTGCTGATGTAAAGGTGTGAATAAAATAGTCATAGTTTGGAACACGTATAGGTATGAATATTCAGGGATTTTTTACTGGAACTTTCAGGCTTCTATTCCAAATCCTTGTACTTTGTGCRCTTCAGGTTTTGGTCAGGCAAATCTTCCTGAGAGGAGCAAAGCTCTATAAATTAAATTATAATCTACATGAGGCCTTCAGCTGATGAAATTTTTCATTGKCTGAGGATAAGCCCTGTTTAGAGGCTGGGAAAGTGAGATGGTAAAATGTCCCTAATTACAGTTGACTCCAGTGGATGAACTTCAGTGTTAGTCTGGAAAAGCTGAAAAGCAGCCCATGGTTATTTTAAAATTAATTATCACTCTTCTGAAGTCCTGCTGAAAACAAAGAGCAGCTAAGCAAAAACAGGCAGTAAAATGACTCACAGATGAGGCAAAATCTACCTTATGCCAGCTACACCTTAGAGCCAGTGGGGTGCTGCCTTTGTTTGTGTCAGTGGGGTGTTTTTGCTGAAGCGTTCCAGGACAGCTTGTGCTTCCCACAGCAAAGTCCTGGCATTTGGTGGATCTGACTAGACAGGGCTGCCTTTTTTGGTATAACATTAGTTTTTATTTTAAAATTAGATGCTGGGCCCCTTGCAGTGCTTGCAATTATAATGTAAATATTTGAATTTTGATTTTTCTTAATTGATCACCTGACTTTAACATCTGCTGAGTAAAGGAGACGCAGGAGCTGAGGGGGGAAAAACCCATATATGAATCTCCTCAGAAAGGCATTGGCTCAGCTCTCCTCAAATATTTCGTCCTGACTTGTTGGTGCTGAACATGTGGGCRCTTCYTCCCTGGTGGCATAAATTYCATGGCTACTGAGGKCTTTGTTGTGCTCCAAGTCATTTAMRCCACCTAGAAAACAGGGAGCAAAGCTTGCTGAGAGGCCCCTGAACAATTCTCTTTCCAGCAGGCACAGGGCAGGTGGAAATTTCCCTTGGGACTTCCCTGGGAAAGGGAAAACTGCAATCAGGTCTGGCACACCCTGTTGTAAGTGTGACTGGGGGTATGGGAWGGTGACACTGTCCCTGACCATGGCACCCGACCAAGGACAAACCCCATGAGCCACGAGGGACAAAAAGCTGTTTGCCTTGGAGAGAGGAAAAGAATTCTGCCGTGCCTCCCTAGGAATAGGGCAATTTGTCATTTTAAAGCTCTATTTCAATTCACTGTTTATGCAACGCCATCCTAAGCTTTACACAGGCTGTTAAATCAAGTGCAGAATCCAGGAGTGCTTTGTCCAAAAAGCTGGGTTGTAAAAAGGTACCAGAAAATGCTGCAACAGAGCCTCAGGGCAGTAAAGCAGCTGCACCACTCATGATGGGGATTCTCTTCTTTTGGCTCCCTTGTCTTCTTTGCCCTCATGGATGACAGATAAAACAGCCTTCTCATGCCACTGTGTGATTTGTAGGAACAGCAAAACCATTTCAGCGTTGCTATGGAGTATTAATAAAACAGTCCTTAGTGGGTTTGGCTATTTATGGACCTTAGGTTGAAGCTGGAGTGGGGGTTTCCCTCTTGAGCCATGTTTCAGAAAGCTGCACCGCAGACAAGGAGCTAAAATTGTATTTTACAGTCTGGATCAGCAAAGCTTTTGAAGTTCATTGATTAAAACTCGACACAAAGTTATTTTTGGATGGCAGTTCTGACCTCTCCCTGACTTTGTGGAGAGAGTTTCGAGAAACCCAGGGCTTCTGTGTGACAGAGCTCTTGGGTTGGTACCAAATGGCAGAGGAGGGTGGTGGCCAGGGCTGACATCGGGTGAAGCACGTCTGTAGCAAGCACCAGGCAACTCCTTGTRGAGCCCAGACGGATGTGGCTCCGTGTTTCCTGCAGGAACAACAGGCTCCCATCGCCTCTCCGACAGAGGCAGCAGCTCAGGAAGGGCTGCAGGGAGCTCCTTTGGCAAAAAAGATTGTGATTCGGTAAATGAGGCTGTGTTAGACTTTCTGGACAGTGGGCTTGCTGTGGTAGAAGAGGAATTGGAGAGCCCTTGGAGAGCCCTTGGAGAAAGGCAGAATATCTCTGAAATCTGCAGCTGCCAGAAAATTTTGTACTAAATCTTACAGAGCTGCCAGAAAATTTTGTACTAAATTCAGCAAAAAATTGGAATAAAATTTCAAGGAGTTAAGGGAGAGAAAACGTCTAAAATAAATCTCTGACTATCTATATGCTCTAGAGGTAGACAAGCAGAGGAACAAAAAAAGTGGGTGAAAGCATTTTATGGAGACTGGAAATTTCTTTGGGGAGTGAAGCTGCTCTTCTGTCCTCTTGCTTTGGGTGGGGGCGGGGACTTGATGTCTGTCTTCTGGGCTTGACTGAGAGGAAATATTCCATGTGATTTAGGAAATCAACATAATTCATTCAATTCATCTAGAAAAAGAAAATTCATGAGACATCATCTGTGATTAAATTAATCTGGTGACATTCTGTTCTGCTCACAAATATTCCACAATCAGAAAAACAAGAGAACATCTTCAGGTGGGTTCTTTGCTGTATGAGAAATGTGAGGTGATTTCTTTTTCACCAATCAATCAATGTACTAAATGTACAACCAATGTATTTTCAATGTACTTAAGCTGAAACTATACACAAGKCTTTAAGTCAGTAATATGAAAAAAACCAACACCAAAAAAAACCCCAAACATGTCCCCCAAACAAACAAAAAAATCAAACARACAAAATCAACCAACCAAACTCAAAAACCCCAGCAAACCAAAAAACCCAGAAGGAATGGTAAATGTACTCTTACTGGTGTCCTTAGAGAACTCTTACCTCTGAATGTTGCAAGGCGATGGTGCAGACAGGTTTTTGTCCTGATATCCTCTAAAAATGATTATTCGCCCTCATTTGTTACTTAATAAAAGTCCGCTTCCCTACAGGTGAGTTTAGGAACACCATGCACAGCTCCCTGGATGAATCAGGGAACTTTTRTCGTATTCATTTCAGGCTCATTATTTTATGGGATGGAGGGGAAAAAGGTGGAGACATTTAATAAGATCWGTTACCCTTGGAGGTAATTTAAGCTCTTCTCTCTGCAGTTAATGAGCAAAGTAGACAGGAACCTAAAGATGAAGATGGTTATGCCAGTGCTGTCAAAAACTCCATAAAAGTGACTGGAAGTGTAAGACTGAAATAATGATTCTGTGTATAATTAACAGAAAGTTCTCAACAGTTGGTATTAGTGTTCCCGGGAAGGTGATGCAGATGTTTGGTTATTTGAATTCAGTCAGACTTTACATKCTTGAAGCAGAATCGCAGCTGATGAAACAGCACAACTTTAAATCAGTGATTCCTGCCTAACGAGCTTTCTCAACATCACTCAGAGAACTCACTCCCAGCCTTTGTGGAACACAGTACTTGTGATTAGGAGGGACCAGAAAATTCACCACGTGGAGGCTTTTGAGTTGGAAGGAAATGCAAAGCTTCCATCCCAAGCTGCCATTTATGCACTGCTAAATGCAGCATCCCAAATCCTGAATTCGATTTTTCCCATTTTGTACAACTAGTGGCTAACATCCAGTATTTACCTGCTGGAGAATATTCTTGTCAGGCATTTGCTGCGCTAATCTTGGTGAATATTTTGTGTGTGATATCACTAATTTCCATCACCGAAGCTATGGAACTTCATGATGGCAGGGATCACCCTGAGGATGTTTGTGTTTTACATCTATTCATCGTGGATTTGAGTTACTCGGGTGTGTGTCTTTGCTGTGCCCACTGTTTTTCTGGGATGCTTTTATTGCCCTGGATTGGCTCTGTTTACTCAGCCCCTCTGCTCTGCTTTAACAGTACTGCCACTGCAAACCAACCCACAGAGACTGATTCCTGAGCSGAATGATCCTGCACCGATAACATCTCTGGTAAATCCCTGAGCAGAGAGGATGAGCCGCTGGAATCTGTCCCTCCCGGGCCATTGAAGGGCTGCCTCCCAGAAGATGGAGCTGTTTCCCTGAGACTGCTCATGGAGACCTGGTAAGTTCAGTATCACATGAAATTGGGGAATCCTTATAGATATCAGGAAATTATTCTTCACAGATGAGAGAAAGAAGAAAGAAATKAGTATGCAGACTATAGTTATTTTATTGTAAAAGAGAGGTTTTATTTATTTTTATCTCAGTAAATTATACTTCTTAACAATAATAATAGTACATGAAAGTAAGTGCAGTTATTAGAGTCCAGGTGCCAACCTTTTTTATCCTTTGAAGCTACATATGATTCTTAACAGATTTARGTATATAAAGCTTTGCAGTTTTCTTGAGTTTCTCACTTGATTAGGGAGGGGGTGATTTATCTTATTGGCAGCAGTCGCTCCCTTTTTGCTAGAAGCAAATCCATTTGCTTCTCTCTGGGGTGGAGAGGGATGTTTGTTTCTGGTATGTTTTGGTTTCCACCTGTGAATGGTAAGGCTGGGAGGGATGTTAAATTTCCACATTGAAAATCAGGTGAAAAAATAACGAGCATAGAAGATGAAAAGTGCAAGACGGATGTTGG
The DNA here is from genome assembly GCF_030028575.1 of Malurus melanocephalus. NCBI lineage: Eukaryota > Metazoa > Chordata > Aves > Passeriformes > Maluridae > Malurus > Malurus melanocephalus. The sequence goes on along the minus strand of NW_026623245.1, from coordinate 1,903,813 downwards.
TTCTTGCTCAAGTAAGGATGGTTTGTGGGAACCCACAGTCCCTTGTGTTGGGACTGAGCAGCAGAGCCCTCCTGGGATCAGATGATGAAGGAAATAGTAAGTACGTGGGAATTTAAATACATTTATAATCTGCTTGTGTGTATTTAGTGTCTGATCTTTGCTTAAAAGCAGTGTTAACCCTCTCCGTCCTTGCCTTCCCTGCTCATCCCCAACTCTGGGATAAGGCTCTTGGTCTCTCTGAAGCCCGGACAGGCTGAGGAGCCCCTCTGGGAACTGGACAAAACTGCTGTTAATGACACCCAACCACTGTCAGTGTCTCAGCCTCACTGTGGTGGCTGCTGTGAACATGTTACTTTTCATTTTACTGCTGCAGATCAGATAYTCGCTTTTACAGCTCGCATGTGTGCTATCTAAACTGCAAAAAAGATTAAGAAGAAGGGAAGTTTTATAAGCACTGACGTGGTTGTCATGACTACCTAAGCCACTTTGCTGGTGCCATACAAGTCTTTCACTTTATCTGTCTAGCTTTTATACAAAAAAAACCCCACATTTATTTTTGCTGGAGAGTCTGAAGGAATAGGGCTCAATCAATTGTGTAAGTAAATATGTGTGGGGGGTGTGTGACATCCAGATGAAGCTGATGTTCATCCCCACAGTCAAAGAACAAATGTGTGTGTTAAATGTGTGTTAAATGCCTTGGACAGTAAAAGCCAAGGCCAAGATATCTCTGCTTTGATCTGAATAGACAGAAACTGGAGTCCTGGCAATCAGGGCTACGAATGACCAGGTCAGACAGGTTGCTCCAATTTACTGGGAGGTCGTCCTTGAAGCTGTTAGCATGAGAAAGCTTGAATTTATAGGTAGATATTCTTAAATAGCCTCCCCATGTCTTTCTGAGGTTTGCAAGCCTCTTCCACAGGCCTTTAAGGCTGGTACAGCTGAGATATGTGAATGCTGTCTTGGAGAAGCACCTCCAAAACCCTTTTTGGTGGTTTGGGGGTTTACTTTTTCCTTTTTTTTCTGTAAAGGTAGAGTTTGCTCAGTGACAGAGTCATGGATCATGTGCAAGGGAACAACCAGAAACAGGAGTAGCATGTGTGTAAATGTTAGTATATTCTTGGTGCTTTATTTCTGACAAGCAATGGGTAATCACAAGGAGAACAAGAAGAGCACTAAGTGTGTTTGGAAAAGAAGAGATGTACCATGCTCTTGGTGACCCTGGGCACAGGGTCTCCAAAACAACAGGGGRCAGTTTGAGATAAAGTTTCGTTGCCAGGAGATTGTAACCATGAAACAGAAATGCTGATGAGTTGAGATACTTGAGAGATGATGAAAAAAGACATCTCGATGTCTGTGTTATGTCAAAAACATAAAACAACACTGTTACCTTGGAAAAGCTAAACACAATGATGCAAATGCTAACAGCAGTAAATCCAACCCAAGTGCAAGTGGTCACTGGTTGATTTAAAGTTTAAGAGCATAACTGGAGTTGATTATTAAATGACCCAGGAATTAAATCATTGGAGAATGTGGAAGATGAAGATTAAAAGGGTAAATGAATGCAGCTCTATCATTCTTTGAGCACTGAATCAGCTCWAACCTGCTGGAGAGTGGGCAGCTGAGGTGAGAGGAGTCTCTGGAACCTGTGTGTGCACAGCTCTATGCTTTCCTAAGGAGCCAGGAACTTCTGAAGAGAATCATTACAGCATAAAAAAGCATTTTAAGTTCCAGGTGGGCATCAAAGAGAAAAGTTTAGGAAGAAATCTGAAAGAAATCAAATGAAAGGAAACAGGAATAGAATTTCAGAAGGTCCGATCAAGGTACTTTTAATGGTAATAGGAAAAGAATAACTTGCAAAAAAATAAGCCCTCTGTTAAAAATTTTCTCTTTTATGTTCCCCTGGAGAGGTTGGCATGGYCAGAGGAAAAGAAAATTGTCCACCATGCTGAGGCAGGTTTGCATTCTTCTCTGTCATTTGTTTCCTGACAAAGCTGGCAAGTACTGTGCAGGAGAAAACATCTGTAAAATGCTTCTGTAGCTGGTGCGATATGAAGGAAGCTTCAAGTAAAACCATTTCCATATGTACATCTGCTTTTAAATCAGGTGTGGTGAGAATATGGACTTGTGAAAACGTTTGCAACTCCTGAAAGAATTGTAGACTATTCAATAATGTTATTAGAATAAAATCAATGATTTATACTAAGCATWCCTAAAAATTGCAAACTGTAATTTAATTATTTTGCCAGTGGGGAAATGGTGAAGAAATGAGTTGTGCTTGCTTAACTTAATTTTTGTTTCTTAGCACAGGGTTTGTAATTACTTTAAGTAAGCAAGTTATTTGTTTCCGTTAGCAGTAATTGGTGAATATATGTGATGGTAACATATTTTCTGCTGGAAAACTCTACTAGAAAGTCCCTGTAGTTACGAGCTCTGACCAGAATTACSAGGTGGATCTTCAATGCATTGTCCAGAGACTCAGCTATCCTTAGCATAATGCATCCATTAGTAATTGGAACCTGCAGAGGTCCCTGTGGATCGCATGCAATGCACAGACTCTGCAGGAACACCCCTTAAATCCTCAGTGACAACAGGCAACACTATCAAGGTAACGAGGTTTTATTGCTATTTGTCAGCTAATCTGTTTTATTGTGACTTCAGCTGCTCTGCAAGAAACATAAAATTAGCCTGGATCTCTGTTTCTACCTGTGGGAGAGGTGGAATTTGGAGTGTGTTATTCCAAGTGTTTCACACAGGGCTTTCCTTCTTGGACACTGCTGGTAGTTTGTTATTCCCCTCATGAGGGTGTTGGACACGCAGTGTCTGTGAACAGAATTCTGCCAATTCCCAACTCCTGATTCCCTGTGCCTCTCCAAATGCTGTTCCCCAGTGTTTTTCAGTAATGTGTGTGATTAGCTGCTGCTGCTGTTCTATTGATTGATACCAGGTTAAAGRCAACCTGTTAGGCTTGGCTTCCTTGAAAAATGTGTGTTAGAGGCTGGATACTTCCAGGAACTGTTCATCACTGGGTATTTGCTCCTGTAAACAACTGCTGGTACCAACCTTCTGTAAATGCTAAATTAAACTGCCATTTTCCCTGCCTTGGGAAACCACAGCGTGTCCTYCAAGCCCCAGAGGAGTCGCTGGGGTGACTTTTAACAACCTGTGGCAGAAAATCCATCCTMTGTGGCACAGTTAATAGGGAATGCCCAACTCTCTGCAGGTCATAAATGGTTCTGGAGCCCCTCAAAGCTAAAATTCATCGAGCATTTTTAAAAAAACARGACTTTATAAAAATTTAGAGCTTTTTCAAAGGCAGAGGGCATCTCAAAGAACATGCCCTGTATAGCTCAYGCCCAAGTAGCTCAGGAGTGAGAAATTACAGAAGAAAAAGCAGATTGGAGAGACACACAGAAATCCTCAGGGAATCATAGCTGCATGTTTTYTTTCTTCTCAATTCAATTGTTTCCTGCCACAAGGAGATGTAGGAAAATAAACAGAATTATCCCCCGGGAAAGGACAATGCCGATTGATGAGTGCATTGTGTGGCAGCAATCTCTTTATTGCACTGGTAGACGACAAAAATCGTTCCTAACGAGGGTTTTCATTGCTCTCAAACTCAGCCACTGCTGATCAGCCCCTCACAGATTAGTTCAGGAGCAGCGAACTATCTGCAACAAAGGAGTACATTTTCTCAGGATAAAAAGGCAAGCTKAGGATTACAAGGACCCAACAGTCTTTATCTGCAGAAAATCCTTGTTTCAGGTTTCTTACCTCTTCTTAAGGGCTTGGAATAAATAACATTGATTTCCTTTAAAACTTAATGTGTTCACTGTTAAAGTRTTCACACAGCTTAGAAAAGAGAAGGGATTATTTTGCTTTTAAGCCTTTCCTCAGTGTGAAAAGAGGTCTGTCAAATATGTCCACAAATTAGAAAATGTCAGACAGGTASTGTATGTATATACATATRTATGTATATACACTTGCTTGACCTGTTCCTACAGGGGTTACTYCTCAGCTGCTAACTGGAGGTGTAAGCATCTTTAGAAGCTTTCCAGTTCCTATCTCTTTGTGRAAATGATCATATGCAGATGCAGAGAAAGGTGCTTAAGTTGGGGTCGACGGAGTTGTTTCCTTGAGCTTTTTTTCCTGCCCCACATGCCCTTTGAGCTCTTTCCTGGCAGTGATACCTCTGAGTCTGAAGGAAATACCTGAGTGAAGGTTTGTTGTGTGCAGTCTCTCTATATTACTTTGTGGTTTCTTAGTGCTGAATTCCCATCCTGTCCAAAACATCTGGCTGCATTTATCCACTTGGCACAGAAACTCTCTTTTAAGTGCTCTGTTTCTGCAGAGTCATGAAAGATATTCTCAGGARCTGACCCACAGCAAAACATATCCTGGGAGAGCAGAGCAGCCAKGGATGACCTGCTGGGGGATAATTGATCCCAGTACCTGCTTTACGGGCAGAGGAATCGAACACTTCCCACTGGGGCTTGGCCTAACTCGGAACTGTCTTTCCATTAAAACCTCATTGTCAATGAGCTGGCCCAAGACTGGAATAGGAGGCACTCGGTRGGGGAAACAGCAAGCCCTGGCAGGCATCATTAGCAGTGTTTGTTCTGTAAGTGAGGTGCTGTGCTCTCAAATAGAGATAAGCAGGRTCCATGCTAATACCTCACTGCTCCTGGCACGGGGGTTTGCAAAAATTCCCTGTAGTWGGAACACTGCTGCCACATCCAGAGTTAGCTACGACTTGTAAGCTGCTTAAATATTAAATGGTTATTGATTTGTTATTCTGAGAAACTCGGTTGTTTAAGCCAACTGAAATCTCTGCAGGTCCTTAACAAAACTGGWAGTGATGGGGGTTTGAAGAGAGAATACTGCAGAACAGCTGGAGGGGGGAAATGGCCATTACAGCAACCAGGGTGCTGCTGAATGCCAGGCAAAATAGCCTAAAAATCCTGGTTTGCCTTTTTCATCTGRGACCAATGCAGCTGTACAGAGTTTGCTGGGAGAGGATATTCGTGCTGAAGGAATTTGCTCTGCAGTTTAACTGGGGTGGATTTTGGGTGGATTTAGAGACAAGGTCRTTCCTAACTCAGAGACTGAGGCTGAGGGATGTTCCCCTCTCCTGTGGTTCAGATCTCTCTTAGTGGCTTATATCCACTACAAAGAGTTTCCAGGAAAGGTTATTCAGCATTAAGTGTTCAGCCTTTGGAGACCTTCAGGGAAGAATCCAAGGAAGTGAATTGCATATTTTTGCAGATTATTTTTCCATCCAGCCCCAGCCCTTTGATATGCAGTGTGTAACGTGTAACATGCCTATCCCATAGCAGCATATCCAAGCCCMAATTTAAGTTCAAGTGTTAACTAGAGCAGAGTCCAGTTTGCAGAGTGGATTTAAACTTCTTCAGAGTTTGGAAAGGTTCTTTCTTTAATGAAATTCTCTTTACTATCTGTTTCAGATTACAAAATCTATGCTACATGCTTGTATTTTCTCACATGACTTCAGCAGTGTCTGGGTTTGATATCMCTCTCCAGGCTGTATTTTTCCTTTATTTTAAAATTGTCAGACATTTTTAAATGAGCAAGCTCCTGATTAATAACTAATTGGCTTTAGCAAACAGCTTTTGCTAGGTGGTTACCTTGAGCCAATTCCTATTAGTATTCCAACACACGCAGGAAGTGTTCTCCCTCATTGGAGGCTGATGTTACATCTCTTTAGCCACTTATAAAATAAAGCTAAGTGAATTAGTATTGATTCCCTTCCTTGTAATAACAGGAATGCAACCTAATCGCCTCTCCAAATTATCCAGGCATTCCTGACTGAGGCTGGAATGGAAAAAATGTATGGAGAGGACAGGAATGTAGTGTTGCTGAGGGCAGCTGTCTGTGACAAGCACTTCCCCAGGCAGGGCCTGCTCCTCACCTGGGAAATGAGAAACATTTTGAATATTACAGTTCCTAGGTACAAGAAGTAGCTTTTCCTTCCATGGTATCTTGAATTATATTTGGGTTTTATATTGGCAGCAAAGATTAATTAATATTTTATGGGCTTCAGTCAGAAGTTCAATCTCTCACAGCATTTCCCCTGCTTTGTTAAACTCACACTCCCTCTCTCTTGGAGAGTGTTTCTACTTTATCCATTTTTCTGAGCAGGTCAGGGAATTTATTACTCTTATTACAGGCTCTAAATGCAGATACAGTGGAGAGAAAGACAGATATGAAGTTGTTGAAATTATCTGAGCAACTTCTTTCTTTTCCTGTCTGAATAGTTCTTCCATCCCTGAGTCTTAAATAGGCTAAACCTTCCTTTTTTCCCTCCTTCCTTCCTGCAAATACTGGAACACCAGAGAAGAACACTATGTTATGCTGGACAATTTACAGAAGTTCTGCTGTGCATACTGAAAATCCTCTTGCAAGGCTCAAAATGCCTGTGCTGCTGCCAGAAATGCTGCTGCTGTTCAAAAAATAAAATAATAATAATAAAAGAAGAGACTATACCAGAATAGAATTTGTCATTAAGAAATGCTGACCAGCTTTTCTGATAAACCTACTTTGTGCACAGTATTTGAGTGGCTACAGGAAGCTATTCTTAGGTAATACTTCTCCTGGTAAAGGTCACACAAATATTATAAAAATGCTGTACACAGCTTTTGCAGGGCATTTAGGACCTAATGAACTCCAGCAAGGAAAGGAATTACTTCAAAAGTAGATGAAATCAGGTTTTGGAATGTTTAGCCTGAACTACTGATGTTTACACACAGCTGAGTTTTGAGAGAGGTTTGTTCTTCACTGAACTTTTCCAAGTGCACTTCTTCCACACTTCATTGCCTCAGTTTTCCAAAACTTAAATTTCATCTTCAATGAAGGTTCAATGGAATGTCACCTGCTGTGGCATCCCAGCATTCAGAAATCCCGTGTCCCTCGGTCCAGCCCCAAAGTTGTGTGACACACTGGCGGTTTCCCCTTAAACTGGTCTTATATGATCCTGAAAAGATAAAAAGGGACCCATACAGCTCCAAGAGTAGTGTCACTCACAGATTTATTGAATCTCCCCAAAAAACTTCAATCAAATAATACTTGCAGTTGGTGTTTGAGTATGTATAATAACGTGTAATGAACCTCCATGGGGACACCATTCCCTTTGAGTAAGCAGTAACCAAGACGGACTTCAGAGGACAGAAAAAGAAAAACCTTCATTCAGAAACCCCTTGCATCTCTCAAAATGTAACACAATGCATTTGTGCAAACATGAAAGTGATGACGGTAATAAATTCCCTGTTTSTTATCCCCCTTTCTATGTAATCAAACATCTGTTCCATTTCCAGACTGACATTCCCCACCTGCTACAGATGAGCCCAGAATGTTTGGTGCTTTTATTCCAGAGAGTTTTCACAACACAAGTCAGAACAAATMTATTCAATATTCTTTTTGTTGCTTTTGATATTGTGATGCCAACAAAYTCTACAACAATTTGCTGTAAATGCRGTKGTGRGGAAGGAATTTTAATTCARAAAARKWRGRAAAAAATTGCAAACTAAACCCCAGTGCTCAGGRTATATGTTGCTGATGTAGGAAATACATTACTGTCAGTTTAAAAAATGTTGGAGTGTGCTGTTGAAGACTGGATTGAGACACCTCARCCTCTCTCTGGAAGCTCCTTCTGGAACCTGGATAACTCCCACTAGAAAGKTCCTTTGTCTGACAGCTGAAGGGCTGCCTGGAAGCTGAAGTCCCCCAAGCTATTGCCAGGTCCTACTGCGCAGCGAGAGCATGGCAAACTGTGACTGTAGGACCCATGGGAATGCTGTGGTTATTGTTTGAGAGGGAGGTACTCACAGGAAGCCGAATGTTTAATTTAACCATCTGTATTTGAAGCAGATACAAGAATTCTGCAGTCTCTCCCATGTGGAATTTCACTGTTACCAGTAGAATTGCCAGTGTTGGTGTGTACATCACACATAAAATAAATCCACATTTCTGTTTCCTTCATTGTGATTATGTGACACAAAAGAAATTAGGTTGGGTCTTGAGGTATGGTAAAATGTATTTTGYGGTGTGCAGGGGCAGTGAAGTCCTTTGGGGCACTTTTATTGAGCACGAGTTACTGCTAGGTTGGCTCAGAGGTTAAAAAAAGAAAATTCAAGCCTTCTAAAGCCCTTTTCCAGCTATTTTTCACTTCCATTTTGTTCCATTCCTTTTTCTGCCATTGTTTTGTGCACACTTGTTTAATGCTCAGGATATACAAATAATTTTTAAAGTGTTCGTATCTCAGGATGAAAAGTTACCCACGTAATTCCTACCATTACATCGCAATTATCACCCCCAAGAGTTGTGGGATTCTTTAACCAGTGAGAATCAGGAGAGATTCCTGTTACAATAGGAATTTATGAGTGTTGATTTCTTTATGAATGAAGGCCAGTTTGACAGGCTATGGTCTGGTGATTCATATGATTAAAAAATAAGAAATGTCTTGCAGAAAATAGGAACTGTCAAGTTTTTCATCTGTTTTTAAGCTGAACATCATTCTTCTCTGAGAGCCTTTTAGAATTTCCACACAGACATATCTACTTGCCTTTGTCTCCTCTGGAARTAACTGTTTTGAGACAGGAAAGGTATTTTCCTGCTTAATTTTTTTTCTCCATTTTCAAGACTTTTTTTTCCATTTGGTTCACTTCTGAATATTGCCGTCTTTTTAAAACCCTCTGCTAAATGAAATTCAAGCCTTTGAACTGGATTCAGGTGAAACCATCCTGAGCTCAATCCATTAACACCTCCTWTAGCAAAGGCTTGAATTTGCTCATGTCTAAAGCCCGTGCAAAGCAGCATTAAAGCCACTGGAAAATCAAGTGTCAACTATTACCTTTTTACAGTATAAACATGATAAATATTCCAGGGGCACCTTATTTTAAAGGATGATTTCCAACTCCATCAAGCCAAGATTTTGACTGTGAGCAGAGAGTGACATTGCTCAAACTTCACCACTTTTGGCATTATTAATAAACCCCAGTGTTCCTCCAAAAGGGCAAAATCACCTTTTATCATTTAGTTCTGTGCACTTGCTGACACTTACACGTGTTAGAAGTTGGTCTCTCTGGGGTTAATTACTGGGGGGATACCTTGCATATTAAATGAATGATTTTTAACATTAAAAACCTGCTTGAAACTCTTYGTGCTGCAGCATGAAAAGTTTTCTGCTGACTTGTTTTGCTCCTTAATGGAGGATCAAACACTGTCTCTTTGCTTATTCCAGGAACAAATGCAAGCAATGGCACAAAAATATCCTGAATATAATTTCAGTTATTGGGAGAAAAGATCACCATTTTATTCTTAATATTTTGAATACATCCACTGACTCCATAATTCACTGCAGGCAGCACTCTAGCTTGGTGCTGTTAATGGGATGAGCCCTTCAGCTGGCAGGAGTAGGTGTGGCTTTATTGTCCTCTGAATTTCCTTAGCCCTGAGTGGCTCCAGAAGTGGTGTTTGAAATACCARAGTACCCAGGCAATGACAGAAGTCCAAGCACATTTATTCTCTAATGGAAAAAATCCCCTGAAATCCTGGCCCTGCTGAAGGCAAAAATCCACCTCTTGCATTCTCCRTTCACAATGAGACATCAGGAGGGTCCCTGCTTTCCCCAGAGMAACTTCAGCACCTGCCACCTGTGCTGGCCCTGCTCAGCCACAGAACTTCCTTTCCTTTTTAATTACAGAGAGAAAAATGTACAGTGCAGCTGCTTCTGTATCATTGATCCAGATCATTAACTGAGCACAGGAACATCAGGAGGGAAAAGGAGATGTTTTACACACAGCTAATAAGTACTGGCTTTTAAGGGAATTTTTGTGGAACCATGGATGATTTAGGTTGGAAAGCCCTTCAAGATCATCAAGTCCAGCCATTCTCTGAGCACTGCAAAGGCCACCACTAACCCATGTCCCCTAGTGCYCCATYCACACAGCTTTTAAATGATCTTAGGAATGATGACACCCCACTGCCCAGGCCAGCCTGTTCAATGTTTGATGATATTTCAGTGCAGGAAGTTTCACTAATATCCAATCTAAACCTCCCCTGTGAAACCTCCCCCACTTTGTAGCTGATGCCACAGGGTGCAAGAAAAGACTTTCCTTGGCATTTACCATGAATTGTATCTGCAAAAGACAGGAATGCTGGGCTAATTTCAAATGATGGATCATGTGCAAAATTAGTTTTCCTTTTGAAAAATTTCTCCCTTATGGTGACTAATGAAAATGAAGCTTCTCTGGTCAAGCTGAATATATCAACGATTAATATAAAATTAAGATAAATCGGTGAACAGTGCAGTAAATATGCACTRTAATCAATGAAGTTTTCATCCCATCTGATGAATTCTGGGATTCTCTCCCATCAGGCTGTTTTGGTATGTACACTGTGTCATCCTCCTGAGCCACTTCCATGCTCACATCCCAAACATCTCCTCCTCTCCTAGAGGGTTTTTATTCCCCTCAGTACCCACTCACATCTTAGCAAATAAAAGYTTGTGTACTAAATACCACAGCACTCAGCCAAGGACCTTCTGTACTGGAGATCATAGGGTATTGGGGGATTTAAAGCTGCTGGTGCTGAGGAATCTTCAGTGTTCTGSCCCCAAAATAAGCATGATCATTAAGGAGCCATTTAATTTCCATTCCCTTTTTTATTCATGTCCCATAGAATGAGAAATTAGGAGGTTCTGTGATTCGCCAATGTTGGGCCAGCAGTGATGGGTAAGTTCTTCATATCTCCCAACTTTATTATAATTATTATTATTATTTTATTATTACCCATTTGTTTTCTGTCCTAAATATCCTGTTGGACTTGTCCACTGGGCTCTAAGTTGCAGCTGGACAGCAGCAGCATCCATCAGGGATCCCAGGGTATGGRAAGGGCCAGAGGCAGGAGCAGGGGGACCATGGGACCCCTGAYGTCTCCTGGCTTCCTGTCACCAGCTCTGAGCTCTGGGGCTGCTCTGCCTCTGGACGGGGAATCCTAAACCAACAAAGTACCAGGGTRTGCTCCCCCTGCCCTGGCTCTTTGYRTGGAGACAGGGAAAGWAAAAGGRAGGGAAAGGAAGAAAAKGTACAAAATTTCCACAAACTCAGGTTTTCCTCCTTTTGTTTGCATAGCTGGTCTGCAATGGGAGCACATGTCCTTGTGCAGCAGGATTGGCACAGTTTGGCCTCTTCCTTTTTCCAGCTGCAAGTGTGACAAGCTGGTGCTGCTCATTGTGTGTGAGTGACAGTGACCTGGAGACACATCCATGTGCGCATGTCTGAGCTGTCGGCTCGGGTCACCCGTGTCCCATGGGGGTGTTGAGGACAGAGCCCTCCCTGTCTGTGCAGCTGCAGAGCTCAGCCTGGCTGAGGCTGAGCCAGAAGCTCCCAGGTCCCCACGGGCACTTTCATTATGGGTTTTTTCCTCTTTTATTGTGTTTGGCATTTTGAAGGCTGAGCCTCATTCCAGGTGGGCARTCGCCGGCTGGGAAATGGGTTCTGCAAGATGGAGAACAGATGAAAAAGGGAAAAAGTAACCACAAAACTAAAATGAGACTTGAGGCAGATTATTGCTCTGTGTGATATCTGTACAGGAAACTAGAAACCAAAGACATTAAAAATGAGAGYAAACATGGTCCCTCTTTACCTTTTGGGAGACAGAGACATATTTGGTTCATTYGGTGCTTTTAATGCTCAGAACACAAATTCCCCTGCCGATGTACCAGCAGTGGTGTTTGCAAGGCCAATGCTKCTTTTGTGAATTTTAGTTTTTATAATCCAGCTCTCCTTGTCTTTCACATTCCATATAAATGCTGTTTTCAATTGGCTACTATCAGCTGGCTACTGCAGCAACAAAGTCCTGTGCYATGGGCCAAGGGAAGGCTAAAGGAAAACATCTCCTGTGCATCCTCCTGCAATTCTGGAGCTGCATCCTTCTGAAATGCTGGACTGAGCAGGCAGATGGCACAATTTAAGTATTTGTTTCTGTGTTAACATATCAGCAACAAACTAAATTTCATTTGCAAGCTCAGTTTCTGCCTTTCTCAGCCTCTTAATGAGGCTGATATGTCTTCTGAGAACGTCAAACAGCGGCTCCAAAATAGAATAAATTCTTAATAATGTAATCAGATAGTTAAACATTAGCACTTGCAAAAATGTTGGCATTAAGTGTTCTCGTTRAAGTTGGTTTCTTCCTTGTTTATGGCAAATAGGGTTAGAAATGCTGAGGCAGCAGGATGTGTGTGAGTCTCCTTCAAAACCAYCCTGGATCCATTCCCTGCATCCATACTGCAATGATGTGGCAGTGCTGAGGAAGCCAAGCCCATGTCTAGTAATGTYTTAACTGAGTTTGAGCTGAAATGGTGTCCCAAGGGTCTGGCCAAGGTCAGGGCTGGGTTGGACTGGGACTGCTCGTGGAATCACAGAATATCCTGAGCTGGAAGGGACCCTTCAGGATCACTGAGTCCAAYTCTTGGYCCTKCACAGGAAACCCCAAGAACCACACCGAGACTTGTTTCCAGAAAAAAACCTGCACATCAAAAGGCGTGGGGAGGTGGAAGATTCTCCTCTAGGCAAGAAAGGCTGAGGCACAGCAAGTGTTGCYTCCACTAGTGGAGAGTCTGAAAATCAGTCTTGATTTCTGCAGTTGGGGGCTTTTTCTGGGATTGTGTTGCTGCCCTGAAGCTTTTCTGAAAATCATGTATTAGTAGGTTACTCTCACTGATCTCTTTTACACAATATTTTGTTTTCGTTTTTATTCATTGAATAGAATTCTTTTTGAATGGTTAAAATGCTAAAGAAATTGCAATATTTGAAGCATGTTAAAAAAGCAGGAAAGGATATTTTTATATAATTAATCTAAAATCATCTCCCAGTGCAAGGTCCACTCCTAGCTGCAAAGCCTGGCTCACCAAARCTGTGTTAAAGGGGCTTGGAAAATTAACTGATTCTACTAAATCCTGCCAAAAATGGGTTTGTTTGTTTGGTTTCGGGTTTTAGACAGATACATTTAGAGGAAATTAAAATGGGAAATTAACGGAACTGTAACTTCCCTTCCAAATATTTTAGTGGAAAGCCCTCAAAGGAAGAACAGTATTTCTGTGGTTATTAACATAATTGAGTCCTCCAACATACTGTGCTAGTACTTATTTCTCCTTTAGAAATGTATCCTGAAAYGTATCCTGCAAGGAGGGTGGAGAAAGTTTTAAGCAGAGAGTAGGTAATATTTTGACTTAATCAAGAGGATATTAAATGACTCGTAAAACAGTTGGCCAGATGCAATAAACATAGCTTGGAAAAAAGGCAAAGATATTCCCTTCGTTCCTCTCCCCAGTGGTTCAAGGAATAAATTTCCAAAACATAACAGCCTTTAGAAATGTGATTGAAATAAAAAGATACCATCTACTGAGGGGGAGTCTGCACACAYGGGGATCTCAACTCAGAGGGGCAGCAGGGAGAGAAGGAAGGAACAGGAGGAGACAGAAAGGAATGAAAAAAAAAAGCTGGAAAAGAAACTCCTCTTAAAATCAGGTTACACAGCAAAATGTRCTTGTGACTCTAATGGTGATTAAAAGACCATTTTGGATTCTGGGAAAACTATTTTAGTTCCTTTAGGATATTAAAAAAAAAAAGAGAAGAGCTGTGCCAGGGGCATTGGGTACTGTGGTATCTCAGCGTCAGATTGCCTTCAGTGATCTACTGAATTTAGGAGATTTTTTTAATGAGCACTGGTTCCAGAGAGAAAAGTACTCTGGTAATAATTAAGCATTTCATTTGCTGAGATGACCAAAATAAAGGCTGCAAAGTGGATTTAAGACTGATAGCTACCTTTTGGAATATTCTTTCCCTAGGTGACTGCCATGAGTTTCACTGCATTCCTCTCTCCTTTCAGACAAATTGGGATTTCATAGATCTCAGACAAACTATAAATAGAGAGATGTATGTAYCTGCGATGGTTTCTCATAACTTTATTTATTATAAATACTAAGAATACCTGCAAGATGCTAAAAGTATTTGCTTTGCTGCAGCTGTTTCCAAATGTTTCTCCTCATGAAGGCTGGGAACTATGGCAGGTCTGAAAACAGCACCACACAAACTTGTCTTGGTGAATGTTGTATTTTTTAATAGCACATTTCTGTCYCCCTTGCAGAAGCTGAGCAATTTCTCTGCAGTGCTGAATTCAGCCCCACTGTTCTGCTCCCAAACTCAACAAATTCTTGCAAGGATGGAAATCAACTGCCTGTTAAATGCGGTTGCAGGAATCCAACAAGATGCTGATACCCATTTTTAATTTATTAATTGAACCCTTGAAAGCATTTCTTTGGCAAACAGCTCTTTTTGTAGCTCTGATAATTACTGAATAGGGATAATCCAGCTCTTCCTGCTATTCCATGGTATATTGGGAATATACACATTGAATCATCTGGTGCCCCAAATTTGGCTCAGATGCCAGGATGAGTTAGTGTATAGTTAAATATCTGGCAGATTAATAAACAGCATTCCCATCCTCTTTCCATGTGCAARATACTTGCAGTGAAAATATATGTGAGGAAAATAAAGTATTGGAAAAATAAAGCCATCTGGTGTGAGAACAGCAAAGCTTGTTGAAAAATGGTGTCTGCTCTGAAGTGGGCACAAAACAAACAAACAAAACCCCTCCCTGTGATTTTAATTTCTTCCAGTTGCCTTAGTTAAATAAATATATTCCATTCTTTTTCTCTCCTCCACTGARATGTAGTTTCCAAGCTTTAGAAGGAAGAGCTGCTTTGAAATGAGTAATTGAACCATTGAGTTTTCATTCCTTAGGACAGAAACAGGAATTTTTTTTCCTAAACAAAACACTTGAGTGTAAGGTTTGACTCCTGCAAGAGTTCATCCAAAAAATGCGTAAATCTGGGAAAGTTTATATTTAAAGACAGGGGCATTTTTCAGTGAAAAATATTGAGTTTGAAAACATTAAATCTGAAAGTTTCAGCCAGAAATAGTGAACAGGATCCAAAGGCAACTTGAGTCAACAAATTGCTGAAGAAAAGCCATAAATGGCATAACATAAACGTGAAGGAAAATTGCAGTGACAGCCCTATGGCACAAAACAAGAGTGAGTTACAATTATAAAGCCAGGCTGTCAACATTTTGCTCCTCCACCAATGCAAGTTTACCRAAGAAAATTTCAACTGATCTCTAGGTTCACATGACATTGGGAACAGTAATGAGCATGTGGCAATAAGAACGACTGGATAGATGGAAATGGGAGCAGGAAGGAGCAAGGAGGCCATGTCCAAATATACACATTTATGTGTATAAATGTATAGCGCTGCTTTTTTAGTTCAGTCTCAAGGATGTCCATTTGCTGCCTCATTCCTCTCTGCCCACCAAACTTAAGCAACACTTTGAAGWGTTTTCCATCATTGCTGACCTTAAATAAAATGAGAAAACTCAGAATGTCATTACTGTTTAGCTCATGTCCTGATTTCATGTGTTCAGTGTTGACTTACAAAGTTTTTTTTTAATTAAAGATCAAAAAATTTCTGAAGTTAAAGAAAAGCTTCATATCCTTTTCCAGCTACCATAATTTTCATTGCTCTCCAAATAGTCTTCATGGATTAATGGCAACTCTGAGGGAAGAAAAATCAGAGTTACTACATAATCTGTCCACTTTTAGAAATATCTGTAGCTCAAATTCATCACTCAGTGTAACATATTTTTTTAGAAATAGACATTGACAAAATAATCAAATACTCATCCTTCTCTAAAACRCCATCATTACAAATCCATTCTCACCTTCAGATTTTCAATGCCACCTTTTCTGACTATTCATCCTGAGAGCATTCCATGTTTTATATGTGATGTACGATTTGTTCTTTGCTTTCCTGAAGGATCTTCCATGACTGTCTTTACCAATTGAATTYCCATTCTTAGGAGGCAAATGGAGTCTTTCCATCTTCTAGTACTTGTACCCTAAAAGCTGGGTTCTGTGTTACCTTTCAGCCTGCCAAGCTGTCACATTCTGAATTGGAGGGATCATGGCAAAGTGGTTCCTGTTGGTGCTCTGAGGAATGGCAGAGCATCCTCACCCACATGTATAGACATTACCAGTGCCCAGTTTGCASCACTCCCTGGGTTTTAACTGGAGTGAGCAAAGTGTGGTGGCATCATCTTTTTTAATTTACGCTTCTTAATGACCTAAAAATACTAATTCGGAGACTCATTAAAGCTGACATTATCCCTACCTCTACTCAGGAAAGCAATTAACCAGTTTAGAGGGCAGCATGTCCCTAAATGCTCTCCCAAATCATAGAGATTAGGGACCATCACTCTGGATTAGGCCATGGATTACAAAGTGGRGAAAAAGAGACTTGGCTGGTAGGGTTATGTCAAGAAAAGGAAATTATGCTGTTTGATTGATGCACCCAATTAAAACTGTCTGAAGGAGCTCAAATTCAATCACAGGCACAGGGAAGTGCTCACAAATGCTCTGARGAGCAATAATTGTTCATACAAATTATTTGGAGAAAATTTGTAGAAGAAAATGTGCTGGAGAAAACCTAAGATGTTCACGGTCAGTTCTGGACTAGAAACTGCCAGAAATCATTAAATTATTCACTAACCATCATTTGTTCAGCTCAGTGTATCACAAAGTTATTGATTAGGTAGTTTATAGGTGTTGGATATATTTACAGAAATGTGTTTCTCTTCCCTCTTGTTATTTTGTAGAGTGTTGGGGTTTTCTTCTTAAAAAATGCAGAGGGATTAAATTATGCATTATTTATGGCAAATGTTCTGTACTCAGATCCTGAGCTAATGGGGATGGCACCATGAGGAGTTTCTAACTATTCAATATTGCATTTCACTTTTCAAAATGAACAGCCTTWGCCTAAAAAATATATTGTGGATAATGACAGAAAAGCCAAGCAAAAATCAGTCATAATACATATGAAAGAGTAAAAGCTTTCTGGTGGATATTTATCAAAATCTTTGTTGTTTGAAAAGTAGGATYATTTTTTTCTTTTTCCTCTCTTCAGCACAGCAGAACTTTCCCCAGGTGGGATTCAACAGCTTTTTACCTTACAGCAGCACAAATTCTTGACTTCTGAGACTGGGCCATGTTGTGTATAATTTGTTATAAATCCATGAAAGTGCCTGATACCTACAGAAGAATGCACTTGGTCATTAATGAATTAATCTCTATAGSAGGGGATCAGAAGCTTTTCACTGTTCACTGACAGACAAAAATGCCTCGGCTTGAACTTTAACAGTGAATTCCAAGTGTGTGGGAGGAGGTTTCCTCCCAAAGCCACAAAATGTAAATCCATATTTCAAAATGTCCAGAGGTGCAGGGAGGGACAGGAGCGTGGCGAGACATCTCATCTAACTGGCATGGGATCACATCTGCTGGAAGTGGAGAAGAAAGTAGGACGAGGAATGCTCAACCTCTAATTACTCGGATCTGGCATATGTTTTTAATCTCTTGGAAGGAGCAGGAGAGTTTAAGCCTAGAGAGGATTACTGTGGTAGTTTTCTGTTCCTTGTGCTTTGTAAAYGTAGGCTTAATTTTAAGTGCCTTACCCTGTCCCAAATCTCCTAAACTTTGCTGCACTGTTATTTCTAGATTTTGCCCCTATGCAAAATCAAAGGTAGTGAAATTCCTGTAGAGTGGATGAAGCCCCAGACTGTGAGTGTGGAWCGGTAACAACCTGATCTGTGACTGTGATACTAAAAATCCTCCAGCTTAAGCWGCGGATCTCCGAGCTGGAGGTGTGGATGGAGGTGCCAGACTGTTCCTGACAATCCGTGAGTGCCTGCTCAGCACACGGGTACTGTTACACAAGAATRTGCAGAATAATTGGGGCTGATTTCAGTGGCATTTCTGGGATATGCTGGCAGCCACAAATCCTGGATGCTGAATGCTAACATCTGCCAATATGGAAAAGGCCTGTTGCTTTCAGTGTAAATCATTTTACAGCTTTTATTTCCTGCAGGCTGACAGGATCCACTGTGGCAGCACCAGGACAGTGTTGGGCATTGCTCAGTGAGGAGAAAGTTGATAGCTGAAAATGAGGAAATCTCCCTTTTTAGGGCTCTTGTCCCKTTTCTTGTTACTTTGGGAAGGCTCTTACATTGCAATGCTAAAGCCTTCTTTACCAGTAACTTGAAAGCAACAGATGTTGGAGTGTTGCACATTATTTAGACAATTTCTTCCTAGTTCATAACTGCTGAAGCACCAGCACAAGGAAAATGCACACTTGTGCTTACCAAAGCTTACAGCTGAGATTCAGTGTCCACAACTGGAGTTGCAGGAATTAAGCAGAAGTGATTTTTAACGAGAAATTGCAATTGGTTCCTCGTTCCCTAGCAAACTGAAAAAGACACAAAATCAATCAAAACTCAGTGTAAATTATTCATCTGACTTTACTGAGTTTAGCACAAACAACCCAACGTGGCAGCGGTAAAAGGCCCTTTGCTCTGAGGGGCWGCAGAGCCCAGAACCCAAAGCACAGCTGGGTTTAAAAGCTCCAGTTTGGGTCTCAGGTCCCTTCCCAGTCCAGCTAAAAAGACATTTGTAACTTCCTAGACTCTGCAGGGAATACAGCAGGATGTTTAAATGCTGGGGAAAAGTGCAGGAACCATCAACATTTCACACCCAATCTTAAAAACGGTACTGAGTTGGATTAGGAGAATAATGAATCTTTCAGATGAACAAATGCTCAAATCCTGGAGCAATGCGCTGGTGAGACGGAGGTTTAATGAACTCTTTARAGGTGGTGTAAATTGGCACAGCTTCAGTGGAGCCCACAAAAAAACCTGGCCCTGGCTTTATAYAAATATACAGTAATGATCTCCCTTTCTTCTGTTGGGAAGCTTTTATCCTCAAAAGCCGTGTTCCATGTGAATTATCTTCATCGTTTTTTTCCCCATTTTAAGCTACAGGCTCTGGCCTCTCTATTTAACTGCAGCATTTTCTATCAGAAAATCAGGCAGTGCTTTCTAAGGGTTGCTCATGCCTTGAATTCAGCTGTCACAGCCACTTGTGCAGCCTTGGGTAATTGGCTTCTCACAAATCTTTATCTTAAATATAAAGGCAAATAACTATTAAAAACCTTAACCTAAACTGAAGCAGTAAATTAGCCCACAAATTTCTTTTACTGCTCCGTTTAGCTTGGATTTACTCAGCTCATAAATCAGAGCTGAGCGGGAAGTKTGCAGGGTGATGGTCATGAGGGGCTCAGCCTGGAGCCATAAATGTTAAAGCTGAGAAGGCTGAACCAGGAGAGACTGGAGCTCTCTTCCACAGGGTTTGTGCACCTYTGCTGCTTCCTTGGGATCACAGGACTCTGTCTCACATTTTAAACTCTTTTAGGATAGTTTCGGGGATAATTTTTCAAGTGTAGGAKGATGGAAGGAGGCTGGTAAGGGCCCAGCTTTCTCCAGTGAGCAATGGTTGGGGCAACCACTCAGACCACAGGATAGCAGGGTTTGGCTTCCTCTTTAGCCCATTTGGTTGGAACTCATKTGCACAGAAAAGTGCTAGGAAGCAGGGGTGGAAAAGAGCAGGAAGAGCAAAGGAAATCATGGCTGAAAGAATTGTGTGTGAGTTTCAGGCAGGGCAGGGCAGAGACACTGAGAGTCCTGTCTCCTAAAGWACATTTCCAGGAATTGTCCAACCCCCAGATCGTTAAGCCTTGGGAAAGCAAAGATTTGGGCTGTAAATACTTTGGTGAGGTCAGTTGATGGTTCTGACTCCAAAACTGCTGTTTGATTTCTCCACTCAGTTCAGTGGGGCCTTGCCCCTTGAATCTGACTGAACTCTGTGTCTAACAAATCAAATGRTAAAATTCTGGGGTTGTCTTGTAAAGGTCACTCGAGCTCCTGTGTGCTCTTTCAACCTGCAARGCAGAGGAAATCCATAAAATAAAGATTTGCTTCTGGTTCTTAGTGCTGCTGGCTAAAAGTGTTGGTAGATTCAGGGGGCTGCACCAGGAATGCCACGGGTTGTGGGATTTATTCACCTCTGAGGTCAGTTCTTAAACCTGCAGCAGTTCTGTAGGTGTGTGGTGTGGCTTTGGCTGCATRAAATGTGCTGAATTCTTCACGTGAGTCCTGGAGAAATGTACAATCCAACAGTGCCAGGATTTAGGCACCCAGCTGTGAGGGAGTGGAAGGATGGATGCCCTGAGATATTTTGGGGGGCAGGAGCAGGCTGGGCCTCATCCTGCTCCACACCCAATCCCCAGAGCCTGTATCCCAGCCTGGCAGTGCCCACCAATCCCTGGCAAACTGAGGCAAACTGTCCACACATGCCCCTGGAGCCCCAGACCAGCTCCTGAGGGCCCAAATGACAGCGAATCCCACCTGGAGGAGGGTCCTGGGAAGGCCAAGGGGTGTTAAGGGCACCTGTGKTGGCCCTATGACCTCCTTCAATTCCTGTCAGCTGAGCACTGCTGCAACCCAGGAGTTGGTATCTATATGTGTGGTTATCTGTATATTTTCTGTCTTTCTCTCTTTCTTCTTCTTCTAATTGCCTCTTCTTGGAATTTTTGTATAACTTAAAATGGGCTTCGTTTGCTAAGTTAATGCTTTGAGGAGTGTCTTATGTTGATTGAATATTGCCCTAAACCTTTTGCCAAAGTTTTCTGATTTTCTCAAGTTGCCAGTAAAGTCTTTTGTGTTGTTTTGACCTCCTGAGAGCATCTTGTCAGTATTTTCCCATGTGTCTAACTCAGAGCACAGGAACAATTGTAAGTCCTTTTAAAAGCCTCATCAAGTGAGTTTTTTTGGGGCCTTACACCAACTCAGTGGAYTGAGGATTATTTGGAATATTCCTGTGGTTTATAAATACCATACTGGATCTATTTTCWCTGTTATGGAACTAGGTCAAGGAGTTTGTTTTCTGGCGTTTTCCACTCTGCATCTCTGTTACATCTTTGCAGTTAAATTTTTCTTTAAGGTAAATGACAATTAAAAATTCAGGACTTCTGTTCTTATACTATTCCAGCAACTGGAGAACAGAGTTTGGTTGTTAAGACCCAAATTTGTATTTCAATAGTGGTGCTTGAAGATGAACTTCAGAAAACTCACGTTTTTCTGGACCTGGGGTGCCTTGTTCTTTACAGCTGCTGCWCTGTAAAGGCTGGGTTTTTAGTGATGTATAACAGCAGATTCTTAGACAAATTCCCCCAGTTTAGCCAACAAACATTTTGTAATACCCACAGAGAAGATGAAATAACTGGATTTTTCCTTTCTGTTCTGGGGTTGGATTTTTGTTCCCAGTTTTCCAAATATATTTTCTTCAGAGGGAGATGATATTCTAGAGTTCAGTGAAATTACGACACCAATTCTTTAAAGCCTTCTTGACACCAGTTTGTAGTGGGTTTTGTTGCTAACTTGGAATGGTCTCCATGGTTTCCAGTGTTGGTCCCAGTCTCTGAACTCCTGTGTGATGTCAGTGTTTGTTTGTCTGTGTCTCTCCGATGCCATGAAAATTCTGGATAATGTGAAGTGTGAATTATGGGAGTTACTGTAGCTAAAGCGTGGGAAGGAGCAGTCAATATTTAACTTCCTCACATTCTTCCATCCTAAAGCAGAAAACCTTTTGTACACAATCTTTCTCTGGTTGTCAAGTACTTCTGGCTCAGGTTCTGCATTTTCCCTTTTGTTTGGGTTTTGAATCCYTGCACACCAGCCCTGGTCAGCCTGACCTGCTATTTCTGCCACCTGTGCTTCACAGTACAGATTGTTCAGAAATACTTGAGCCGAAATTTTTCTCTATAAATCTGATGCCCATCAACACCTGAACTATGTTGTTGTTCTTTATGAGTTGTAAATACTTTTAAAAGCCATTTTGCCATTTATTTTCCCTACGTTCTTGTTCCAGTGCAGATCTGCTATTTGTGTTCTTCTCCAAGTCACTTCTTTTGCTCCTGCAGATCAAATATCAGCAGAGTGATCGGTGCTGCAGTCTCAGTCTCCGGATCTGTTACAAATTCTTCTACAAACCTGGCCGAATCATGGGATTTTCCAGAGTTCTGTTTGTAAACTGTGAAATGGCACCTGGCTCTTTTCTCATGGTGCTCTTTACCTTTTGCRAAGCAGTGTGTGTAACCTTTGCTAAATTATAAGTTAAAGCTTATTAAAAACAGTAATCATGATCTCAAATTGCTTGTGACCTTCACATTCAGTGGGGTGAAGCAGGGCARAGCTGCTCCTTGCTTTGGTACCATTTCCTGTGAATTTATGCATCACATTCACTTCCTTGTGTTAATTGGCTTCTCTTCTCCTTGTTTTTCAGGAATGACAGAACTCATGCAAATCCTGTTGGGGTGTTCTGGCCCAGCATTGCTGTTCCTGTCCCATGCTACAGCTGCAACAGGGCTGTCCCTTGCTGTTCCCACTCCATCTGGAGCATTCCCGGTTGTGCTGAGCAGGACATGGTGCTCTCAGGGCAAGGTGAGTCCTGCCCAGCTCTCTGTGCCATGGTTCCCACCTAAAAAAATGAGTAGAAAGTTGTTCCTTCCCTCTATTCTTTGACAGCAGTAAAAATGTTTGAGGTTTGTTGTGCTGGGGTTTTCCAGGTTTTTTTTTGCTTATGGGAGTTTTCCAAGGAGGCTCATGCCCACATAGGGCTGTAGGAGCAGAAATCCCTCCCTCTGGCTTGATGCAGTCCCTGCACCCCAGTGCTTTACAGACTAACTAAACCTAATTTTATTTATTATTTAATTCAGCACCCTTGAGGCAGCAGCTGGTGGTGTTTGTGGACATTCATTACTTTTTTAGCTCCCTCTCTCCTGGATTTGGCTGATTCCTTCTTTTGGCACACACATGTGGTTCAGCAAACCCTATTTCCCTGTCACTCCAGAACATGTTCTGGAATGAGCCCATTCCAGCTGCCCGGGTAGGGGAGCAGCCTTTGGTTGGGCATGGGGAGTGGCACATGGGCTTGAGAGCTCTTGAGAGGAGGCTTCAGCATTTGCATCAGAGAGTCTAGGTAACCTCAGCTCCCTCAAAAGAATTTATTCAGTATTTACTGTGTAGTACGAAATTTTGAGCAACTTGGAAAGGCTGCTGAAGGTGGGGAGATACAGATTTATTTCTATRGAGTATTAGGAATGTTCTTGTATCCTTTTCCCTGAAAACACACTCTGAGTGTTGGATGCTGATTTGGTCCCACAGCTCCTGAGAGAGCTGTTCTTTCTGGGAATGTCCATGTGGACACCTCCAGTGGGGAAGAGAAAACAAAGTCTGGCTCCTCAGGTTGAGGGAGAGGCTGGTTCACAAGTAACCATGGCAACCGGGCTGTCACTGTGAACATCAAGACATTTACATACCAAGAATAAAAAAACCCAAATGCACAACACAGACATTAATGCTCCAGCTCATTTGGAGATCTTACCTTCAATTTGTTCCTCGGGGATGCTGGCAGCAGCAGTAGGTAAGGATATTTTTCCTTCCTCTTTGCATCAGCAGCAAACATTGTTTCTGGTGATAAACATAATAATGGCTTCCAATTAAAAGGGGATATTTGAGTTTCCAGTTGGAGAAACGTTGAAGACAATTTTATGTTCACCTTAAAAAGTTTCCCTCTGTCACACACTTCCCAATCCAGTGTGCTCACATCAATATTTATAACACCCAGCCCATTTTTTTTCACAGAAGAGCCATTAATATAACATATCAAGTCTGGTGACAAGTTACATTTCATTGCTGTCAACAAAGATGTTCTTTGTCTGCAACTCCCTTTTTTCCCCTTTTTTAAAAATTAACCTTTAGGTTTGAGTTTTGAAGGAAATGTGTTGATGTGCTTTCCAATGTTTTCTAGAGGGCTGCTGGAGACATGACAGATGGAATCTTTAGGGGCTGATAGAAGACACTGATTCATTTTCTTAGGAGATGAAATAACAGTTTTGTTGTAGATTCTTTGCTTGAGATGATGAAATTCACTGAAGTCCTAAGAAGAACCAGAGAACTCCAGGAGGGGAATCTCCAAAATAAAGATCTAATTTTGAAAACACTTTAGAGTATTGATCACAGTGCCACTGTTCTGGTTTAGTTCCATTTGTACTTTTTACCAGTGCAAAGAGGCCAGATCAAAGCCATGACTTGTGAGTCTCATGTCATTGTATCATGGAGGCACTTGACACTTCCAGGTGTCCCTGTCCTGCTCAGAGGAGTATCCTTGAGGTCTCTGCCACAGCTCCTCACACCTCTCTCCACCCCTCTGCAACTTGACATGAGATCTTGCAGGAGTCCTCTGGAAAACCAGCATTTGGATCCAACTATGAACCATGTCACTGCTGCTTTTTCTTCCCATGCCACTGAGTCTCTTCAGTGGGTATGGAAGTAAGAAATTTGATCTAAGTGGCTTTTTTGGTTTTTTGTTTTTTGGGTTTTTTTAACAAAAATCAGTTAAAAAAAAAAGCTACTCATGCCAGTTGGAACTAGTCAGCTCCAATGGTTTTAGTTGGATTTAAGCAGCAGTAGGAGAAAAATGGAATCTCTGTGCTGAACCTGTCAGCTCTGCAGCTGGTTAATGGAACTGATAACTGTATAATGATCCCCTGCTAATATCTAATTTTTAAACCACTTAAAATCCAATAAAATAGCTCTGTTCTGCAGAACTATCTGGTGAGTCAACTGTGCCTTATTGTTCCAGAATTCCCTTTTCCAATCCTTGTGGAGCTCTCCAGCTGCTAGATCCATTACAGCAGCCAAATGACCTGCATAAACCTGTCGCTATTCCTTAACACGGGCTCCAAGGGAAAGGTAGGACCATCAGGGAATAGTCCTGAGCCTTTGGTTTGGAGCCAATTACAGACACTCCCTTTTCTCTGAAGGAAGAGTGTGTCATCCTTGGTGTTCTGCCAGGTTCTGTTTAATTGTTCTTTATTAAGAGCAGCCCCAGGCACGAGATAATCCAGACAGAGGCCACGATCCATCCTGACCGAGCTGCCTCCCACGGCTCAGGAARAACCTGCTGCAAGGTTCAGTCAGGTAAGATTCTCTCACAGGTGCAGTTAAACCAAGTGCAAGGTGGACTCCTCATAAGGGCACAAGAGCTCATGTTTTTAATTGTCTATTAATTTAATTTCCTCTTTCATTCTGCCATGTGGTGYATCTCTTGTATCATTTGGAAAAGCAAGGGAGCAATGGAAACACACCGAGAGATCAACAAAACTATTCTGACCATAGTGATGGTGATGGGAAAATGATCACCCTCATGATCAGCGCTCATTTGGCTCTCATTTGAAGGTCATTGCTTTGAGGAAAGCAATAGCTCTGTTTCAGCAAACAATKCACAGAGCTATGACCAAAGTAGGGGGAAAATTCAAGACTAAGATCAAAATGTGGAACTCTTAAAAATACTCTCCAAAGCCTGAGTCTATAGCTGTCCATATACAAACCATGGTTGTAATGTGTGTAGCCTGAACATCTSTCTGGTCCATGAGCTGTCATTCCAGCTAGTGCAGACTGGGGGCATCTCAGTGGTTCATCCAGCTCCAGCTGACTTTAGATAGAGAGCTGCTGACCTCCTGAAAATGCAGTGGGGATCCCAGCTTTACTGAGGTCAGTAATAACTTCCACTGAAAGTGCTGGGATTGTGTGATCAGTGCACCATTTGGTGACACTCAGAAAAGAAAAAAAGGGAAAAAAAGAGAAATCAATTTTGTTTTCCTTGTTTACTTTCAGTTTTACAGCACAAGCACAGTCAGGGAATGTTGTATTTGTGCTCTTCAGCTGGATGGGCCATTGGGTATTTTGGTTATCAGAGTGGAAAAAAAGCAATTTGAAGAAATCTACTGACAAAATATTTTTGAAGGTCTTTTTAATGTCTTGCTTTAAGAGAGAGAATGGCTCATGCTTGGATTCAGGTAGCAAATCCAATTTCCTGTCCTGAATGGCAATGCCAGTGTGGTAATTAGATCATTAAGGTATATATGGGTGGAGAAAAAAAAAAGGAGATAGATTGAAATAATCAACATGTGAAATGTGAACATGTGAAATCAGAAGTGAATCCAGTTTCCTTGGCAACTTCTRCTGTGTAGTCTGAGTATCCCTGAGAATTTCACTTGTAAGCAGGAGAGCAGCAGGTACTTACTTGAAATGGGAATGCTCTTGAGGGAGAGCAGTGAGAAACTCTGGTTCTAACCTGTTTTATGTGGTTTTGTTCTTCCCATCAAACTCTGCATCATTATATTCACTTCCCATTGAACTGCTGGTGATTGCTTTTCCTGGCAGAGGTGGATATTGCACCAGGAAGAGCAGTGCATAAATTTGCTGAAGTCCCTTCTTTTAATTGGGAAATTGAATGGTCATTAACTCGTGTTACTGAAATAGTTACAGCAGAATAGATTTTGGTTAAAAAGAGACCAAAAGCAGTTGGAAAAGCAGTAGAAAAGTATTTTGCTTTGGTGTTTTAGATACAGCAATCCCTAGAACCAGGCTTTGGGCTGATGTCTTCATCAGTCCCTCTGCTTCCAAGCATTAAATCATCACAACTGAAGTACTAAAGAGCTCACAAGGCTCTAAAATAAGAGAATGTGTTGGGTTGTTTAGCCTTTCCTACCCATCTTTCAATCTTTGCATGATACCTTCAAAGATTTTCTTTTTAATAAAAATGGAATTGCTCTGCAATCCCATGAGTGGTCCTTTAATAAAGTTGCAAGACCCTCAAAATCACAAGGAATGACAATGAYGTCGGGTTATAGACTTAATTGGCTTTAACTGGAAAACCATCTACTGGGAAAAAAAACCCCAAATGTAGCTAAAAGGTCAAAGGGAGCTTCCCGAGGAGAAGGGTAATTATTATAGRGGACCAGGAAAGGAACAAGGTAAGTTTAACCCAAAAGAGGAAAAATGCAACAAGTTTGCTTTATAAATCTCCATACAAATACAATTTTATATGTATATTTTAGTATATGTACATAAATATATAAATTCTACCGTCCATTGTAAATATTTTTAAGAGTTCTTGTATAAAATATCATTATTGGGATAAAAAGTTTAAAGATATTCTTCAATACTCTCACTTCCCTTGCCTTTCCTATCTGTGGTACCTGCAATGAAAGTGGAGCTAATTCTGTTTCATGCATGAACACACATTTTGATTTGACTRCTGGAAACACCCACAGCACTGTTGCTGGAGAGGTTTTTTGGATGGATATCCCAGTGTACTTGCCAGGGGGAAAATGCCCTCTGGAACCCAGTGCCAGCTCAGGACAGAAAGGTCAGCTTGGCACATGGGCTCAAAAGCACTTTTCCTTGTTGGTTGTTGACAGGTGCAAAATCTCTCCAGGATTTGGGTGAGCTGAAAAGGACATTTTATTGTGATTCTAGAGACTTGTGCTCACGATTTACAACTCCAGTTCATCCTTGATATAACCAACAACAGATGTTAAATGAAGGAACTTGTGAGGTCTTTCTCTAGTTTCTCCAAGGTACCGGTACCAGATCTAATGCCAGCTGCTCATTTTAATATGAATATTTCCTGGTGTGTTAACTCAGCATAAKCCCCTAAAATAGCTACTTTTTTACTGTAATTTATATGTGACCTTTGTGAGCAGAGCAGCTGAGAACACAGGGAGGTTAATGAATTCTGTCTTTTCTCACCAGTGTGAGGCACTGAAGTAATAATCTCTCGTTAGAGAAGGGAAAAGAGGGCACACGTCATGTCCAATATTTTAGCCTGTGGCTGAGCTGTGAACTAAACCCAGCTCTCCAGAGCCAGGCTCAGAGCTGAAGCAAATAGGTCATTCTTGCTCTCAATAGACTATCCATGGCATGAATTGCAATGTACATTTAAAAAGTACTACAAGTTTTTTAATCCAGGATACAAATTTTCCTTTGCAAATTTTGCTTTCAGTGCTCTGCCCCTCAGCTCTCGGGGTGGTTGTGTTGTGTTGTAGAGTGCCAGGGTTCTGGGTTTGCTGGGGAAAAGCAATGCTTGGGGCACAGACAGGAAAGGCTTTTTCTGGCTTCTTCTCTCCTGAAATCATTTTGTGCATCTCTGGGCCAGAGGAAATGCTTCTCTTACAACAACTCCAGTGTTGAAACACTTAGGACAACCTTCCCATTAGCACTGGGGCTTTGAGAAGTTGTGAGAATGTTTGCAAATCAAGTTCAAATCATTTTGCTGGTGCCTCCMGTAGCACAAATGCCTCCCAGGTCATTGCAGAGTGTCACATCAGGCACAAGCGTCACCCCTGCTGGCGTCACACCAGAGTGGGGCAGGAGCTACAAGGCACAGTGGTTGATGATCTTCCCTTCTTTCAGTTTGCTGGTTCCAGTTTTCCTTCCTTCTGCTTCTGTCCTTCCATCCATCTTTGCATTCTTCTCCCATCTTCCATCTGTCCTTACATCAGTTTTTACCCTTCCTTCCCATCCATCTCTCTGTCCTGCTTTCTGCCACTGCTTCCCTTTGTCCTCCCTCCTTCTGTTCTCCCATCTGTCTTTCCATCTATTTTCCTCACCTCTTTGTCTATAGATGTTCTTCCTTCTACCCTTCTGTCATCTTTTCCATCCTTCTGTTCTTCATTCTGTACATCACTCCTTCTTCCTTCTTTTTTTGCCTGTTCTTCCATCCCAATGTTCTACCAGTCTTATTTCCATCCTGTCCTTCCATCTGTCCTTCCCTCTGTTTGCCCTTTGGTGTTCTTTTCTGTCCCTCTTTCCACCCTTCTTTCTCCTAATTATTCTTTCTTCTGTTTGTCCTTCCCTCCACTGACTGTCCTCCCTTCTTTCCTATTGTCCATCCATTCCTAACTCTGTCCTCCCTCACTTCCACCCATTCTTACCTTTATATACCTGTTATATATGAAACCCATATATTASTAGTGGATATAACTGACCATTTCCTGGCCAGCAGCAGCAGATCCCTATTTGTGCTCCATTTGTGGGGTCCAGATGTGTGTCCATCTGTACTTCCCTTCTTMTGTCCCTTGACCCTTGGACACATGCTGCCATCCTGATGGTGGCACCTGAGGCAGCTGAAGGGCCTTTTCCTGCTGCTGCAGGCCCTGCCAGTGGCACTGAGGGAGTAATTCCACCATCACCATGCAGAGTGCACACGGGGTAAGAAGGATTTGATTTTCATGCAGAGACACAAGTTTTGTGCTRCAATGGATGGCCTTTGCTTGGTTCCCAGTTAATAGCCTGTGCCACTCACTAACAGCACCCTCCTGGCCCTCTCCACATTCCTCTCCTTGCAGTGTCTAATGCAGCTCAGATGAGGAAGAGAGCAGCATCAATAGTGTGGATTCAGACAATGTGTGCTTTTGGCAAGAGCCCCAGCAAGTATTGCTCCCATCYATCTCCCATTACTGTGCTGACACCTTCAAATGGCACCAGGCCTTACAAGCTGTGTTGGGAATTATCCCTCCACCTGCTCACTGGAATCACTGTACATGTGTTTATTCTTTCCTGCTCCCATATTTGTACCGTGCTGACTTGCCAACAAGGAGAAAAAAAAAGGCATTTACCAACACATCACCATTTTGTGCAGCACTCCAGCAACTCTGAATGGATTCTGTTTGGATCAGATACCCAATATTGTTCATCCAAGAAAAACAAAGAGAAGAGCCCACAGGTCATAATCAGCAATAGTTTACTGCAACACACACACAAACACCCCCCTCCTGCTTTTTCCCAGYCATAAATTGTAAATGACGCTGATGGGAGGAAAAGGTTTTTTCTCTCTCTGAAACAATTCTGAATACCTGTTCTGGTTTACAGGACCTGCATCGATCTGCCTGTCATCCTGCTCCATTTGGAGTGATAGAGCTGCAGAAAAAAAAGCCTTTCTTTAATTGAGATAATATTGTATTTTTCCTTTAGGAGAGAACTGATGTRTGAGGGATGTTCTTTCTGCAATAAACTTACACTGGCAGATGAAGTCCTGACAACAAAGCCCTAATTCAGCACTTGCTTAATTCTGCTGATTAAACAAGGCCGTGTGCTGAGCTGTGTGAGCACTGCTGGTGTCCTACAGTGAGACCCAGCACTCTGAGAGTAATTTTTCACCCAAACAGATACTTGGCATGTGGCTGTAGCCTTMCTCAGACAGGATGTATGACTTCCCTCACAGCTGGAGCAGTGTGAGCTCCCCTGGTTCTGGACTGCTCTCAAAATAAAGGGGTTTTCCCCTTCTGCTCCTCCTGAAGATTTGAAGCACTGATAGACATTCCTGCCCTTGCCTCGGGCTACAGCTGCRCAGTGCCAAATCCATGTGTTTGCCTCTGGCCAGGGGCAGCCAGCTGGGAGGGAGCAGCTGCTGAGGACACTTCAGACACAGGGACAGGCCTGGGGGAATGTGCCCAGATGGTACCTGAGCTCCCCAGGGCCCCAGACACCTTTTGGGGTGACTGTGTCCTGGGAATTGTGCTGCTCTCCTTGCCCTGCCAGCAGCTGAATTCAGCATTTCAAGAGAGTGATGTAAAACCAACCAAAAGGGGGAAGCTTCCATCCATACCCCAGGGATTGCACACTAGAAAAGACCAGGTACTATTATTATTATTATTATTATTATTATTATTATTATTATTATTATTATTATTATTATTATTATTATTACTGGTGCTGACACCTTGGGTTTATTCTGAGTTGGGCCAAAAAGGAATTTCTGGGATGTCTGTGCACAGGTGCCAGTCCCAGCACCTTCATCTGGTAAGAGCTTTGGAAAATGTTCCTGATGGGGAGTGGGTTCCCAGGTTTAAAGTGCTCTAAGTTTTGTGCTGAATGTGCCATTGGTGTCACAGCAGTCTTGCCACTCTTGGATTCCTCATCTGCTTCTGCAGACAGTAGAGGCTGGCAATCTAAAACTAAAAAGAAAAAAAAATAAAAAAACACCTAAATCTGCCCTATTTAGAACTGTAGCCTATTTCTTTGGGGAATAGTGTGTCTAAGTCTGTACAAACCCATTGTTTAGATTCCATAGGATTTCTTCAGCAGTAATCATGGTCTTTAAGCGAGAAGGTTTTTACGAGCACAGTAACTCAGAGACACAGAAAAAGGAAGTTTACTTGGAGAAAACGGAAATGGTAAGACAGTACATGTTTATTTTATAAAAGTGAAGACAAATAATATTAAAAGGGAAGAGGGAGCATCTTCAAAAAAAAAAATAAGGCTGAGTTGCTGCATTACCTTTTTACCATCCGTCAGGTTTCTGGCAGTGCCACTTTGTCCTGATTAAAGCCCTGGGTGGCACAGGGAGGCCTGAACTCATTTATTCTGGTCAGGGTTTAGTGTGGGTTAGTGAAGACCCCTTCAGGAGGCAAACCAGTGKGGTGACCCCTGTGTGGAGGTGTGGGGGAAAGGGTCAGTAATTATTCCCTACCTGCACTGCTTTGGGAGCAGAAGGGCACCAGATCCACCCCCACAGGCCAACCTGCAGCAAAGCAGGAGGGACGGATRTTTGGAGAAGGAGCTTTAAGCTCCAGCAATTTTTTATGTAAAGTGTTTTTTCAGAGTCTGYTTTTGTTTTGAAWCAAAATTTTKCTYCTTTACTTGTCCTTKGTCTCTTGAAGAGATAAGGAAAAGRTAACTATCACTRCTTTTTATGYAYTGTCACCTCAGCMCATAACCACAASTTTTAGYGGCCAGCTCCACACACATGGAATGGGATCCACAGCACCATCAGCCACCATGGAACTGTGGAGACACTTTGACTTAAAGACATCAACGGGACTGGAGGGGGAAAGTGAGTAAGAGTTACAGATGTATAAAATGGAACATATCTGGAATGTTTTGATTGATAATTTGTGTGCAAAATAAATGTTTAAAAATGATACCCAAAATTAGAGTGGGAATGAGTGGGTAGGGAGCAGGGAATGCCCATATTGTGTCCCTTGTACCCCATACACATGACCAGCTATTTCTGCCTAACAACTTTCTGATATTAAATCATGAGATGTCTGCAATAAACCATTAAATACAATATTACAGCATTGCTCAGCAAGAGAGATTTCGCAGCACAAGTTTCATCATTACCTTGTCATTTAGATGATAATCCAGCTGTCCCAGTCAAATCCTGCCTGGTTTTCCCTTTCTTCTTAGCAATTGAGACTGAATAGATTTCCTAGAGCTGCTTTTCAGAGCCAAGTCAGGATTTTTTTCCTGGGATGTTGCAGGAAAAACCAATGTGCAAGACAGTGGGGCATGATTTCTAAATAGACAGATGAGCTAGATATAGAGATGGTAGATAAGAGATGTTACAGACAGACAGACAGATAAAAAATGTCTCTCATCTGTAACAGCCCAAGCTGCTGCTGCTGCTCCACTGTCAGCACTTCCAGGCTTTTGGCTGCACTGCCACAATCCAAAGCAGCACAAAGTGGCGTGTGTGGCACTGCACCCTCACCTACCATGCATTAGACAATTCGTGACAGTCCTCCAGCCCCTTCTCCCCCCATCCTCCTCATAAAAGAATCTAAAAAAGTAAGAAAAAATTTTTGCATCAACATCCTCCAATTCTTTTTAACAACCAGTACATTGCTTCTAGTGGAATAATGATTTCTTGATGGACTTTCATCAATGGCCTGTTTCCCACATTATCTGAAATAATTGCTTCRGAGCAACAACAGAACAAGCAGCAGGTAGGAAATGAGGCTGCAGTTGCCAAAACATAATGGATCATTTAGTYCTTCTCTGAAGGTTTTAACACTTCTGTGCCTGATGGCACCATTCTGATGATAAACCTGGCTGTTTGATCAGGCCATGTACATCAGCATATCAGAATTCACGTCTGCCACATCAGAATAAGGCCCCCAGAAAATAAACATTAAAAAATAGAAGYATTCAAAGTGCACTCACAGCTTGCAGGCATTGCACCCTCTGAACTGATGAATGTGTCAGTCAGGAAAGGCGTCTCCCTCCTGTTTTGAGCATGGGCTGGTGGTTTTTTTTTGTTTTCCCATATTCTGCATCTTTTAATATTTCTTTTATTTTTCCCTCAATTTTATTTCCAGCCCTTCTTACCCCAGCGACCAATACTGACAAAGCTAGTCATACAAACACTTCATATCCTAAAGCATTGAAGAATTTTTGTCTTTTTGCCATTAAAACCTTTGTGTGKAGCACAGGCACTATGCATGTCCAGGGGACATAAAATCATCCTTTTTTGGGGTGACCTGCTTTATGAAAAGGAGCCAGTCAAGGCATTTGAAAAAATGTTTCTTTTAAGGTGTCCTATAATAGAAATTMTATTTGAATTGTATTCTTTGTCTAGAGCTAAGTGATATTGTGGTATAAGTTTGAAAATAGTCTTAATTTTTTATGAGTGTTTAGTGTACTTTTAGAAGATGTAATTAAGACTGTGGTTTTCATGCACACTTTGTCAGCAAGGAGAGCTKCATCCATGGATGCCACTCAAGATGTTTTTCGTTTTGGCTCCATAATGAACCAGGTTAAGAGGACAAGGAGCAGTCATGTAGAAAGCATTTGGACTGATTTGTGTATAGCAACTATTTCTGGGAATGCAATCTGGGTAATTACRCCCCTAAATAACCACAGTATTTGTGTGGAGCCTCCTCCACAACTAAATTACACTTGCACTTTGCACACGCAATTCAGCCTGCACTGAAATGCTGCAAAAATGGGCTGCARGCTTTTGCAACAGAATGAAATTCGAGATTCATTGGAGAAACCAGAGCCACCCCTCTCAAAGTGGCTGCTGAGTACAACAGCCCATAATAAAATGCAATGAGGAGTAAAGGGTTCTACCCCTGGTGTAAAGGGCTGCAAAGAGGGAAGATTGCACTGACCCAGGAGTGACAAGTAAATCTCCATCAAAGGAAGAGGGGAAAATGTTACAACGGAGAGCCTTCAGCACTTTAACAGGCATCCTTAAGAAGAAGGATACAGGAGAGGGAGTGGAAAACAGCCTCAGCTCAAAATTACACAGAGCTTTCTAAGGAAAAGCTCACAGGAGTGTTTTTAGAACTGTGTTGGGTTGAGGCAGGTTCACAATTTGCAATTTATGAAAATAAATAAATACAGACCCGTGAATGYCCAAAGTGCTGCAGAAACAACAGGMGGCTGATCCTTGGGATCAGTTGCATTTGCCTCCAGTCCCCTTGCGTTTGCCTCACTGTCACTCATCCCTGGGTAAAGGCAATGAGAAGGGACACGTTTGTCCTGCTCAAATTTGTAGTTCAGAGATCAGGAAAAGGGAGTCTGTTCTCTGTCACAGCTTGCTAAACAAATGTGTTTTCCCTGCACCAGAACCCAAAGCAGGACCCAAAACCAGCTGAAAAATGAGGCCAAAATTCTCCCCCAGACTTTCACCAGCACAAACAAAACTGAGAGAACCACAGTTAGAAGCACAGTCTTCTCATTTTTAAACTAAGAGGATCAGAAAGTAACTGGAGTGTTGGATGTTAGAAACCATTTAAAATATGATTGGCTAATTTTTAATGATCTATGCTTGAGAGTTATGAATTCACCAGCACCACCACTGTCTGGCTATTTTAAAAAAAAAAACAACCCTGATTTCTGGATTCATTCCCCTGATTTCTGTCACCCAGGTATGGTGCACCCAGTTTGTGCTACAGCTTTTGCAATTTAGAGTTTCTAATATTTGTTAAACCCTCTCACCTTGACTCTTCAATTCATCCACTCCAGGAAAATCAATCTGCAATTATTAAGTCTGTTTTTATGGCCTCATCTCATKTTTTATGATGTTGCTATTCTGCAAGTAAAGAGCCCGTGCAATGTTTTGGGTATCAGCAATACTTTTCCAAAAACCACACAAATAAAAATGCTCAAAAATTAGTTGGGTTTGTAAATACCGCAGAAAAATTCCTTGCCAAGAATTCCATGTACCTTCAGTTCACTCTTCCCAATACTAATAGCACCAAAGGATATAATCCTGAAAATTCCACCCAACAAACACTGGAGAGCTGTTTGATAAAAAAAATGTGTGGTGAAATCTTGCAGTATTTTTTCCCAGATATGTGATACTTTGATAAGGAAATGTTCTTGCAGCTTCTCATACTTGTTTGGCTGCTTGGTGGTCCTGKCTAAACTCCTTGAGAAACGAAAATGAAGTACTGATAGCACACTTTCTTTCCTAACCCTTACCATGATTTTAGGGTTTTTTTCCTACCTAGGAAAAGCTTTTTTCCTCCAGACATGCCAATGGTGGGGAGAACAGCCCAGGATTGATACTGTGAAACCTTCCCACATGGGAGCAAGGGAATTGTTCAACCAGTTCTCTCCTTTTTAAAAGAATATGTCAAACTCTTATCCCATAAAAATAAATTACTCTATCAAAGTGCACATGTTCTAGCAAGGAAAAGCCAMTATTTATATTCTAGCTCCCAACTTGCTGTTAAACCACAGCAGTAGCTGTAAAACTGAAGTTGAGCCATCGAAAACACTTTTTAGTTGCTGTAATTTGGGTTTGGATCTCAACTGTAAGGCCAGAATAGAGTGGGAGATTATCCTCCCCAGAAGCCACTTGGCTGGGAGGCTCCAGCCAGCACCTTGCACTGAAGAGTCACTTGTGGGTGATGACAATTCCTGCCTTCACCAGGGCTGTGGAGTGACAGCAACTTCTGCAGATGCTGTAAAATAAAACAAATCATAAGGGAAAGCGGTGCCTGAATTCCAACATTACCATTTGCTATTACCACGAACGGCCCTAATACTCTGTACAATGATCCACTTCAGTTGCTAAATTAGGTTTTTCAAGGGGGATTTCATTTGGGGAAAGCAAAACAAAACACCAGCTTAACAGAACTTGAGGGCTTAAACATTCTGATGACAGAAATAAGCCTGAGTTATCATYGCTTGATATGCACAGCTCACAAAGCTTCCAAAACAACTCCCAGCAACTGGCAGCAGCTCTCAGATCAAAGGAGGCTGATGTGGAAGTGCACAAGCCTTCCTGTTAAATATTGAGATGATAAATAGTGGTTTATTCTGCAGGAATATGCGCACAGATGCACAGAAACATGCACCTATGGGATGTATGCACACCCATCACACCAAATTCTTTATAGCTCCACCTCTATCCATTTGTTCATACACACAGACCTGTGCGTGTTTGCGCACACACAAACTTCAAAGTCTCTTCAATTTGGGATCAAATTCTACTCAACAACCCATTAGATATTTTCCCCCCAGCAATCCTGTAAATATTCATGTGGTWTCTTTTCCCTAAAAGTTAAGACTGWCACCTTCTTCTAGAACCTGCTAAATAATTCTGAGGAAATGAAATGCAGCTTTTGGCATGTCAGTTGTTCCATTCCCAGGTTTGCAGAAGACAGGGAGTCACAGACTCCCAGAATATTCAAAATTGGAAGGGACCTGCAAGGAYTGTAGTGCAAAACATCATTCCCAAGTCCTAAGCCCTAATTTTCAGGACACAGATGTTCATGTCAGGTGTTTGAGTTCAGAGTATTWATAGCACAAAGTTTGATCACAGACTGATCAAATTTCAGGCACCTTATCACAGTGCAATATCCACTATAAACAATTGCCAATAGAAGTGTAAATCAAACCAAAATGCGTCTTAATGGAAGGTTCAGATGTAGCAGATATGAAAGAACTTCCTGATTATTCCAAATGCTGTTTGAATTAACACTTACTCCTAGTCTGCCTTTATTTTCTCCTTTTCATCTTCTGCCTGACATTCATTTGACATCTCTACCATGAGGAGAGTGATACTTAATAGGAGTGAGAAACATAACAAAAATAACCATTTCAAATACTCTCTCTGCTTCAAGAGATTCTGCTGATTCACATTGTCCTGCASCTTTGTCCTGTAACCCATTTTCTTTTCACTTCATTTCAGACTCATATCAGGATTCTAACAGGAACTCTAACTCAGGACAGAATTTCAAGGGAACAACTCGGCGTTTCCTCTCCCCTGCATGTTTTCCTATCAAACACCAATCCTTGGCTGCTAAGTGCCTCCAAAATCAGCCTGATGCTGAGGCTTTTAAATGATGATGAAACAGAAAAGTAGGGCAGACAAGGAGAGGAAATTTTTTCAAATGTATTCATGATTGCCCTGAGTTCTGATCCACTGCAGCAGCAATGAAAATGGGCATCGCTTCCAGTGGATAAGATTGCATTTGTTTCCTTCATGATTTCCTTACTTGCAGATTATTTTTTATTATTCAAAGCATATYGTTAAATGCTGAATTACAGGTGATCTGACCTTCACTCACTCAGTTTATTCGGGGTCTACATTATAAGAGAGGGAATAAATTTGGCTCYAAGGCTTCTTGGCCAAGTATGCTCTGTGAAATGAAAGAAAACAACTTCTGCTGCAAAAYGGGAGATTTTAAATGAAATACAGAAGCAGATTTATGCACATCTTTCTCTTTCCATGAGCTTTCTGTCAGTTTGCAATTACATTGTCAAATCTGGATACAAATAGACACAAGGWACACACAACCTGAGTAATACAACAGCTGCTCCACATTTGCAGTCAAAGTGTGCTAATCAGCTCTGGCACTCGGAAATTATATTTTCCCTGTTATTTGGAGGGGGTAAAATATACATTACCCAAAATTTATACTGGTCCTATTGTTATTTCAGATTCCTTTCTAGTTACACCTGTACAGAGGTAATAGAGCAGGAGAAATCAAAGCCAGACTGACAAGCCCCATMAGTTTGCTTCTACAGCATACAGCAATATTATTTCTTGCATTATTTCTTTCAGTGTGTAGAGATGAAGCTTTTCCAGTTGAAGAGCACACAGCCCTTACTGTAAAGACAGAGTCCTCTGGAATTCCTGATTTTGTCACAGTTTTGGACTGTAGGACACAAGTCCAAAACTCTTGAACAGGCAGCTCCAGGCAGCTGATAGCTTCCCAGATGGATTTCCAGAACAAGCTCTCTGTGCCTACAGCAGCTTATCCAAGGATAATACAGCATCAGACAGGGAGAAAATCCCAGCTACTTTAACATCCTCRCTGACAAGGAGCCCAAGCTTCTCCTCAAAAATGTCAGACATTTCAGATGAACCTCCAGGTACAGCTGACACTCAAATCTGTGCTCACGTTCCACGTGAGGCTCTGGGTGCCAGCAGCTGCTCTAAACACCATCAGTCTGTCCTATTCCAGCATTGATTCCTACCATGCCTGACAGCCCAAACATGCTCCTACAAAAGGCATGCTCTTCCTATTTTTAAGTATGCCATCAGTATTTTTTCCAATATAATTTCCGCCTTGTTTGATCCCGATTAAGCACCTAAAGTACACTTTCCAAGTTTTATCAAGGGGAAATTTCCCTCCACTCAATATTTTGTCTCTCATCTTCACAGCCACATTGACCCTGAAATTCAGAGCAGCCTCCAGCAAGCTGCCACAGCTTGGCACCATCACTGCACAGCTCCATCCTCTGCGGTCTTTGAGGAGACTCCTGGATTAGGTCTTACCTGAYTGTGGCACCAGCAGCAGCATCTCTGCCCTCATGAATTATTTAGATTGCTGCACTTACAAAAGGACTGCTAGATCAACTGATGACAAACAAAAAAAAAGCAAATATGACCTTTTAACATGCAGTGAGGTAAAGTAAATGAGCAGAGATGGAAGACACAGCCATGGCATGCTGTTAGAAGCAGCTGTAATACTGACAGCAAGTGAAGCTTAGACTCAGTGTTCACCTGCCCTTGTATTTAACTGTGCTAGAGCTTCATTCCTCTTTAGAGGAACAGAAGATTTTCCATTTAAACAAGAGCTAAGAGCTTATCTTGCTTTAAACACTTCCCTCTCCTGCACTCTCTAACTCAGGTGCTAATTCCTCACTGCCTTTATCACACACTTAACTCAAAGGAAAGACTTCCAGAATTGGAGCAGGCAGCTCCTCCAGGTGCTATTGGGATAAAAAAAACCCTTCCCAATTGTAAGACTGGTGAATCAGAGACAGCTGTAAAGCCTTTAGGTGCCTTTAAGAGGTCTGTGAGGGTGGCACAAATACCAGCCTTCCCAGGGGGCTTGGTCCCAGACCTTCTCTGAGGTCTGTTTGCTCTGGATGGTTCCATGTTTTTGTCAAAAAGAYCTGGAATTGGGATAGGAATTTTGCAACCATTTGGTTCATTTCTGGTAGTGGATAAGTTCTTTTTCAATGACCCTGAAGAGCACAGGGCCCCTCTGATCTAAGCAGACCCTCTGCTCTGTAACCCAAACTCAGATGAGAACGTTCTCAAGTATTCACAAAAATTCCTCAGTCCTRCTTTTCCCATCCTGGCTGCCTCTGGCCACTCCATCCCCAAAAAATGCCAAGAGTTTCCTGGGTTCCTGTCTAGACAACCCAGTAGCTTTATGGACACAAGCAGAAAACAGCAAAGGCCACAAGCCAGGTTCTGCTGTGGGCAGGTTTGGGTACACGGCGCTCGTAAGGAACTCACCAAGGCAGCTCCATTTTGGCTGTTCAGATGTGTAAAGGTTTAGCTGTGAGGCCACTGAGGCTTTRTTTAATCAGAACATTCTTTACGCCTCTGCAGGGGAGTGTGGGGAGATCATTTCTGGCAATGATCTGAGTACTAGCACCAAGCTGCTGAGTCGTTACCATTTTGCGTGATCCAATGTCAAAGCTGTCAATTTTCCAACCTAAAGATGGAAGTGCTCATATCCACACAGCACCGTGGGGACTAAAAGGGGAACAGGAACAGTGCTTTGAGCTTCCCCCTGGTGACCTCACACCCAGGGAAGGAGAGGAGGAACTTACCCAAGGGACAAACACCTTCACCCCAAGCCTGAACTTTCCAAACCACTRCTAAGGAAGGGGAGACCTTGGAGGAGTTGCAAATGAATGTAACACTGAGCTAAGAAGCCTCAGACCTTTGGCATTCTTATCCTTTCTTGAGACTAATTAGATTTTTTTCCTGGCATAATGTCATAAAAGTCACCCCAGGGAAAAGTTCTGACTGTTGGTTGTTCAAGTTTTTATATTAAATTACATTTTTGCCTTTGAATTTGCCATTTGAGACACCACAATGAAGGGAGAAGGCTAAAAACATGTCAAGTGAGTCTTAATAAGCATCTTGCTTTTCCTACCCCAAGTTCTGCTAAAAACAAAGCTATCATGAGTAAGCTTTGACAATTTGTGATCTATACCAATGTCGGGAGGGTTTTTACCAGTTTTTCTGTAAAGTGTTGCAGTTTGGTAGCCTGAMAGATCTTCCCCTCACTGAACCATTGCAGACCAGGACACAGACCCCTGTCCTGGAGCTCCAAAACCATTCCTACTCCATATTCATAGGCAAAAAAGCCCTCTGAGTGGTGGACACATTCACTAACTTCCCATGCCAAAGACACAGGACTATCTGATACCAAAGAAGCAATCTTTTCCTGATGGCTGCTTTGTGTGGCTCCCAGCATATCTKTACTTTTGTGATGATGAAATTACTATAAAAATAATAATGTAAGACAAGCAGCAAAAATATTGAAAGCACATGTGTGTGTTTGGAGATGTGTGTAGCACATCACCCTCTGGATCTGGCTCTGTGKGCTGTTTCTCATCCCACAATCCAAGATAATACACATTTCAGAACCCCTATTGGGAGCAAGTATTTAAAGAGTAACATTAAAGGAAAATAAAYCTTTCCAATCAATTGTAAAAGTAAAACCAACAGTGAAGCAGCTACAGAAATGGAAGCACAGCTAGAAGAAAATTAAAAACAGCAACCCCAGAATACCTGTCCTAATTAAATGTTAGCTGGGAATAYGTGAATTAAAATAGGAATGACATTTGAATTCATAAAAGCGCAACAAAATGTTTCAGGAACTGTTTTTCCTTGACTGATGGTGTGATTTCCTGAGCTCCAAGGTATGTAGGCTGTCTGGGCAGACCAGCTTTACATGGACACTTTGTAGGCTCGTGCAGCACTTTTTGGGAACTGACTGACCTTGTCTACCCAGAGTGTCCAACCAAGCCACCTCTGCTTCGGGGAGTCAAAAGAGGGATCCATGGAATTTTTTTAGACTGTAAACAAATGTGCAAACTGAATGGCAAGAAAGGCAGAAGTTGGTGAAAAGAGCACAGTGGTCAGGAGAGAAACAGAACCTTGAAATGCATCCAGAACTTTCCTGTGCTGGGGAATTTTCCAACKCTTCTCTTTGTTCCCAATATAGATACAAATTGACCACCACTATGAAGTGCCACAACACAGCAAGATACAGTGAGATTAAATATAATGTAAGAGCTATTTGAAATTCTAGAAAAACTCAAATTCAAGATAAGGCTTTAAAATTGMAGGATCCAGTTTATGTCAACCATGTATTTTCCAGATTTGCAAGGCCATTTTTCTGTGGGATAAACATTTGACTAGAGATGTGTTGTAAATACTGAACTGAATTAGTTTATACTGCCATGGCACCTGAGATTTTTGGCTGCAAGTTGAAAAACTGGCTTAATATTTTTAATAAATACAGACTTACACCCAGCCTTGCTAAGGAGACTCCAGCACACAGAGAGCTCCATTTGGAATGACCAATTTCGCTGTGCTGTATGCCTGCGAGCTCCCTCAAGCTCCTTTCTGAATACACAGCAGGTGCTTCATGCACCAGTTTTTTCTTTCTTCCCTRCTTTGCTCCAYTCCCYGGTACGACAAACCCATTTTTCTAAATGGATKTCYTGGATCCCAAGTGCCCCCTGGGCAAGCCCACATTTGAGCAGCCCTGCAARAGGAGAAATGCAGCCTGATACTCATTAAAAGTCTGTTGATGGGCTCAGACTCTCCTGCTATTGAAGATTCATCAGTTTCTTTTTCCACAAGAATGTATTCGACTGCAGTGTTTGGAAAGTAGAGCAATAGCGCCAATTATATCCTARCAAAGTGTGTGTCTGCATACAGAATTTCTGTTGTGGTGGGATGGCAATAAATTCCCTGGTAGATTGCCAGAATTTAGAGATATTAATGCTGAGTTCTGACACGGTGACGACGCCGTGCTGCTGAGGTGCGTCGGCGCCAGGGAATGATGTTTGCACACTCCTGCACCAGCACAGGGAAAGCACAGAGCTCAGGAACCTGCCCCTAAAACACCCAAACAGAACCCAAACTACCCAGGGATTTCTCCCCAGGGCTGACACCCACTATTTCACCCTGCAAACATGGGAGCCCATCTGCTCTGCCTGCTCAATGCTCAGGGTGCAGYTTTGCCTCAGTTTCTGTGCTGAAGATGTGCAAAAGCACCAAAGGTCAAATCAGGGACCATATTCAGCTCCTCCAAATGTGGGTCATGACCCCCAGTTCTTGTCTTATTTTTAAGAATAACCAAGTACAGCCAATAAAACCACATAAACGATGTAAAGAGTTGAAAGTCAGGAGACTTGCTTTTGAACAGAGCTTGTTATTAAGTCACACAGGGGCTTTAAAAAAGTTTCTCAGTCATCTTGTTCTTGTACAAAAATGACCTT
The DNA here is from genome assembly GCF_030028575.1 of Malurus melanocephalus. Taxonomy (NCBI): domain Eukaryota; kingdom Metazoa; phylum Chordata; class Aves; order Passeriformes; family Maluridae; genus Malurus; species Malurus melanocephalus. Next base: position 1,861,445 of record NW_026623245.1, on the reverse strand, counting down.
GATATTCTGCTGCCTTAACATCAGTCCATCAATACCCCATCACCTGCCATGAGTAGCAGCTGCCCCTGTGGCAGAATCTGTGGCTCAGGAGAGGAGAGGAACGCTGTAAAACCCCAGGGAAACACCACTCAGAGTAATAAACTGGGAAAAGATACCTGGAGTGGATGTGCAGGACACCAAAGCACGTGTACCAAAATAACAGCAGGGCATGAGGCAATAAATAAATGCTGATCTACAGAGCAGCTCCCAACTTGCACATGGAGATGTGTGAAATGAATTRCCTGGGGGAGCAGGTTACAGGGAGGGGAGGAAACAACAATTCAAAGCATCTAATGAGAGAGAACCTTCATTTATTCACTCTGGAGCCTGCAGCCAGCAGGTCTGAMCTCAGAAAGAAGGATATGAAACTCAGAAAACAACAGTATAATGGAAGGTATTGGGTGAAATGAAATTACTCTGTCAGAGGAAAGCTAAAGAAAAATTAATTAAGGATTAGTATTAAATGAAGGCAAGAGAAGCTGGAAGGGGTAAATTCAGTCCGAAAGGATTGTAAGGAAGAGGCATTATGTGGCCTGGTTAAAAGCAAGGAGAGCAAAACTGCTGCTGCTTTTTCCACATTYCTTATACAGGAAACAAGCCTCAAGTAGAATGTGCAAGAAACAAAAAACCCCTCTACATTTAGTTCATGTCAGCATCACATAGAATTTGCCCTRAAGAGCGGCACTCCTGTGTCTGTTTAAACTCCACCAGACGTAACAGTAGGACACAAAGCCATCATGGCATTAGAGTGCCAGCAGTTCATCCTCAGCCAAAGGCTCTCATGCCCATAGGTTCAGGGGATTATTTCCAACACCAGGGGCAGATTCACAAGGAGAGCAAGGCTGGTCAGCCAGAAGGCACCACAACACACACGGAGACCCCTTGTGTTCCCCTCTGACTGCTGTGCCAGGCACACATCCTTCACATGCTGAATTCTGTGTATATTGAACATTGTGTGTGAATATTGTGAATTTTTGTCAGAGGATGCCCCTTTCAGTATCAGTAACAGAAATTTCTTTATGAAATATCCCACCTGTTTTCAGTCCCACCTGACATCTACAAGTTAGAAATMTCTCCCAGTTTATTTTTCTAGGTAACTAGAGAAAAGGTTATAACTGGAAAGCCAAGTACATTGCCCAGAGGAAAAAGAGGCAGTTCATTATGGCATTCAAAGAAGTATTCAAAGTTCCTGCACATAAAAAATTAATAAGCTGACCAAACATTTGAATGCTGAATAAATAACCTTTCCCTGCAAAAATAAAGCTGAACGATCTGAAACAAAATAAGGGCATCCATCCAGCAAGGAGAAGGAAAAGATAAGCTGTTTTCCTCTCTAAACTTCCCCAGCTTTCTTTGGGGGTCACAYGGTTCAAAGAGGATCGAGTTCAAACAGAACTGCAGCATTTGAGTCYGACCTTCATCACAGCACACTGTTCCTGGGAAACACAAAGGAGGAAATGATCAGCCATATCCCAGAGGAAGGTGACACGCTAAAAAACACAGGCCTGTCCTGCACTCTGGAGTTCCTTCCCAGCCACCTCCATAACCTTGTGGAAAGCCAGGAAAACACCGCAATTCCTACCCAGCAATGGGAAATTCCACCCRTTCCTTACAAAACTGGCTCTGCACCTCCCAGCAATCTCCCAGTTTCTCACTCACTCTTGAGCAAGTCCCATGAATCTGCAATGGAAGGAGCTTCACCTTCCATAAGGTCCCACCTGACCTCTGTTTTAACATAAAGCAAAGCAAACCAAACAAATCAATGCTCTCTGAGACAGAGATATTTGCTATCAAGTGGCTTTCAACACAGAGAAGAGACACAATGCCCAGAGATAGAAAGGCACATCCCTCAGAGAGAGATTCAGGCAGCTGCAAATCCTGCCTTAGTGCTTGATAGGGCTGCAGCTTTGGAGTTATTTATTCAAACTATTCTTTTAATTTGAATTGCAATTGAATGCTTCAAGTAGCTCAACCTGTGCTTTTAAAGCTTGAACATCCACACCRAGTCAGGCCTGTCTATAAAAGCAGTGAATTGAATATTTTTATTAGRTTCTTGCCATGCTCTTTTCTCCTGAGTTCAAGCACTGGCACCTTATTATGCAGCAGCTCCTTTCCTGAGCCGGGAGAAGAACCAGCCTTTTGTCAGTACATGGAACCKCCAGCACTCTCATTTTCCCCACAAAACTCCCTCGTTTCAAAACATCAGCCTGACTCAGAACGCTGGGTCRGAAACAGCTTGTAGGGTAGGGTAATGAATATACAATGTATGCACAGTAACAACAGCCAGTGAGTCATCCCAGATTTGTCCTACATTAACTTCACAGCCAGTCCCTGCTGGGGAACACAGAGGTGCTGCTTTAAAAGAGCTGGAGAAAAACTCAGGGGACACGTTGAACTTTCAGTTTGTTCACCAAAACGTGTAATTTGGCAATATCAACAATGCTCAGAAAACATTAGGGCACTGCACTTACTTTCTCGAGGATTTCTCTGCTACACGCAGGAAATGCACAGTTYAACCCCAGCCTTGCCAATCAAACAGCAGCTCAGATATGCTGATATAAATGCCTGCAAAATTACACCAAAAATCGAGTAATCTACAGGAGATTCTTTCCCAGCTTTACTGTGATGTCTGACAGCAAAACCACGCCATGTTTTCCTTTAAAGGAAACGTCACCTTTTTGTTTGGGGTTGTTCATAATTATTGATGTTTTCCAGTATAGTGATTTTTWAAGAAAATAACAGTATTTGGCCCATATTTCCAGAAAGAAAAGCTTCCCTTTCCCCCAAACACAGAGGACTGATAATGGCAATCAGTTCAAAGCAGAATTAATGAGTTTGCTGTTGCTGTTTTTTTTCTCATGGAAACTCACCCCTTGCACTGGGCCTGCTGTTCGCCTACAGGTGCACAGACCATGAGGGTGTTCAAACCCACAAAGCCATCCCAGAGATGCTCCTGTGCCTGAGATCTGCATGCTCTGGCAAAACCCACACTTGTGCCTTCAACCACAGCGTTTCACCYTGAGAGCTGGTGTCACAAAACACCATACAGACCCTTCTACTGTTCCCTGTCCCTCACAGGCTTGGTTTAGTGCCTCCCAGTGGAAACTGTTTTCTACAGGCTTTTCTGCTGGAATAATTCAAATTAAGATCGCTGTTGGAGCATGCAATTATCCTACGTGTGTCTGAAATCAAGGAGAGCCAGTCAGAGGCGGATCTGTAACTGGGAATTATTTTCACAGCATATAATTTTCAGATCACGCACATCAATGTTATAATTGGRCTGTGGGAGCAGAGGGTATCTTTATTTACACACAGATCCTTTAACTCAGCAAAGTGCTGTAATTTCCCTTCTCCTTAGTAAATATTTTTCTCTCCAAACCTGCATCACAGGGATGGCCCATGACTGGGAAAGCCCAGAGGTCATTGCATTTGGTAAATTAATCCTAATTACAGGCATAGTTCCTGTGAAACTTGTTGGATGGAAACCTTGGTAGACTGAAATGGGTTTGTGATTTTAATCAGAAAACATCCCAAACCATTCACAATTGTCCAAAATTGCCTACTTTAAGAAAAAGGGAAAAATACACAACTTGTAAAACAGCAATAGACACTTTTTAGGATCATGCTGTTTCTTGACCCAATAAAGTTTTGTTTATATTGATTGGCATCTTATAGTAGATTAACAGAGGCATCAGTGGAGTCTTGTCCTAGGCTGCATTGATCAAATCTGCCAAAATAAAATTTTCGGTGTCTAGTAAAAAATCCTGACTGGAGTCTTGTATGTGGGTTGCACTTGGAACAGGTTACTTACTTCCAACTGCTTCATTTCACAAAATTTTTAACAGTCTAATCATTTGTGAGACTTCTGTGCTTTGACCTTGCAGATTTTGAGTTWAAAAATTTAAAATGGGTTTAAAAATTAGAAACCCGTTGAGGAGCACAAGAGGCAAAATAACTTTGCTTAAAGAGCAGGTGAATAATATAAATACACACTATGGTTTATTTGTCCTCTAGTTTCAGTCATTAGGAAGCATTCAGGTCATGCTATCTCTTGGTTTTCAACAAGAAGACTTGGTATTTTTTTCCTCATGGGGAAAAAAAAMCCCACCAATTTAGAGTCAAGAGCTTTTAGAGCACATTTCAAAGAAAACACACAAAATGCTACCACCTGTTTGAGCTCATTCTTAACTCCAAAATTAGTGTCTCACTGTCAGCAGCTGACACACCTAATGTAGTGGCCAAAAGCATGCCCAGCTAAGAGGCAAGTTTGGTTTCTGATTTGGTTCTTGCCCCACTGCTGTGGAGCCAGGCAGTGTCAGCTGAAATCATGTGCAGTTCTGGTGTCATGAGTAGGCATTTATTGGTTTAAAGTCAAAAACTGCTCAGAAAAGCAAAAGTAACACAAAAAAGGGSAAAAAGTAAAGATGAGCAGAATGTGATTTATTTTTTTCTTGGCAAGCCACATATATTGAGATTTCTGTGTCATTAACTTTAAATAGAAAGGGGCTTATATGCTTGTATTCATGTTTTCATTCCAGCACCTATGAAAACCACATGTGCAAAGGAAAATATAATAAATTGGAAGCTGAGGTTTCTTTCACAGAATACCAGAATGATGCATTAGTCACAATTCCAGATGAATCCGTTATGAAAGATTTCATAACTTTTTTTGTTTGTTTTAGCTGTACTGTCGATGTTTCATTGAAGTTTGTCCTGACTTTTCTGCAATCTGTTCCTTGCCTACGGAGCTTTCAGTTCACAGAGTTCTCTGGGCTGACSTTCCTGCTGTCCTTGCCCCAGTGTGTCTCCCTCAGAGGATCCTGCTGCTCTGACAATGCCACTTAGCAGAGCTCTGGGCACAGCAAATCTCTCTTGCACTGGAATAATGCTGGAAACTTTGTCTAAGCAAAGTTAGACATTCCTTCTACATTCCTCATACAACCTATGGAGAGCATCAATCCTTTCAAAATGAAACTGTTTCCTTTAGAGAAATAATGATTAATAACCATAAAGTGAACCAAACCAGAATGTTTTGACAGGCTGTCTGATTTGTGAAGGATTAAATCATGCCACAGGACTATGCCTATAGTGCCAAGACTGACATTGAAAATAAAAGTAAAAATCTCTTTTGAGTAGCCTCAAAAMCTTCACCAATGTCCTTAAATAAAGACTCAGATTTGTCTTTCAATTACAAATATCACAGAAAGGTTTGTATGGGATGGATCTTAAAGCCCATCCAGTTACACCCTCTCACGGGCAAGGACACCTCCCWCTATCCCAAGGTTTCTCCAGGCCCCATCCAACCCGGCCTTGGATATTTCCAGGGATGGAGCAGCCACAGCTTCTCTGGGCAACCTATGCCAGGGCCCCGCCACCCTCACAGAAAACAATTTCTTCCTAATCTTGAATCCAAATACACCCTCTGTCAGTTTAAAGTCATTTCCCCTTTGGCCTATCATTACGTGCTCTAGTAAAAGGTCGCTCCCAGCTTTCAGAAAATAACTGATTTCTTTTCTTTTTAAAAGAATGTTCTTGCAATCAAAATGAGCCCTTCCATTTTAGTTTGATTGTCACTCTTTTTGAAAATTCTTCCAATTGTTATTATGACATTTATAACTGTCAGTGAGCTGAAAAATAAGTTTCCAAACAGCTCTGAATCAATTATTGTCATTCCTCAAGTCTGGCTCTTACAGATGTTTCAGGATTTTCTTCTGGGAGTCTCCGATCATCAGAACAAAATTATCAATTGCTCTAATTTAGGTTTTAAACTGAACTGAATAAAGAATCTCTATGATGTCCTTTTTCTGGGCTTTTCAAAACCCAGTGTCTTAGAAGAGACAGGGAAGGGCACTTGCAATAAGAGGTGGCTGCARCAGAGCAGGCCAATTTCCTGCCATTTAACATCACAATGGTGGAGTCATTGCTAAGAGCAAATTCAATTTGTAAATCCACTAAAACAACAGAACAGCCCCATTTGCTGTATAAAAAAGTAATGGGTTTGTCCTAGAAGAAAAGATGTTTGTTTCAACAAGACAGGGAAGAGAGTTGTTCTTGTGATTGCTGTCCTTTTTGTTCCCTTTGCTTACGCAACAGCACAAGATCTGTAAATGTTCCTACTTCCAGCAGCTTTCTGGGGTTATTCTCTGCCTTCAGCTGTTCTCATGAAAACCTCTGTAAAGCCAACATTGAACCAACATCCAAATGAGGCCAGAAGCTGACCCAGTTGTGTTCAAGCAAAGACTCAAGGGCTCGGCAGGAATTCCAGCAAAAATGGGAAAAAGGAGCAAAGAAAGGCTCCCACATTGCCATGAGGTTCACTGCCCAAAGCTGGAGGAGTTTTGCCTTGTGTGAGTTGCCAGTACCACAGGCTTCACCCAGTTCCTGCAGGAAGTTCCTCTCTGGATATAATTGATGGTGCCCACCACAGGATTTCTCCCAGGCAAGGCATGGAAATGGCTCTGGAATTCTGGCWGTGGTCCAACTGCTCAGTGTCCATTACAGCCACAGCTATTGACTGCAGAGGTTCTGGGCTCAAAACATCACCACAAACATTCTGAAGGCAAATATCAAAAACCTGGATCATTTTACACATCTTTCAGCAGAAATCTTTGAGCCTGAATGCTCAATTACAGGAATAAATGATGCAGACATCTGATAGGGTAATTGCTCATAATTAGATTTTGACACARTCTTTGGGAGAAGAGCACTTGAATCATGGGGAAAGATGTTCTCATCTCAAAATTCACAAAAATGAAAATTATTGTGTTGAAAAGTCAAATACAGCAGTGCAGTGCTGAGAGAGAAGAATCCACTCAAGCAAAAGACACAGAGCCTTGGAACCACCTCAGCTCCTTCTGTGCCTGGGAAACCTCTTCTGGCTCCAAGGGGTGYGTGCCCAGGGCAGCAGCAGTGCTGTCTTGCAGTCTCCTCCTCCCATCCCCTCTGCTAAATACTCTGTGGATGTTTCAGGCTCACATTCCTATTTTTTTCATATTCCCATTTCCTGCTRTATGCCCTCCTGCACGATTTTTGTGGCAGTCTGTGACTTGTCCCATCTCAAACCCAGAATTTCCCCAYACCTGCAATAAACAAAACCAAGTACTCAATAACAAGGAGAGAAAGAAGGAATGAGTTCCCCATTATTCCAGGTGRCTGTCTGTCCCACAGACTGGCACTTCCATCTTTTCTTACAAACAGTAGAGACAACACCACTGGCATATCACAAAAATAGCAGGTACTTTTATCTTAGAMCTGCACAAACAGAGATGGGAAAAATACCCTTTTGGCAGACTTTAGTTGAAGTGAGAAGACAGAAAGGTTCAAGATTTTGATCATCCTTGCCTGATAACAAAAGGGRATTCAGTCCATTTTCCTTCATTAAATAGAACCATAATTTTATGGAAACTAAAAATAGCATTGACCTGGTTGTTGCTCTTTATGACTTCATTCTCATTTCCAGTTTCCTTACTTCATGCCTTTTGCCTGACTAAATTGCACAGAGCAGTTGGTTTAATGTTTTCTCTTCTTCATGAGCATCTCTCCCGAGGGGGCACAGCCTCATCTCTTGCTTTTTTGGCTTGGAATAGCTGAGAGCCACATTAGCATCCCCTGACCAAAGCAGGACTAGGGCCTTGCTCTGCCTTTCTTTCATCAGCCTTTAGTACTCCTCCTATTTGAAACTTGCTTTTCAAGTGGCTGAATTTCCCTTTACACCATTTACACGCTCTGAGGAATATTAGCACTAAGGAATCAGCCATATTTACTTTCTCTTTGGTCCTGTCTCCTTCCCTCATTCCTGAATCTTAACTATAGGTCATTGGTCTTTGACTTCTGAGTACCCCAAAGGTGTCCATCATCCCCCTTCCACTTCCTGCACTAAGGARCTGACAGGCACATCATAGAGCAGGACTCATGGCATGATTTTTATTCCAGTAAAAGTACTTTGAGCAGGCCAAAAGCATCAAATCATAAACCCCCACTGAAGGTGACTATAATTGAAAGGCTCCTTCCTTCATGTTGGACAACACCTGCAGGCAAAGCTCACATCCAAAASTGGGTTTCCCCCTGATCCAAAAGCAGCACAGGATGTACATCTGGGAACCACCAAAGTCAATAATGTGGAGTTTTTTAGTCCTTCTTCATTTCATGAGAATCTGTGTGTGTGTGTGTATTTATGTATTTATTACCTAATAATTCTCTAGTGAGAGGTAAAGACAGCAAACATGCAGAAATRGGAAAGAGAATAGCAGGTCCCTTTGCTCTGGCACTTGGTATGTGACACAGCAAGGAAAACTGAAATATTTGGAAAGCCAGGCCTTCACCAAGGCAGCCCCCAAGGCCTCCTCTGGTTGCAGACTGGACATGGCCCTTTTCCTGAACCATCCTCAGGCTTCTACCATGCAGCAGGTCCAAATACTCTCCTTGCAGGAAGCACCTAGAAAATTAAGTCTGACCTATGCACTTACACCTAAATCCTGAAATAAATGAGCCAGTAATCTTCCCATGTCCTGCAGTGAAGCAAGACACATTTTATCTCCTATGATTAAATTAGCGCTTGGCCTACAAGAAAGTTGTAGAATATGATTTCCCTGGATTACCTCTGTGAAACGCACTTTTCCTATTTTCTCTCTTATTCCTCATTTGCAACCAAACCCACATTTTGGAGAGRATCTTTTACTCCAATGGATTTTTATTTGCAGATTACATCACCTTCAAGAGCTTTTCATTCCTTGCAGCCCTTACTTGCACTTGTGTTTCCTAATGCATTTTGCTGCTGCTGCCCTAACATATGAGGAGACAAATATCTAAGGTAAGTAGCAGAGGGCAGAGATTCAGGGATGTGCACTACTCGGATTTCTTCACTTCACAGTAGGTCCAGGAGAAATGCACATACATTTTTCAAGAGATCAGTCAATAATCCTATTTTGTTTGCTTGCATTCTCWGTGCAGCATTTCCATCTTATTCCCACAGCATGCAAAAGGCTCAATTCTTACTTACCTGCCATGGAGCAACAGGTGAATGTTTATGCAAAGGCTTCAAGGAGGTTTAAAATAAGACAAAACAAACCMTTTTCTGACAGCAAACATGGAAATAATAAATTGCCTTAACACAGAACAGTGGTCATGGCCAGTSAAAAATAATGAGCACCTTGTCTGGTATTGAGGGATTCCCTAGGGATGCTGTGTAACCAGCAAGCATTTTCTTGACTAACTTAAAAAAAAAATAAATCAAACTGCAGCCTTTCTTGTAAATTCCATTTCCTGGACTGCTTTGGATATTCCTGCATGGAGCACAGAGGATGAGCATCTCAACAGAGTCAGCCTAAACTTCRCCTACTGCTGCAAATGCAACCTGTCCAGCCTTAGGACCTGGACTTGCATGGTCCTTGTGGGTCCTTTTTATGATTCTGTGTCTCCCACTCAAACATGCAGCTGACAATCTGACCCTTGGCAACAATGGAATTACACAGAAGTCTCCCTGCTATGTCCCAGTGGTAGCCAGGAAAAATGTTGGGTTGAATGGAGAACTAGAAAAATCAGTGTCATTACTGAGTACAGTCTTCGAAACTCTGAAATTTTCCACCGTTGTCACCACAAAAAAGTGAACCTGATTCAGAGTTAATAGATTGGTGAAGGACTTCCAAAGGATACGGGATAAGTGGCTGCAACTCCTCATTTCTGTGTCCCAAAACTTAGTGCAATGTCTTCCTGACTGTGCTGGCAAAGCYTGGCCTGGCTGCTTTTTGCTGCAGAATTGGCAGTTCAAAGGTGTAAAGCTCTATTTCTGCACTAACCTGATTTGGGGCTGGGATGGATTATGTAAGGTTTGCAGAGAGGTATTCATCAGYACAGGCTGACAACATTTGATCTTGCACAACTCCACAGCACAAACTAATGAGACATTTAAGAAAGAAGATGAAAAGGAAGAAAGAGGGGAAGATAAAAGAAATGCATTGTTTCTTAAAAAAAAAAACAAAAACAAACAAACCCCAAAACAACAACAAACAATAAGCAGAACAACTAGAAAGTAAAGGAAAGAACATTTTCTGAAACCTTTGTCTTTTTTTGTTCCTGAGATGTGTTGGTGTTTGTCTCCCCTGAGTTTTCTTACCCTTCTCACTAACTCTGCATGATCAATTCCAGTAACTGCAAAGAGCAAAAATCTGAAGTACATTAAATCTGATTTCTCCTTTTAGTCCATTTTCCCAGCATAACTTTGCAGACTGTATTATTTACCATTAAACAATTTTACATTCAACACTTCAGAAGACATTTTCTTCAGGAACCGTTTTGTTTGTCACTCTGAGATGAAGCTGCTGACTTTAGAGCAGAGAGGATTTTAACAGCAGCCAGCAGAAATGTCACTGGGTGTAAGTAACTCTTCCATAATAAATACAGAAAAGTCTCTTTAATTGGCACAGCTCTGGTAGAACTGGAGAGGTGGCAGCTCAGGGCTGTCCTCCCCATGTAATACAGGGACAGGGGACACGTGGCTGTCCATGAGAAGGGAAGAGAGGCTCTAAAGAAAATGTCRGGTTGTTAATCTGTTACTCCACTGCCCTGTAACAGAGATGGGGTGCAAGGAGATAATGTTATTTTTCTTATGTGTTCTTTGCCATTTTTACAGGGAAGAAAAGGATGCCATGACGTTTTTCAGGGACATTTCTTATGATCAAAAGCACAAGTTAATGATGTCAAATAATACTTCAACACCTTCTGCAATACTCATGCTCTAGGATGAACTTGTTTTCCATTCACTAGCCTTCTCTCAGGCTGACTTTGAGATGCAAAACGCTGCACAGTTTTGGGTCCCAGAGGACCAGAACAAGAACAGTATCAGAAAAGAGAGGGGGAAAAGATCCTCCCAGGTCAGTTACTCCTTTCTTTTCCTCAGGGCAGAATCAGCTCTGCTAAATCACTCTTGACTTTGTCCAAACTGATCTGGAGAATCCAACAATAGAACTGCAATGTGCAATGCCAGAGCCTGCTCTTCACTACCTCTCCCAAAAGTAACCCACCCACACTCCCTGTGCAGCCCAGGGGCAGCTGAGCCAGGCTGCAGAGAACCCTCACTGCAGGAATTGTCAGGTGTTTGACTCTTCCAAAYAAGACAGCCTCAAGATTTCTCTACAAGCAAGTTAGAAATGARGCTGGACATTCAGGAYTTGCAATTTGCATTCTGTAATTTTCTTGCCATATCCTCAGAATTATTTTATCATTTCTCTGCTAAACAAGGAAATGCTTAATCCTGGTGTTTGATATTCCAGGTTTCTCATTTGTTTCAGTCCTACAGACAACAGTGAATGAAAGTCCCAAGGAACAAACATAATAAAAGAGTAATGAATTTAAAGGAGCCTCCYTGTGACAAATGCAACATAGGATTCACTGCAAACACCACCAGGCACATCCAAACAACAAATCTGCTTCATGCAACACTTCCCTGTAACAAAAATGGTGCTCAAAAGCTGAAGGCAGGGCTGACATGCTGCAGGTGGAAAGGGAGAAGGATGTGTGCCAATCTGTCCCCTTTCCCCCTTTGTGATACAGCTTCTAACTGGTATTGGAGAGAACTAAAAAAACTCATCTATCCACCACACCAGGGCAACCTGTGCCAGCACACACTGGTTCCTCCCAGGGACTGTTAACAGGGAAGGTTTTCAGAGATCCTTAAATCCCAAAACACACACAGATAGTAAAAACAGAAAGAAGGGTTCAAGGAGAGTCATAATATTCCATTGCTGTGTTACGTCAGTAATAACTGTATGTCTGCAAGACTGCTGAAGTAACAGCAATGTCTTTTCTTGAAAAAGAGYAGTGTTGAAATATTTAATTTAAAATCTCCTAAAACACACTCAGAGGTGATAAGAAGGTTAAAAAGTTGAAGAAGCCAGAAAAAAAAACACTGAGGACAGATGGAAAATACAAGCTGCTGATAAAACAAATCAGTCATGGTATATCCATGGACTAAAGGGAAATCATGTGTGCTTTGGAGAAAAATCATAATGTTTGGACATTTGTGGACCATTCTAGTGTTTTCCATTGCCCACTTTCAAAGTGACTTTGAGCTGGTGTCTGACACAGAACRGGGTCAAATATGTTCCTTTTCTCCACAGGAGAGAACAGCCAGCACCAAACAGATTTGTTCTCCAAGTGCTTACGCACTGAGCTCTTCAGTCACTTGGACATCCTCGAATATGTTATCCCACTCTGCTGCAACAAGATCTGCTAAATTATCCTGCCTGTCCCTGGATGGGAGAGAGCTTGGAGAGAGGCCAGCCACCAGCTGAGAGCTCTCCTTGCCAAGTCTGTCAAGCAAATTGATTTTCCTCCAAGACCTTTGGGCCCCTTTGAGCAAAAAGAAACCATATTTCATCTCCTTTTTGCTCAAAGGGCTTGGAGCAAAAATCTCAAATCTGGATTAGAGGACAAAAAGTGCCACCCCTGGTCACCTACAAAATTTTTGGATGTGGCCCAAGACAGCAATGCTATAGCAGTGGCAGCTGATAAAGGATCAGCTGTGAAGGGTCTCACTCATTTCTCAGATATGAATGCATTGCTCAGTCTGYTTGTTCACTGCAACTATTTCAAAGGTACTGTGCTTGGGGGGTTTTATATCCCTTTCCACCATACAGCTGTCCCTCAGTTCATACACAGTTCTAGACATTTATGAAAATTAGTGGGCTTGAAAAAAAGTAAATTGAGGATATTTGTTGCTGATATAGTCAAGGTAGACTATAACACCAAGGTAAACTATAACACATCACTCTGGTGCATCATTACCTCAAGTGAAAATAACTGGGAAGCTTTGTATACCCTCAACAACAAAGCGGGAAATTAAATCTGTAGCCAAAGGTTTTCCACTCAAAATATCCCCATTTCTACTTTTGCCTGGATAGCTCTTATGGCTTCTCCTGAGGCCAGCAGGAAGGGAAGCATAACAAAGACAACACTTTTCCTAACACCAGGGATGGCACATTTCTGGTTTAAGGACATACYCCACACCAGCACTCCCACACAGGCTCTGGGAGTTAATTATTTATAACTTCTTTCATACAATGGATATCAACCATTCCTTGCCATGGGCAGGAAGGAGCTCCATTCCCAGCTCCAGCAAAATCCTTACCTCCACAGCCACTTAGCAGCACCAAATGGATAAAGAAGAATGATGAACAAGCCTTGTAGCAATCCCCAATTTTTCCCATTTCCAAAGGTGTGCCTCATGCTGGTACTGCTCAAACATTAAAATAACCTTTTTGTCCTGATATGTCCACACAGCTCTTCTTAGTGATTCACTGTTGTGACAAAAACGTCTCCACATTCATAATGTGTTTTTAATGGAAGTCAATGCTAAACACATAATGGCTTAGCAAAAGCACATCTGCAGTGTCTGAAAGGAAGAGAACCAACAATGCTAAGCTTTGATCAAACTCTAAATGATTTTGTTTCAAACCTAAATAGTTTTGGTTTAATTACAATTATTGTTGCCAATTTCATTGGGACAATCCCTCTGTCTTCGCTGTCTTTCATCTAGATTTCTAGAAACTGAATAAATAAACATACATTCCATTGAACAGCAGCATTTCCACGGAGCTTTCTTCACTGTATGCTGATCTCTGCCTGAAAGGAGAATAAACTATGATATCATTTACTTTGAATGCTGACAAGCTTTGGACGAGATTTTGGTTTAGTCTACACTAAAAAAAACAGCTGTGAAATCTAGGTTTGCATCTGGGCTTAAATGTAAATCAACTATAGGGAGAGACAGAGGGGAAGGTCATTTCATCTCAGCATTTTATCTTTGATTTTCTACACCCTCAGCTGGAAYAACAATGTGCAAGTGGGATCAAAACCTTGTTTGGAAGCACTCAGATAAAAGCCACTCATCACTGTTTATGTTACAGGCTTAAAACATGATGAAGTTTATTACACCTTAACTCTCTAYTGCTTAAAATAAGGTCTAGTACTTCCCTTACTGACTGCAAATCCAATCCCTCAGATCCTTGCCAGGGATGGTCTAGAGTGTTCCAGGTCAGAGTAACTAACCTCAGTGACGTGGTTGCTCCTGAACTCCAGCAAGTCCCTCAAAAGTGGCATTGGCAATGGCCAGGAAGGRTTAGGGATCCCTACACAAGTGCTGGTCACGCTTCGCTCATGTGCAACTCCTTCAGGATGCTCCCACTAAATCCAGTATCAAACAGACACAAGATGTTCAGCTTTTCTGTATATGACCAAGATGATTCTTTACCACATCAAATTTACATATTTGTCCATGGCAGGTACTGAGGAGAGGAATAATTAGGAATAGTGAGGAATGAAGATCTTTTTTTCAAGCACAGAAGGGAATGATTCAACTGTTCAGTTGTTAACAAGGTGGTTGGATACTATCGATACAGCACATTTCCAATATTTCTCCAAAGAAAAAAGGCTGCTAATAAAAGCAGAAAAGTACCACAGACTTTGCCTGTCAGAGCAAGAGGCACTGCAAATGTAATGCTATCAAGAGGGAAGAGAAGCTAAAAAAATAACCCCAAACCCACCCCACTGCCTGGGTTACAATCCAGGTACAAAACATGCCTTTTTTCTTTGTTATGTAGTGTCCCAAAGCACTGACCAGATACTGTCTCAGATTGTGTGTGGAGGGAGTTGACTCTGCGCTTTCACAGACTGGAAAATCACCCAAATCACCTCTATTCTTGTTTTTCTGTTGCACTGGTTGCATTTACCTGAGCATACCCATTCATCTAAATTCAAGGCTCAGGGCACTGGTTTACTTTAAAAAAGAAAAGCTCTGTAACAAATCTTWAAAAAATCAACCAGCTGAACTGTAAGAAAAAATTGGCAGAGATGTGGAAGGCTTGGCAGAGCCCATTTGCACTCCTCCCAGCTGGAGACAGGAGTGCTGCTAACCCCAGCTCCACTGGGAGTGCAGGTCACAGCTCTGCAAAGAGATTTCTTTGAGACATCCTCTTTTCACTTGCTAAGGGAGAACATTTCTGCTGAGAAATAGCAGTGATATAATCCAGCAGGTCAGGGATAAGCAGCATCCCTCTGCCACTGCCCTTCACAGACAGATCCAGCAAAAAGCTGGGTTTTATTTTCAAAGATMATTTCTTGGCAAAAAAGTGTGCAAACACAGTGTAACACCCAGGTACAGAGATMCCCCTTACACTGCCCTTGTACCTGTTGTTTGTAGAGCCCAAATCCTGGGAGCTTGCTGATCGCAGCAAGAGTCATGGCAGATGGTGAGAAAACTGAATGGAGAATGATCCAAAGCCATAGAAATTTGGGGGAAAATCCCTGCTTCCTTCAGTGCGTGTTGTGTACTCCACAGTGGGGAGTGTAGAGATCACTTTGGGGGAATCCAACCAGTCCCTCCATGGCACCCTCACTATGCAGCTGCTATTTGATAAAAGTGTGTCTGACTTTTTCACAATCCATAAAAACAGGAAGGACTGAGACAAACAGACCTGTTTGATAGCCACCTCCCAATAAACACACACAATTTCTGTTAGTCTAAATGCTATTTAGCCTTTTGGTGCAATAGCACACAAACTTCCTTTGCTCTCCATCTTAAACAGCACCCTATAGCATACAAAGGAGGAGGTGAAAGTATTTAAAAGTCACTCTTGATTTAACACCGTTCAACAGGAAACTCATATTTGATTTGATTCTGTTCATGGTTCATTATTAAATAAGAATACAAAGAAATGTTCTTTATTTCTGTTGGATAGCAGCCTCTCTAGAGATCATCTTCCTAGACRARGGTGCAGTTTAACACACCTGATGCYTCACTAGGGAATTYYGTGGCTGTCCYAGCTGATGRCTCTCAGTTTGCTGGCAGGAGCCAAACAAACCAAACCCACTCTCACCAACCAGTGCTACACCCCTGACAAAAACTCGTTATTCCANAGTGCTACACCCCTGACAAAAACTCGTTATTCCACACATGATTGAAGGGACAACAGAGAGAGGGGCAATGCCAGAAGGGCAGGGGACAGGTACAGCAAAACCTGGGGTAAAGGAAGGTAATTCCTGTACCTCACAAGTCATGACAAAATTCATATTAAAATTCTCTTGCAAAAATAGGAAGGGAAAGAAAATTGCTGACAGAATTATGGAGCCCAGGMAGTGCAGGTTTGGGGGAGGGGGAATCACTATGCTGTGTTTTTTTCTTTTTACTTCTCAAACATCATGACCTTTTTTTCCCCAAAGTATTCTCCGAGATTTTTTTGTTTCCAAAAAATAAAGACATATATTTCCATAGACAATTTTGTAGGAAGCTTATCACTGCCTCACCAGCAGAACTGATTGCATATGTAATTAGTAACTTTTCCTTTCTTTAGTGACTGCAAGCTGACTTGCCCTACTAATTTCTGTCCTGCAGGAAAGGCTTTGCCAAAGCCCAATCAATTCTGTGGTGTAAATCCATCGTTACTTCCCAGCTCAAGTCACTCAGCTGCCTTCGCAAAGCTGATCCCAGTGTCAGGATAAGGGGAAAAATTCATGTGATGGAGTGACCCTGGCTGGAGGCCAGGTCCCCATGAACTGCTCCATTTGCTCTCCCCAGTAGGACAGGTAGGGAGAAAATCAGATGGGAAAAAGCTCATGGACCAAGAGGAAGGCAGTTTACAGAAGCAAAGGAGAGCAAAATATTTCTTTTCTGTTTTCCATCAGCAGGCAATGTCCAGCCACTTCATCGGCAGTAGGATTTCAGGATGCATAGGGATCCAGAAGACAAACAACATAATAATGAATGCCTCCCCTGCTCCTCCTCCTCCTCTCTTGCAGTTTTTACTGCTTATGTCATAAGGAATGGTGTATCCCTTTGGTCAGCTTGGGTCAGTTGTCCTGGCTGTGTCCCAAGCTCTCAGCCACCTCCAGGCTGTTGGTGAGGGGGAATGCTGCAGAGGCAGCCCTGATGCTGTGCCAGCACTGCTCACAACACTGGGGTCTTACCAGCACCTTTTAGCTACCAAAACAAAGCTCAGCACTGTGGGGAAAATCAACTCCATCTCAGGCAGACCAAATACAACCAGAAACTCAACAAGTTTTTAAGAGGCACATGTTTGGCTTATTTGGCTTATAACAATTATTTATTGTTTTCTTAATGTATTTAACTTTATATATCCAAGTCTGTTTGGTGTGTGCAACCTTTTGCTTTGAACAGTAAGAAAATAACGTACAATATCCCAAGCTTTATGAATATGCTTAAAAAAATAAGCCAAGTGTCAAAATTCTGTTCTTAGAGAAAGGTTTATTTTCATAGTCTGTCACTATGACCAGATCAGTGTCTTCATCTCACTGCACTACATTTCTCCCTGACAGCAACAGCAGTCCCAATAACAACCAGTTAGAGACATCAAAGACAACCCTGTGCAGCACAGAGTCCATTCCCAGCACTGGGCTGTGCCAACAGCTCCAATTCCAAACCAGCTTCCCTGGGAACTCCCTGTGGAAGAGCAACAGTGCTACTGAGGCACAAAAGCTTTTTAGAAACCTGAGCTTCATCCCAAAGTCCCAAATCCTTGGCTTTTATGGGTTTAGATCACTGATGTAATTTTAGTGCACTTAATGGTCTGGAAACTGGTGGGAAGCCAGCACAGTGTGGTGCAGTCGATTAATCTCCCCCAGATGGGATGTGTCCAGTCATTAACCTTCCCTTTGGAATCTCCTGGCTTCCAATGTTGGTGTTTGCCACTTGCTGCCAAGCCTAAAGCACCACAGGGCAAGGAAATCAGCACAACCAAAGCCAACACTGCTCAGTGCTCCCATCAATGGCACCTCAGTGAGGACGGCAGGGAAGGGCACTGACACCAGCTCAAGCGTGAGTGTGTATTGAAATAGGCCCCAAAGTGACGGCTGCAGGTGTCACTTTTCATCACGTTTCAGGGGTTCTATAACCTCAGAGCTCTCAGAAAATGACAAAATCCAGACTGAGGTGAAAAAGAAACTTTTTCAGCTTGTCCTAAAATGGCTCAACTCCAGCAAAGACACCAGAAATAAATACATCAAGATTCATCCCTTAAAAGTTGTGAGCTGCAGCTCCTCTTTCCTGCCAAAAGCTTCATCAAGGCAGTTGGCTTCCCAGGAGCAACACAAAATCATTTTGCTGAAAAGGGCCACACCAAACCATTTTTTTAAATCTTTCTCCAGGTAAACTTTAAGAGWTGGGTTCAAGTATGGCAGTCAAGACATGGGCAAACATCATCAAATTCCCTGTAGTGGCACATCTGCCAGTAATGCCTTTGGTCAAAGACTCGAATGTTCATCAGCTRCAACAGTGCAAAATAGGAGAGAGCAGCGTCAGATCTCATTTAATGAACAGCAAATATCCTTGAAAAGGGGAAAGAGGACACTTCTTTGTTCAATATTTAATTTTACTTATGGGAACTTCTGAGAGAGCAGTTTCTGTGCCCTTGCCTCATACATTARTTACCTGCTGCCTTCCAGGACTTGCACACTCTGGGGCAGCTGCAAAACAAGTCAAGAGCTGCCTGTACATTTATTTTCTTGTTCCTATGAGGGCTTTCCAAGAGGACAAAACCCCAGCTATCCTCTTGGTTTTCTTATCAACCCTCCCACCACTGCAGTAGCCACTGGCATGCAGCCATTCCACAGCATTCCTTTGAGAGGTAAAATCCCTATGGACAAGCCTGGAGCCAAGATGGAGTCCAGCCCAGAGACAGAGAGAATCCTCCTGTCCAGGGTTCCCTTCCTGCCTGTGTGTTTCAGCAAAGTCTGTCCTTATTTTTCAAAGTGCAGTAGAAGATTCAGGCTTATTGGTCACAATCACTTCTTTTTCCTCTCCGTAAGATGCTTTCTAGAGGAAGGAGTATCTTATTAGCAGAGCATTCTTCTGATTCATCACTTTCATCCCTTGTAAGTTTACAAAACTCATGCCACCCTTTAAACAATCATTTTGCCATCAAATCCTGAGTCTGAATCAGTATTCCTCTCAGTCTCTTCCATAACTATCTTWATTTTTTTAAGGTAGACCTCCAGAAAAGACTTTAATGCCAGAATGGCTGGAACTTTTCTCCAGCCTGGAGCCAGTTGATTTCCAGTGGCAGCTGGGGGTGAGATCAGCTATCCCTGCTCTGAAATGAAGCTCACAAAGGTGTAGCTCTCACTTAATCCAGACTCCTTTCATCACAGGTATTACGAATTCATCTTCAAGCACTTATGCTCTTCTGTTTAATCTTCCCTTATCTCCAGAGTGGCCATTAAGCAGCCTCTTGGAATTAAGAGGGCTCAGTGCTAATAAGCTCGGGAGCAGCTCTGGAGCACTCTGGTTTGGAAAGGCCACGGAGGAAGTTCCTCACCCTCTCCCAAAGCACCTACTGGAATTGCTTCCTTTGGCAGTGCGATATCCACAGATCTTCAGCTCCACCCACAGCTCATCAGATGAAGGCGGAGAACAAACAAACTTCCAGAGGGTGAAAGTCAAGGAATGCTGGTCCTACAGCTGTTGCCCTGCACAGAGCTCACGGAGAGGTTGAGCTCACCCAGAAGCTGCTGCCTTCAGTGAAGCAGGAATGGSAGACACTGATTGATGTGGGGGTGTGAGCTGGGGTGGTTATGGGTTTCAGCTCCAGCCTCGGCTCGATTGCAAGCCTGCAATGATCCTCTGCACTCACATGAGGCTCAGGAGATCTCCTGCACACAAATCCTAATCAAACCAGGAAATCTCTTGTGCTGGCTTTGTGCCTCTGTTATTACAATCTGCCTGTCTGGCAGCTTGAGCAGGAGATCCTGTTGGTATTACTGAAGCAATAAAGAGTTGGAAAGGAAAGACGAGACAGAACAACATGAATTTCTGTGAGGGGAGAGAGCAGGAAGGTCCAGGAGAGTACCAGACGAGCCAGAGAGGGACATTTTGACTCTTAYTCTCACTGTGCAGTTGTCCCAGGCTGTGATCCCAGTCCTTCCATCCACCTGGATGCTCTTTACAGTGGTTCTGGAAGAGCAGAGTCTGAAACTCTCCTTTGGCTCAGGAAGGGAGAACTTATTACAAATTAATGCAGTTGAGTCGGGTAAGGTCACAGATCCTTCCCCAAGGAAACACCATTCATCCCTSCATCAATGTAACTCACCAAAAACAATTGTATATCCCAAAAAAGTGCAATATTTACCAAAAAACTCTAAGACCCCAGAAACAGTGAGGACATACTAATTCAGTCAGGGTGTCAGTACATCTATACTCTCACACAGGCTGCCTTCAGCAGTTTGATCAGAGCACAGCAAAAAACTGAAACTGAGCCCTCCCCACAAGCAGTAAAATATATTTATTCTTGGCTCATGTTTCCACAAAACCTAGCACAAGAGTTGGGTTTTGTGGTGACAGCCATTCTGCACTTATTGCAAAAGAAATACCTTAAMATAGATTTAAAACTCTCTACCTACAAATCAAAGAAGTGCCAACTGTGTGCAGAGCTGAGATTCCAAAGCAACATGGCCTTGTGCTCTTAGAAAGCCCTGCTATCCCCTGAATATAAATGATGAAGATATCACCTAACATGGAAAGGAATGAAAAAAATCCCTTCACAACACAAAAAAAAACCCTTCCAGTGACTTGCTGGCAGGCTCAAGAGATAAGAAACAGAAGATAAGTGAAGGCAAGCACCCCAAGAGCATTTCAAATACCATACCTCATCTAAAAGAAGAAAATCTATTACTCTTCTCCAGAGAAAGATTCAGGCTCTCTATTGTCTCCAAGCATGGAAACAAAGAAAAATATCTCAAGACAGAGTTTGTACTGCTTGGGAGACAGATGGGAGAGAAGTTTTGTCATTTTTTTTGTTGAACTTTTCTCCACAAAAGCACTATGTTACCAGTAAATCACATTTTTTTGTAGCATTTGTGCTCTGACCTGATACAGAAAAAGGATTTGTATAGAAGAAGGGAGAACAGAGAGTTTCAGAAGTGATGCTACATCATTTGACTGGGTGTTACATCTCTGCAAAGATTGCAGGAATAACAAAAATGAACACAGCCAAGGCCTTCTTCGGAGCCTTCCAAATATGCTCCTATACTAATTCACACTACAAAAATTCCACATTTAAGATCAAGTGTTTAAGTAAGTAGAGCTGGAGGTAGTTGAGAGGGTGCCTGAATTCACTGATAACCTGAGCCACCAGAGCAGTCTGACAGGGAAGGGACAGATATAACCACCCAACTCTTGATTTCTAGACAAGAGAAATAAATAAGTCCTGTGGCAGAAATCCAAAGGCTGGGATGGAGCAACCTGTGAACATGCTTGAAAAAAATTTAACAGTTTAACCAAACTAAACCTCCAGAACAGTGTTGCACTCCATATCATGTTGGTTTTCTTAAGCAGCAATGGAAATAAACTGGTTTTGTACAGCTTTAGTGAGGCTTCTCAGCCAAATTCCAGGGAACAGGACTCTGAATCAAATGCCAGAGAAAGCTATGAAAAAATTCCCATTGAGAGGTCTTTAGATGTGGGCAATGTACCAGAATGTCTTGACAGAGCTATTCATACTTACACCAGTAAAAATAATGACAATTGAGAAACCTCCTTTTTTTTTGCCTGTTGATTACCTCGYCCCAGATACATGCTAGAAATATCCCATATTGATGAAAATGGCTATACACTCTACATTATACAATTTAAAGTATGGAAGTAGCCCACTATAAATCATGTAGCCCATCATAAATCATAGCCCACTATAAACTCATGTTCAGTTAAAGCCACATATGCAGGATTCATTTCTTTAGGATCAATGTGATTGTCCAATTTTCACCCCAAAATCAGATCTTCCTGGAAGATGTTGTCCCTTATGTTCAGCACTAGAATACATAAAACACTGGTTTTTCCCCCGCTTTTCTCTAAATAGATTAAATGCATTTACTTCTGGAATCTGTCTTACTTCTCTACCAAACTGTTACAGGAGACAACACTTTTCCTAGGCTTAATCAAGACTCATGTTAATAAGTTAAAGTTCAGTAAACTAAATAAAGCCAATATTTTGTTGTAAGAAAAAATAATTTATATATTTATTATATTGGCTATATGATGTATTCACTATTTAAGTATTTAACATAAACAACTATGTATGGATAATAAACACAAATGTTAAATACACATTTAATCCAGATATGTTTAAACAAAAATTGAACATCCATATTTTCTATATTACACTGCTTTCCCCTATGGTAGGTCASAAATTACTGATTTATCAATGTGTAAAAGCTCTGAGCTTGTAAAAGCTTGTTTCTGGGGTYCCTGCACTACCACTGATCTCCCAGTGCAGTCTGTACACTGACACCGCTGACTTTGTTGCAGCACTTTGAAGGCAATTAAGTCACATTAATTTARTGCCCCTGAAATGTAAGGCCAGTTTCTAAGGTTCACTCTCTATGACATCAAGATGCAGTTTCCCCCACAGTAAGGGGGAAAAGGTACAAAATCTTCATTTGCAGCAGAGATGTGCTGTTCTGATTACGCACAACCCATAGGAAGTCAGGTCTGGTAAAGAGCTCAGTCCATGCTGGTAAATACGGATTATGTGATCTTTTTACCATTTTGCTGCTTTGGCATCAATACTCATCAGATTTTTAAAGCTCATTCCAACTTCTTCTCATCACGGGGACCAGTACAACAGGCTAAAACAAACACAGCCCTGTGGTCCCCTGGCTGTGGGGAATACATTTGGGGTATATATCACATGCTATGACAGAGGTGTATGGTCAAGAACATCCATAGTGCTTTATTGGACATAAAGGAGAAAATGTGCTGTAATAAATTGTAAAAGTTATGCCTGTTAGCACCTGGATAGCCACTTTAGAAATTTAAGACCTCACCCTTAAAAAGTGAAACAACAGAGCTATAATTCATTTTTATTTCACTATTTCACTTCCCCATCAAAGATTTTCACTCCACATACAGCACCTATTTTTTCAAAAGCTGTCAAGCATAAAAGAAATTTTGCCTTGAAGGAAAACTCAACCATTTCTATCCATCCTATGATACAACAGTACGTATTTCCATCCAGACAGGGTTGCAGCAGTTCCATTTATGCAGATTATATTTCATGAGAATCCATCAAAGCAGGGAATTATTGTTTTATATGAGAAATCCTAATGTCCAGAAAGGATTCTGGAAGCTAAATATTCCAGGAAGGTCTCAAGAGAGTCATCCTGCACTGCAGCTCACCTCCCCTTGCCAAGGCTGAAGCAGTTTCAGGGCTAARCTGATCCACTTCAGCCATGTGATTTCATGGTCAGTGTCTTGTTCAACCAATTTCTGAGCACACAGCACTTCAGTTCAGTGGTGGGGTTATTTTGCCATTTCTGACTTTATGTTTTTAGCTCTCCAGGCAGAGAAGCMCCTGAACCATGGACACCTTTGGCAAGCAAAGCCACATCTCGCTTGGACCACCCTCAGTGGTCTCCATTTCTTCAACAGCCCATTTTTACCACTGCTCTGGGTGAAAGCTGTTTTTGCATAATTCCTAAGTGCCCCCATTTCTATACAGAGCTTACATACAGATTTTCACTAATCCAAAGCTAAATGAAAGCCATAGTATAGATCCCTCACTCTTGCTGTTTTTGAGAAAGTGATGAAGCAATGAAGGTTTCTCCTGCTTCACCCAGCATAACCCCTGCAGAGTTTATTGTGGTGTCACAGGTTCCTTCCTATGAGGCTGCAGACTCCTGTGAAACACTGAGTGGGACCTATTTCCCCTGACTTCAGTTAAATCCAAGGTCACACCCACATCTTTATAGGGGAATTAATGCTTTTTAGGACCCCAGCCCTTYGTGCCCAGTTTTGCCTTGGGTAATGGAAGCTTCCCAAGAGACTATAGGATCAGGCAGTATTTTATACTTCCTTTGCCAATCAATACACCATAAAACRCACGCTGAGGTCCCTCTCACAATTCCAAGGAGCCTCCCAGCACTGAAGCTGAGCTGCCAGCAGTGCTTGATCTTCCTTSGTGCCTTTGCCTGCAGAGTGGCCTCCCGCGGTGCCCTCAGCTGGAGGACAAAGCTGTGCCTTTGCAGAGGTTGCAAACGAGCCGCTGATTACAGAGCACAATTAAGAGACATCGCACAGGTCCCTGCAGGCTGGTGCATCACAACCTTCAGTGCTCCAAAGGTCAGACAGAGCAAGCACAGTGGGAAGTTGGATCCTTGTCACTGGGAAGCTCATTGCAAGCAGGTCTGTGTGTTTGGGGGAAGGCACGTAGATACATTTAGATTTAGATTTAATTATAAATGGCAAACCGGAATGCCAACAAGATGACAACAAGCTGGTCCTCTGCAAGCACATGAGCTTCAGTCACCAGCTCAAGCCAGGAAAAAAAAAAAAAAAAATCAACATTTTGAGCTTGGGAAGGTGATAAACTTGTCCACAAGGATATAAGGATGCTCCTTCGCTGCAAGTGTGACTTGCATACATTTGTTGTCTTTGAGACATCTGTCTCAAACACAGGCTTTACTCCGCGAGTCTGATGTGGCTTTCACTTACATCACATTTATAGCACTTTTCTCCTGAGTTTGACAACACCAGAGTTTGGAGAAGCAAAACTCCACATGAGTTTTCAGATATCTGCAATTTAGGTACGTCCTTCCATATTTTAGATTCCTTTCTGAAATAGAGGCTTACAAGATTACAGCCCCCTGTGGGCAATCCCAAAGGGAATAACAGCAAACAGTGTGAACACACAGCTCTCCCTAACACCAGCCCAAGTCCTTTTCCCATTACATCTGCACACCCCAGCTCCCAATTCTTACCACAGGGATAAAGCCAGGCTGATGCTACAGACCTCATGGGCTAAGTTTTGTCTCTGTAAATAAAACAGGCRTTATTTTTCCTTTGAACAACCTTTAGCAGCTTGATCCTGCCTCTGGGAACAATATTTCCTTTACAGAAAACCATTTGAAGGATAATTCACACTGAACCACTAAGAGCTGAGGAAAACCTCCAGAGAGAGCAGATCCTGAGCCTGCCCCTGAGAGGTGAGTGCCATTCACTTTGATCTGCAAACCCTCRCTTTTTTGCTCCATTTCTGCAAACTTCTTACGCCAGGATCCAACCTTGCTAAACTCATTGTATGTTCATGTGGACTATTCAGTGGATAAATTTGTATACAATTTCTGTTCTTCCCTATATCTTCAGAAAGTTTGATGGAGTCTCTGTTAATATTTGGGCCAACTGTTGCCAGAGGCTTACAACTGCAAAATAACCCCCAAATCAAACTACAAGTGGTGGGTTTGCACAGTCTGATCAGAGAGAGACAGAATGACACTCTTCAAAATACTTTTGCTCAGACTTTCCCTTCTGTCTCAGAGAAATAAAACATTTACCAATGAGGCTCAATTTCCCGTTTTTTATGCCTTCACTGGAGAGGCACCATTCTCTCAGGCTCTAGAGACAGAGATTTAAAGAATCTTTCATGTCTGATTTCAGTTTAACTTCTGTTATGACTCCCTGACTCTGTCTTTATACCAGGATTTCCTTTGCCTTCTGAAGCAAGAATAAACTCAAGTATTAAACAAAACCTTCTATTTAAAAAGAAAACAATTGAACRTTTAATGTGTAAATGTACAAATTTGTTCTAGAAATTCAATTTAATCTATTATCTCTAACACCTCTGTCAAAAAAAAACATCATGAATAAAACTGGGGKCTTTCCCCCTATTACTGACAGTACAATAAATAAATTCAAAACAAGAGACAATTGTGCMCACACAATGTGAGAGTCTCAGCAGATGAAGAGTTAATACAGAAAAGCTGATTTTTATTCATTTTCTGTGCCTGAGTTCTCCTCTCATGTTTCAATATCTATATTGTACTATGATTTCACRGGGATCAGAAAGCCCTTGCAAACATTGGTGTCCGTGTCACAGGCAGGCAGATCCCACACAAGCAAAACACACTGAGACACCCCATGCCCCAAGCAGGGCAGAGACTCTTACAAAGTCAACCCTCAGATCTAACAGGGAGAAGAGAGGCCCCAAAACACAAAAAGAGAGACAATTCAGAAGGAAAAGATAAGCTAAGGACCCTGCACAGCCTTGATCTATRGCTGATCTCATGCCCTCAATACTGCTGGAAGCTCTGACTGTTGCACAGCAGACTTACATAGAGCAGTCCCAGCTTCGTTTACTTTGAAATGAAAGGCGCTGCTGGCAGAGGCTTAAGACACAGCCAAGAGCTTAGGAGCAAGTGAAAGCCAGCTGAGGTACCCCAGGTGACAGAGATGGCCCCTCACACACACGCAGATGTGGAGGCTGAGCTCYTTTCAGTGGTGCCAAGAGCTCTCCATGCCTTGGCAGGGTTTTGGGCACAAAAGCAGCAGATGAGGGAGGAACAGATCTGCTGAAGTGGCCAGCGAGATCTGCAGGCACCATCAATCACTGTAGCTGCAGTGACTGCTGCTAGGTGTGTTAATGGAGGTATGAAATCATACCCCATTTGYTCATTTTTGTCTAAAAGTTGCAAATATAACTGTTTGTAGAGGAATCATAACAATATGCTCCAGATACATGTATTTTTAAAATAATCTTTTATACTATCTAGGATCAGAAGCATGAAGAAAGATGTTTGAAATGTAGGAGCAGATGACTGGAGAAACTTGTCCTCTTTGTTCTTGCCAGAAYGATGCTCCAATTCCCCAGGAAATGCATTGCCTTATAAAGCACAAGTGCTATTTTCAAATGAGCTTAAAATCCCACCAGAGCTCACCAGACACACATATGTTCACAGACACAGAGTTACAGAATGCCAGGAGAAACTCCTGAAAGATTTCCAGCATAATTTTTCCTCTCAGCGTTGTACGCAGAGCCCACAGCCCATTTCTGACAGCCCCTGTGAAGGTGTGGAGGTCCATTTTCACACTCTCATCCACAAAGGGCTAAGTGACTTTAACTGGGTGCTCACATTCCAGCAGTATCCACAGGACAACACCCCAATGTGCTCTCCTCCAGGCAGAAAGCTGTTGTTGTTCCATAAATCCCCTTTTTGGTTTAGGTTACAACAATCCAGAGCTAAGACCCCAGCATTGCATAACCCCATGAGCAAGGGCATTTTAGGTGCTGAATGTGGTGAGGCGGCATTAAAAAAGGAGKAACTTCTGGCTGTATAATTATAAACTGCATCATTATGCATGTGCACGACCAAAGGAGAGGACAAACTGAGGTCACCCAGGAAACTTTGATGTTGGCATTTCTTCACCTCTGTGTGTCTGACTTTGCAGATTTAATAATATTCTTGTCATGAAGGGGTTTTGTTTAATTTATATATAGATTATGGGTTGCCGTCTATTGGCAGACACCCACAATATTGGCTGAATGCAGTTTAAGCAGCAAAGCTTCCCCTGCTGGAAACACCTGTTTTAGCCAGAAGACCATTTCATTGCAGGTGTTACACTCTGAATGAAATAGGAGCCCATTCTGATTCTCTGATACACCATGGGATGACAGCACCATTTAATGCATCCATCAAAAGTTACTAACTTGATCATTATTGAATGGGGAATGGTGCRTCTGACCTTTCTTTTAAATTACCATCACAGACTTTAATGGGTTTCTCAAAAGTTATTGTTATTAAATGAATATTACAGGAATAAAATCAGCTCCTTACAGTCAGTTGTCAGCATGCTTAAACAAAACTGGTACTTGAAAACAGCCTGCTGARGCATCAAGAACTCTCTTGTTCCTAAAGGAAGACTTAAATGAAGAGATATCTATTGATGGGTAGAGGTAATGGTAAAGATATCACCAGAGTTAATCGTTTTAAATGGGACAGAATTCTACAGTGTGTCCTGTGGTTAAATGGGTACAAGCTGATCTTTTGCATCTGCCCTGCYTGGTTTGTGTGTGATGGATGTTGGCTCTGAGGCACAGGGCACTGACCTGTCACACATGCTGTGAACCTGCAGCCATTATCCTCTGAGGTCCTGCAGCCATATGTTAGAATTCATGTCACATTCACAGGCAGAGTAGCAAGCAACATGAGGCAACAAATTCCTAAGCCAATATGAACTGATTCTTTTTTTGAAGATGCCCCTTTTAAATTCTAATTTCTACATTAGGAATGAATAAACTGTTTGGTCATTCAGGAGGAGGGACAAAACCTCAGTCACATCCACCCTCGTTCGTTTGCTATTAACCTTTCTTTGGTGCTCCCCCTCTGTAGGATGAGTGCTCCATTGGGTCCTCACACCTGCTGTGTATATATGACTTTTTAGTCACTGGAGGAAAAGCTAATGTGGGTCTGGAAAAGGTCTTTTCATTCCTGGAAGTGGTGCAAAACACACAGCAGGGATCAGCAGTTCCCTAAGGATGTCCCTTTGCAGCATATCCCAGTCCCCAGCCACAGGCCCAGCCCGGGGTTCCAGACAAGTGTTTGTGCTTTGGTGTTTYCTGCAAAGAAATGGGGGAGTTTTGATGATGTGCAGAACTTTTTTTATAAAAGCCTCCCACTTCTCATGGTCCCAGTAAAGAGTTATGAGAGCCATCTGAGGGGCCACTACTCCTCTTTACTCCATTTAATATGCTAAATGCCCCCTTGTGAGCTACAGTACTATTTACAGAAATCAATGTAGAACTAAGTTACTAAGCGTGTGAAACTGGCTACAAATAGCAAAGGCATTCTTCCAGGGAAGATTCACATTTTTTTCTATCCTGCCATAGTTTCCAGCTATTATTGTAATTTCTTAAGGATAATTATATATATCTGGTACTAAACTGAGTTTACAACCTGTTGTAATTCTGCGTTCTCATCTATTTTTCTGCCCCAGCAAGTCTAACTGCCAATAACAGGGAAAAGCCACCCCATTTACAGAGAGAACKTCATTATACTTAATTCTACACATAGAGCAACTTAATACTATAATTTTTAATGCTGGGCATTGCAAAAGGCACTTGTAGCTACATACGGTTCTACCTCCACTGACTCAGGATATGCAATAACTGTGCAATACAAGTCACTAAAGATTCCAAAAGCAATTGGAAATGGAGCATCTCTGGACCTGTGGAGCACCATGCCAATACTGTGTGTTATCCAGCCTTTCACCTGGCASTTGGCCAAACCCAATAAAACTATTTTATGGTTTTTTACAAATGGAAAGGCTGCAGTTTGAGACAATCTGAGTGCTCCACGCTGAGCACTGTGCAACAGGCAGACGCACCACTGCCAAGTTTTTTCTTGTGGAAAAAGAGGAGATTTGTTCCCACTCACTCCAACAGAGAAAGTCACAGCTCTGTTCTCCTGATCTGCTGCTCCTGGGACACAGCAGCAGAGAGAGCCTGACTATTACCACTGCTATAAAGATGATTCTCTTGGTGCACTGTACTGAATCACTTATTTGCAGATCCCCTTTCATTATATGCAATTTTTAGTTGCTTTTTGCAGATTACATTTTTTCACATTTGCTTCAATCTGGCACTGCTGCAGAGTGTCATCCAGTCAGGTTCAACACGCAGACACAAAATCTCCTGTTACAGCGAATCCCACAGACTCCTTCAACCCAGCATTGATGTAGAAGCTTTCTGAAAATCGCCCTCTCCAATTGCCAGAGCTGCTGGATTTCACAGAGATGATCATGGTCTCACTGCCTCTTGCATTTGGCAGTGGCAGGGGGTCACTAGTGTGACACAGAGCTCCTGGCATGGGGAGCAGAGGCAGAAAAAAAAAGCTGCTAAAGCAGTTCTGGTGCCTCCAGCCATCACACCCAGAATTGTTTGCCACCACCACCAGAGAACGTCCCATCCCAGTCTCACATCCAGGATTCTTTTGGCACCAAAAACCACTGTCAATCATTCACCCTGATCCACCCTGAAAAATTGCTGGAAATAAAAAGCCAACCAAGAATAAGAGTGTCTGCTCAGGATGACAAAACCAGGAAGACTATTTGACCAGGAGAGTAAATCTCTCTCCTTCATAAATGGTGATATCTGGGATGGCACTTAGCAGCTGTTTTCACTGAATCCCAGAAATTCCCTTTCTGGTCTGTGACTACAGACAGCACYGTGACTGTTGGATACTGCTATCCAATCTCCCAGTTCCTACATAACTTGCCTCTACACTACCAAAACCGTACACAGAAAAGCGGCTGCATCTACTCCAATGGGCTACTTCACCCTGTGCCTAAATCCAGGCACGTGCTCCAGAGCCTCGTGGCTTTGGGCTGGATTTGCCCACTGTTCCCACATGTATCCATAGCCTATGGCTTTTTGGGACAGAACGATCATTTGTTGCTGGAAAGGCAGCTGGAAGGCTTGGTATAATAAGTCTATCCTGTTTTTTAAATTGAGAATAYTTACTTGGAGGTGCCAGCACAAGGCAGTTTTTCCTTAGCTGTTGCCCCCATCCTAATGGACCTTGTCCTGAGCCCTCCTGGGAATCCATCAGAGACCTATCCACTCCTGCCAAGACTAGCCCAACAAACAGTGGCTGATAAAAGACAAAAGGCATCACACCAAGTAAATGGCTCATTAATGGCAATGTTAAGCATAAGGCAGACACCAAATGTCCTTCTTGAATGAGGGGATCTGTGCCTGACAATGTGTACCTGAGTGTAGGGAGAGCAAAAAATAGCACAGTGTAAGGAAGGGCACACAGCAAGGCTGGCAGGGATGCTTCTGCCCAAGATGGAACGTTTCCCTGGGAGTCCACAAAAGCCATTCTTTGTCTCKCTTGCTGCCCCATTTCCTCTGCTCTGTGCAGGTCAGAAGAAGTCAGCTCAGAAGGTTCAGGTACAATTGAGCACCACTTTCAGTCAGCAGCCTCCAAAGGAAGGCAGGCACCATGCTGCCATGGACACCTTCAGGGCAGGGGACAACAGACCAGGACCTGTCACTCCTGTAAAGTTTCAAGGGCATTCCCTTCCTCCCAAACAAGGTTGCCTGAGCAGATGACTGCACCATTTTGGAGCACTTTTCCCACTGCTGAGGGCACCTCTGCAGGCTGTGAACAGTTAGTCCAGAGTTCCACCAAAGTCATATGCATTTAAAAACACAGTGACTCTGCAGCCTTGGCCAAGGAATTCAGCTGCATTCCCCAAGCGTTATGCTCACTGTGCTAAAAAGCACCTGCAAAGCAGCTCTTTGTGATATTTACTTTGTAAAATTAAAGCACAGGGAGAGAAAAAAAAAAAATCAGTTTCTTTCTGTTGCCCCTTAGTTTGCGTAAGCAGTCGATGGTAAATGTCAAACGCCAGCAGTGCATTAGAAAAGGATCGCAATGAAAAAAATCTTTCTTCAAGGCCAGAACCCAAACCCCTCACCAGCCCCAAAACTGCTCTATTTGACAACATCCTACATTAGGAGCAAGTACACTAATGCCTAATTTAGCCATCACAACTCCAGGAGTGTGGGAGTCAGAGAGACTCCAACAGCACATGCAGAGGGTTTGCTCTATGCTGAATTTTAGGAAGTGTTCCCCTGCTTCAGACAGCTCTGCCCAGGTTCAAAGTAAGGAACATGGAATATTGTGAGATCCGAGCTYATTAGAGGAGCAGGTGGGGATGTCTCCAGCTGAATAAGCAGCTTTGGGAATAACATGAAACAGATGTCCTGTCTTTGCACTCCCTGAACATTTTCTGCAAATAAATTGCAAGTTCAGGGTTTAGGCTGAGTCTGTCATTTATCTCTTTAGCAACCCCTCTTCTGTTTTCTTCTGCCTATTTTCTTTCAGAGTAGAAAATCTTTTGTGTAATAAGATGACTTTAGAAGCTAGAGAACAAAATCTACTTTTTGACTGAGCAAGAGAAATGAAGGGCTCCCTGATAAATGAGTTTACTGACATTTCAGGTAGAGAATACTAGAAGGTGTTCTGCACATGACTCAGGACAGACACACATTCAAACAACAGAAAAGCTCACTGAAGAAAACCATAAACTATGTTTCCATTCAAGATATTTTCCAAAAAAAAAGTGTATTGTTCAAACTACAGAGGAAGTTGGGGTTTTATATGTATTAATTATAGCTTACCAGCACAGCAATGCACCTACTCAYATCAAATGTCTGAAATAGATGAAGGGACAATGATTCTGACCCTATATTGAAATGCAGGGTAATACTCAGTCTGGGCTAGAACCATACTTGCCAAGAGATTACTTAGAGCACATGTTTAGGAGGCTTGACTGTCCTTCATTTTGCTTTGAAAGGCCAAAGCAGCCAGCATTTCACAAACAGGCAGTGTTCTGGGATGGCTCTTTTTTGGAGACACCTCCAGCTTCTACTGAGCTACTGATYATCAGAAACTCCCCATCGCTCCCCRTCTAGAAGGCCTCGGTGAGGTCCATTCAGGTTTGGTAGCCAGTCCTCTTTGTTGTCAAGACCCAGGACATATCTCAAAATTATTGCACAGATAATGCACAAGGGACTCAAACAGGCAACAAGCTTTTAAGACTTATTAACAYAAAGAATGGGACTTAAGTTCTACTGTCTTAACCCACAGGGATGTGTCTTTTCTGCCTCTGTTGCTGAGATGTCCTTTCCTGTGTAATTCTCCTAATAATGTGCCTAACTCAAAGTTGTGCAAAAGAAACTTCCAAAAACCTGCAAAGAGGATTASTCCAAGTCTCAAGACAAAGAGGCAATAATTCACCCACTCCATCAGCACTACCAGAAACTAATGCAAAATAAATTCCATGGGAGTTTCCAAAATGTCAGATGGCAGTAGTACCTTGGTGAGGCAGAGCATATTTTATGCATCCTGTTCATTAGCTGAAAAGCCTGTCTGCATGACTGTTGTTCCTCATTTGAATTAATCACACTGTATATTAAGAAGAGACCTGCTGAGCTCCTTAATACATAAAGTATTTAAAAGACGTTATTGAAAGAGTTATTTTGGAAAATTGCAATTACACATCTATGTGTACGCTTGCATTTATTGCTTCTCTTCCTGTCACTTTGTATCAAATAAAAGACACAGGAGTTCTYTCACAACCAGTGGTTTGGAGCCATGATAGGCATGTTTACCGGGAAGTAAAGAGGGAAGCAAATCCTTGTGAAAGGATACACATCTTAMAACACAAGTGAGGTTTGACACAAGTGGATTTGTCAAAATATTTCATATTAAGTCTATAGAGTATCTCAGCTTCAATCTATACCCCAGTTCCAAACCCAGGAACCCAGAAAATCCAAGCTCAGCTTAGGCCATATGTAGCGCTAACAACCCCAAACTGGTGCTGTGCATGGAAGCCTCTATGTGCAGCATCTCAGTCTGGAGCCTTAAATAAGGCTCTTTGTAAGGCAACAAACCCAACTGTCTGTCTAGCAATGTACATCCCCTTATGTAAATTGTYACTCTTAAAAGGAACTTCAGCTTTTTCCTTTGGCCTTTACAGGCGCTTTTTCTAGCCTGCAATTCTCTTCCAAYTGATATAATAAATTGGAACTTCCAGTTTATCCCCATTTACTCCTGCATGAGACAGGTTCTCTCTTCCTGATGTTCACCTTTAAACTATTTATAGTAAACAACCTAAGATGTACAGACATCCCCTAAAGTGAGACTTGGGCACTGATTTTTGTGTACAAGACAAGCATAATTTTTGCACTCAGAGATACCTCCCTACCGTGATTAAAAGCAGGAAATAAAGCATGAATTCCACAGCCCTAATAAATCTCATTAAATCTGTGAATCACAGCAGCAAACAGATTTCACTCAGAACCCCACGGATAACATTGGTAAAGGTAGACACAAGGGCAGCAGGTCCAAGTGCTAAACGGATAAAGCGGCATCCCCAGCAGAATTTTTCTTCGTTCATTATCAGTGCATTTTTAGAGTCACCACATAACCCTGCCCACCTTTCCCACAGTGTATCGGTATCAAGTCATYCGTCAGCAGAATATTGTCACATTTTACAATATCACCCTTAACTACAAGAGCTCTCAGCAGGACAGCGCTGGAGGTTGTCGATTTTGAACCACTGACACAGCACACAGCCTCTCCTCAGCAGGAGAGATGYCCAAGGTCAAATGCCTTCTTAAAATACACATTTGGCTACAAGAGTTTCATTAAGTTCAATAAACCATCAGGTATCAACTGGCAGCACTATTTATAAATAATCAGCCTATGCAGTGCTGACCTCTTTTTTATTTAATGAAATTTGTTTCCTCTTGTCAGTGTCAGGTATTTTGAGTTGGCAAAATGCTGTGACCTCTCCTACACTAAAAATGAAACTGWGTGTGAAGACTGTCATAAAAGCCCAACACCAGCACCAGCTCCCGGAAATAGCATGTATCTATTTAGGTAATACAAACAAGATGTCAAGTCTTTAGGAGCATGAGCTGTTGAAGCAAGCATCAAACCCTCCCTAGACACTTGCACACCACAGAGAGGGAGTGAAGGAGCTCTTTCATTCAGCTTCCATTAAATAAATAATATACTATGCTCAAGAAAAATTTGTGTTRTTGCAGCAGTGACAAGAACTCATCCTGCATTAACACATTCAGAAATTAAAGCTCTGACTCTGTGCATTTCTGGAAGGGAAAGGATTTCCTAAAAGCAGGATTTCTTGCACAGGAGCTATGATGTCCCAGAGTGCCATGGGCCCAGCCAGGTCAGGGCTGGCCCCCAACAAAGCCTCCCTTTGCCAAARCTCCAATGCAGGGACAACATCCAGCTGTCCTCAAGCCCCCACACTCCCTTAGTTCAGCACTGTTTCTTCCTCCTTCTCCCAGAACTGGCAGGAGCTTAATCCATCATAAGCTGGCAAAAACTTGCTTTGAGTTCATGGTCCTTTATTTCCTCGAGGAACTTCCTTGCTCCTATTCTTTAYGGCATGGTGGCAGAGGTAGGGATCCCTTTTCCTCTTCCTGAGCTAGCTTGCTCTCCTGACTGTTAAATTCTCCTGCACCATCCATAAGACAGGTACAGGAGGGTAATCACAACAAAAAATCCAGGAAACATAAGCTCATCCCTTCAGGCCATTCTATATTTAGCAGTTCCCTGGTGTGCTGCTATGTTTCTAATTGCTCTTATCATAATGTATTCAGGAGAGGGAGCTGCTGTTTTACAGAAGAACCCTTCCTAGCCAGGTGTGAAGTGTGGGATGTCATCCGACCAGGAGCTGCCAGGGTCAAACACTGCACCCAGACTCATTTCCCTAAGGCCCAGCCTTCTATGCCTGCCCTGGAAGCTGCTTTGGTTTGTTTCCAAGCACATCCCCCCCATTCTCACAGCAAGGCTGCATTCCTAGTGTGTGTGTACACATTTATAGTCACTACATCGCATGGGGACATTTTGATTTGCAAGCCAGCAGCGTTCAATGACACCACACTGTAACGTCTATGGGGGATGGAGAGATAAGGAGTTATTACAAGGCAGGATTAAAACTCTTTGGTTGATCTGTATTGATTTTGCAGTACTGCCTGCCTGATCATAGATCTTCCCATTCCCATCCCACTGCTGGGCAGGAGCGGGGAGCAGCTCAGCTGAGCCTGCGGAGTCCAGCACAAATCGGCGGAGCAGAGGAGAAGCCGCCGGCATCCTTGAGTGGTTACAAATTACAGACCTCTCAGCAGGGGACCAGGCTGGAGCCAGGATCCAGCTTTTAGCGTGCCAAAGCCAAGTACAGCTAAATTACAGTCTCAGCTGCTCTGCCAAAGAGCCGCTGTGGCAGACACAGTCTCCAGCAGCTCCATGCCCAGAGCCGTGCACATCCACTCACAGTGATCCAGGCACAAGGTGTGGAGGGGCCAAACTGCTCCCTGGCTGTCAAACTTGGACCAGGTTTAGCCCTGTCTGTGTCTAATAGCCAAAATCACCTCAGGTGACAACAGACAAGAGCTGCACCATGCAAGTGCTGAGAGGGCTCCCACACCTGCACACCCAGGAGCCACAGGTGCTGCAGGACCGCCCTTGTCATTGTGCCAGCACAGAAGTCCCTTTCTTTGCAGTCCACTCAGATTGACCCAGGAGCATCTCCTGTGTGACCAAACAGCTCCCACCCCTCTCTACTGGCGGAAAGCAGCAGATTATTGGAAAGCAGGAATTATTTTCAACCTTGTTAGCATTTGCCAAGCAYCATTTCAACCCTAACATTATAGATGTTTAATAGGGCCATACTGAAAGTCTTTGAACCTTGCAATCAATATAGCTGAGCCGCTGCACAAAATTTACCATTGATCTGTGTTTCRCTTCATTAAATGTTAGTTTTACAAGCTTTGAAAATGGGCCTGCTTAAAATTGTTTAACAACCTGTGGCTGCATCATCAGCTCTAAATGGTCATACAGAGCTGACTGCAGGCTAACCCGCCAGTTAGCAATTTCTTGCCCTCAACAGTAYCAAATTCACTTTCAAAAGTCTCTAGCGTGTTCAGCAAAACTGTCTTTAAGCTGAAAGAACACTGACACAACAACACTGACAACTCCTTAGAGAAAGAGAGAGTAGAGACAATAAAACTGAAACACTGGGCCCACTTTCTTTAAACACCCAAGCTGCTATCTCACCTCTGCTGCATCTGAGCTGCCCACCCTATGCCCCAAAGGAGGGACTCTTGAAAATTCTTCAAATACTGATTTTTCTAAACATACCAGCTCCCCTGGCACAAGCAAGCACACRCCATTAGTCACTTAGAGACCACACAATCCTCAAGTGGACTAAGCCACACAGATTTGCAGCATTAATAACATGCACACCCAGCAAATTAATCATCAATTCTGCCTGCTGGCTTCTCTTGCTTGACCAGCTGGGTTAAGAATGAAACACAAAACCTTGATTCCTGCTACACCACGAAGGCTGAGAGGACATATCAAGCTCTTAGTCCAAWGGCAATGTTCTGCATGGGATAAATTATTAGGGCTGATAGCAAACCATCACTCTCCTACCACTACTAACRTACAGTGTTACTTATCTTCTAGACAAGTGCAATATTTTAGTGCAAATGGGTTTATGTACAAGTATTTCCTCATTTCTATAGCCTTGAGTTGCCAGCCTCTTTATTTTCATTTCTACAGCCAACAGCTAGTAATGGAGAGGAATATTGTACATTCATTACAGAAGAAAACAAAAAAATTCCACATCCATGAATCCTTTACACTCTGGTTAAAGGTTTCACTTTCCTCTTCATTCTTGTCTCCTACAATTTACTAARCCCTTTGCCAGGATAAAATTCATGGCAATTCTTGGAGTAGGTAAAAATCTATTTATGCAAACAACCGATATATTTCACAAACCACCAGATCAGAATCAGCATTCTTGAAAATTGAAACATATATATATATTTCCAAAGCATATCAGTCACTGGGGAACTTAGCAGACATGCAGACAGGCTGGGCCAGTCTTGCTTCTCCTACCATCAGGAGCTGCTTTTGCAAACAGAAACTTTCTCAAGTGCTTTGGAAATTGCTACTCACTGTTGCTTATGCCAAAAGTTGCTGTGAAAGTCCTGCACAAGGCCTGGGTGCACTGGTCCCTTCAGCCTTCAGAGGAAGCATTCCTGTTTGGGAATGGGGGGCTCAGAGAACCAGGCTACACTTACAGCCCAAAAAAGCATTCCCCCATTCACCAGGCAAACAATTGGACATGGCAAAACCACAGAAAACATTTTTGCATTGGTGCTCCACATTACAGAGCTGTGAACTGGCCTAGGACCAAAATCTCCCAAATGCCACTACTAAGGTGATACGCTTCAGCAAATATCCACTCCCCTGCCAAAAAACAGGCATTGTTAAATTTTCAGGGAAACTTGTTTAGGTTGCCATGAGCTCCATGGCCAGGAGGGAGACACGCACATACAAATATTGAGATTTGGAAATCTGWACTACCCAGTGAACAAACCACCCCTGCAACATATCCCAGTAAARTTCACAGCACCCACTACAGCAAAGGCATTCAGAAAATACTCCTTTGTGCATTATTTCTCTCTATCTTCCACAGCTTTGCTTTGAGCCATGCCAACAGCAGAGGCTGGGAAGTGAATGTTGGACTTTGAGCTAAAGCATCACACAACACAATGTTTATTGTCACTGACTGCAGGAGAAATGCTGTTTCTCTGACAGACTGACATTTCTACACAAAATAAACATACTCCTACAGGATAAAAGGAGTGGGGAGCTGCTCCAGCCACAGCCTGCATGACTTCCCAAGGCCCAGCAGTCTCTGCCAACTTGCCTGGCACAGCCACAAAACCAACTCCAGCATCAAGGCAGGAACAGAGCTGGACTAAAAATCAGCTCTCATCTGCAAAGTTTTATTCCTCTGAGCACCGACAAAACACAGATGGTCTTTTCTCTGAGTGAAGACCATCTTGCACCTGGAAAACTCCAGTCAGGAAGAGAAACCAGAAGGCAAAGGGGAGAAATCTGTTCATGCAAGCACTTTGTTTTGCAAACAGAGCTGTACCCCTCTAATCAGCAGCAAATGTTCCTGTGCACAGCAGGAATGTGAAGAAACCAAACCAGTCTCTCAAAGAGATGAAGGCATTTCTTCACATAAATATTTCACATTGATGCAAACAAAAAAACCCAGACACCTGTTGGAATGCTTAAAATAAAGGGAAAATGTGTTAATAAAAATGACATTAATGAAGCTGTTTGGGATCTACCTTTATTATCTGAAATTATCTGAAGGACTAAGGCTGAAGGCAGCAGCAGATTGGAGGCACCTTCTCAGGAGCAGATTTCAAACAGCAGGATTTTCCTGAGCAGTATTCCCAAGAAAAGGCCCTCAAGTATTCCCAGAAGCCTCCCAGTAGTACCACAGCAAATAACACCACGTTCTAATATAAACACTAAGCTAAGACCAAACAAAAAAAAAAAGCCCGAGTTTTAGCCCCAAGCTTCACAAACCCGGAGTAAGCTCTATACAGAGTTACCCATTTCCACCAACGTTCAAGGTGAAACTGATTTTAAAACCTTTTTAATCACTAGATTTTACAATTTCCTTGCAATTTACCTACTCCTCAGGAAATGGCAACAAACATGCCAAAACAAGAATAGAAAATGCATCATTTTGAGGTAATTTTCCAGTYATTTATATCCATGAAATCCCAGTTAACAGGACTGTGTCTGTAGAGTAGCAATAGCAATGTGAAGGGATCCAGGCCCCTTTTTTTTTTTTTTTTAGGTGAATATCTGGTAAACCAGCATTAATTTTCTGGTGGGTTGGAAAGTTGTGCGGATCACTCAAGTAATTGAAAACAGTAAAAACCTGATTTTGTGTGCAGTTACAGTTCAACACTGCAGTCAACTTTCCTGTCCTTTGGCCACCTTTAYGTATCTGAAAAAAATGAAAACTCACAGGACACATGCGAACAGAGAGTCACTTTGGTTATACAGGTCACTTCTAATGTCATCCCTTAATTTATCTAATTTCAGCTCCTCTTGCTCAGGCCACTGGAATTCTGAAGCTAATAATGTACAAAATAGGACTTACAAATTAGTTTAATAGACAGTTTAGTTACAGCTGGTTTTGGGAGCATATTTAATTATTCCTGGGGAGGAAAAAGAAAAAACTCTGGCTATATTTCTTCCCCATCCAAGTGAATAATATGGGGTAATTAGACTAAACACCTTTCTCTCTTGCAATCGATCTGATTTATGGCCTTGGCWGTATTTTCTATGATGACAGAAAACTAAAATGCAGCAAATATTACTTAGAWCCCATTTTTTATAATGTACATTCAGAAAGTTTTTCTCAGTCTTTGACACCAACAGCTGCTAAGCTACCCATGGGCACAGGTGGAAGCACAAATTATTTATGTAGGTTCCATTCAGCCCAGGAAAATGTTCTCTCTCCCTATGACACAAAGGMCTGGAAATCACCAAATTCAACCCTTTTTTTTTGCCCCTTCAGACTCTTCCAGATCGGGGGTTTCTGTATTTATGGTGAGTACCTGTGCTGGGGCTGAAGGACCCATCCTGGCGGCGCTGTGACTGTGAAGGGGGAGAGGGGGCTGTGAAAGGAGAGGGAGCCATGAGGGAAAAATGGTGCCGTGAGGAAAGACAGGGGAGTTATGAGGGGAAAATGAGGCTATGRGGAGAGAGAGAGGGGAGTTATGAGGGGAGAATGGAGGCGTGAGAGGGGAGAGAGAGTTCAGAGGACAGAACGGGGCTATGAAGAGAGATGGGGCTGTGAGGGGGAGAGAGGAGCTGTGAGATAGAACGGGGCCGTGAGGGGGGAGAGAAGAGAGCCGTGAGTAAGATGGGATTTGTGAGTGGAGTTACGAGGGAAGAGAGGGGCGGCTGCGAGGAACTCTGATGGAGCTGTGTGTGTGCGGTGCTGCTCCCGCCGTCCCGGCTGCATCATGTTAAAAAAGCCCACTGTAAAAAGCAGCCCCAAGAGCGGAGGGGAGAGAAGCAGCCCCAGCAGCCCCCACCCCGATCCCGGGAAGCGAATCCTGGGACAGAGACACGGCCAGAACCAAGCCCTCGGTCCCTTCCTCTAGCAGGAGAGGGCATTTCCGACYGAGACCTGAGCATCAGTTAATTCAGCGAGATCAAAGATAAAACCTTATCAGCGCCAGTCTGGGCACCAATCACTGTCTGCTCCTTGTCTCCATTGTTCTTTTTTCTTGCTAAGGTAGGAATATTAGCAGGGAAAAGTCAAGCCCATCACATGGAACTATTCTCCAAGAATATGCAGCTTCAAAAGAGCCAAGGGAAGCAGCTACGAAAGCCTCAAGTTGTCTATCATTCATTTATTTGATTTTTTTTTTTAAACCAACTGCCCATTTTTACACCTGAATCCCCTGTAGGGCCTTTAGAGCAGCATTTATTGCTCTCTGCTGGCACATACCTGCCTTCCCATCCAGCTCAGTTTCCCATCAGTGCYTGCAGAAACATTTTCCAGGACACAGGAAAGTTATTACTTAACATAAGCACATATGGATTATGGATGCTCTATATGAGTATTCCCATAGTTTCCATTCTGTCAGGGTACCAACACAACTTACTCCCTGCCTCTTTGGCTATATTTGTCCATGGCCACATGTAAGGTAGCTCCAAAACACCCCACACATGCTGGAGTAACATAGGAGGAAACTAAAACTTGTAGTCCATGTTTAGCAGCATGAAGTGAGAGAGCTCAACCAACACATACAACCCCCAAAATACGCAGTGCAAAATTCCAAAATCTCTAGTGAGAATCCAAAGAGATGCTGCAAAATAGCCACAACAGGCTTAAAAATTAAAACCAAAAGGAAGTATGAAAATCATGTCAGAAAGAAGAAAAACCCACACTGTTTTAACATCAGAACATACAAGAATGCTCATAAGGAAGGCTTTAAAATGAGTTTTGTAATTTGCTGTGATCGAAAAGGCCTTATTCATTCCATCACCCATCTTGCACCTAATTGTAAGCACATGGTGGGGTTCCAGCCTGAAGCAATGGGGTAATTCTCCAATTATTTCACACAATTAAAACTACATYTCCCCCCACCCCCGGAAATGTAGTGTCATTGTGGAGCCCATCAAGACGTGCTWTTTCATAATTAATACTAAATAAAAAGTGAATTCTCTCCTTTGCCTAAACAGTTTGCTTTGGCTCAGCTAGGAGCAGCAATTAGCAGGACARCCTCCCTGAACACATTTGGTGTGCTACAGGGTTTCCTGCTGCAGATCAGAGGAACAAACCTGATTTCACACAATCCATGGGGTTTATGTTGGCTGGATGTGCTGTAATTAAAATGATCTTTTCTTTTTTTATTCCCCCCCACGGGCTTTGTTTATCTGCTTGTGCTTTCTCATGGAGAGGCACGCACATAGCTAATTTAGCAGTTTTGTTGATTTACACTCCTGCTCTTTACCAGCTCCCTTTGTAGCRTTCACTGTTTGTAGTTTGGTGCAGAAACTGGGACCTGTTATCATCAGTGTTATAGGTCTGTTTTATTAGCAGGAATGGAGGAACAGTTCCCATGGAAACATTTCCATGTTTCATGGTGTGCTTTTCCTGGGATTCTCAAGACTGGGTAGGGTGGGCTCTGGTACATCCTAAATGAGAGCACACAGCAGTGTGTGGACACTTCCCCTTCAGCAGGGGGAGGAAAATGCTGTATTTTTAGATTGTGTATTTCCTCCCTTATGAAGTCTAATGCCTGTGAAAACAGAGCAGCTCGACAGTCCCACACCATTGATTGATGTCCAGGCCAACTACCACAGCTCTGGCAACAAACTAGATCCTGTATGGAAAGGCCACCTCCAAACTCAAGAGAACATTTTCCTTTCACTCTGACCTTTACRCTTCAGATGTGAGTGAAGCTATGGTTTATCAGGGCTCAGCACACTGGCCTGAGCCAGGATGTGTCACCAGGGACTTCCAAAGCTTCTTRAAAAAACACCATGCCATCAAACCCCTCCTGCTCTACAGTGAAGGTATTCAGGCCTGGGAACACCACTGCTCACAAGCCAATCCAGGCCCCTGGCATTTTTCAAGAGTGATGATAAAAAGAAAATTAAATTAAATTCCCCGTGAAGGGAATAAACCACCTTCTCTCACTCTCTCTCTTCTCACAGGCTTCAGTGTTTGCCACACACAAACTCATTGTAAATGGGTGAACTCATTGTAAATGGGTTGTCCCACCTAAATGCAGCAGGAGATTCACYGGCAGCCCGGACCCTGGCAGGACAGTTCCCTATCCCTTTGTCATCTTTCTTTCCAGAGGCTGGAAATAGGCTCCCAGTTATTTTTTTTTTAATTTGCAGATTAACAAATATTTTTTAAATCTACTTCAACCTATACACAGTAGTGAGGGGAAAAATAATCT
The DNA here is from genome assembly GCF_030028575.1 of Malurus melanocephalus. Classification (NCBI taxonomy): domain Eukaryota; kingdom Metazoa; phylum Chordata; class Aves; order Passeriformes; family Maluridae; genus Malurus; species Malurus melanocephalus. The sequence continues at coordinate 1,818,726 of NW_026623245.1, read as the reverse complement.
GAACTTCAAACTTCAGGGCTATGGCCAGTACTTTGAAGAGATCATCRTAACAAATTCTTATTCAAAAGGAGAGCAATCATCATGTTCTAATAAACCCATTGAATAATTCAGTGTTATTATTTTGCACTTCTTTGTGAACCAGGTGTTTAGAAACCTCGTGTTTCTGTTTTAGACAGAAGCATGTGATGCAGTCCCTGGGGTCCTTCCCTACCAGGCAGTAGCACAAGGAGAGCCATTAATTCTTGGATAAGGCTGGAAGTCCCCAGAGCCTGTCTCCAGCAAAGTCCTCATATCACTATCACAGGATGCTACAGTTTTACTTATTTCTCATCATCCCCATCAATATTTCTCAACTTTCTAATCACTCACATGGAAGCATCTGAGCTTTCACAGTTAAGAAAGATTCAAGGAAGGTTTAAATCTCTGATCCATGTTCTCTTAAGTTTTTAAAACACAGCCATATATTTATTTATGTAAGAATATTCAAAAGTTAATTTTCCTTCACACTACCATCTTTGTGTGGCTTGACTCCCACCAATGTCAGCAGGAAGCATCCCATGTAGTCTGGCAAAGCCTTCCCCTCCTCTCTGACCTTCCATACATTGAAAATCTCAGCCATACCATGCTATCTCTAGGATTAAAAAAACAACAGGAAGAGTCTAGGGCCACCAAGGAGGAGGGAAATTACTCTTTTTCTTTAAGAGTAATTTCTAGCAAGATTATTTGTTCATTCCTCCTTTGGTGGTTCCCCTTCCCCCTCACTCCCAATACCACACACAGCAGATGCAAGCTGCCAACTCTGGCAAACACCACCTCACAATTTACTTCTGGGCCCGACTGCACATCTAGAAAACACCATAACTACAAAGCAGCCCAGCAAATTCCTGTTTGCTGGTTGATTAATTAATGCAGAGCCTMTATTTACTCATTCCAGGCAGAGCTGCTATTGAGTTAGCTGTTCTTACCTTGGATGACCAGCGGTGCAGTTCAGTGCTGGCTTGGGGACATTCCCAGCTGAAGTCCCCAAGTACGTGGTTCACCTGAGCCTGGAAAACACAAGTGTGGAGACAGAAGGAGGTTTTGGCATTACATACCCAGCAGCTGCATTTGCTGGCCCATACTGCTCAAAATAAAGGACAGTCTCATCATGAATTTTTTCCACTCAGAAGTGGGGGGAAAAATGATTGAGCCATTTTCTTCTGCACTGAGGTGGTGAGATCAGTATAAAGAATTCACACCACCCKGGGACTTCTTTCAAAAACATTTGGAAAATAACATTTGGGGAATTAAACAAACCAGGACCCTGGTAGAGCTTGTATTTGTTGGGGAGGCAGAAGGCCTGAGGGGCATTTGGCTTTTGAGAGGTTTGGGCAGCACAAAGGAGTGCAGGGCCAGGCACTGTCCCCAGGCCACAGAGGCTGTTTGGGCTGGCTCTGCTCGAAACATTCAAAAGGGCACTCTGGCTTCATGCCATGTTCATAAACATGTCCATCAACTGCAGCCTTTGGGGAACAGGCTCTACTGAAACCAGTCACTTGCTGAAAACAAAGTGCCATTCTTTACCTTCTAACCCTTCAGCAAAGCAGCTTCTCTGCACTATAGAGAGTAAAATCTACTCCATACATCCACTAYACAAGTGCTATTTAAAATTCATTCACACAGTGAATTTATAGTTCATTCAGGCTCAGCTCAGATCCTGAGAAAAGCCCCATAACAACATGTGCAAATTTTCAAGCAAAGCAGAATTCTGCTAAAAAAAACTGCACAAAGAGTCCGTGAGGCTTGGCACAATTACACTTAACCACGTGGGCAGAGAGCAAGACAGATGAACCAAAGGTCCCCAAGTACTACAGCAATTTTTATTCATTAGCACAGAGGCATTTCAGGCTACAGACCCCTCCAACAGCACCGACTCCCTTCTACGCACACTGCCCACTTTCTCCTCTTAGCAAGGTGCATTTTAAGGAGTCCCCATGGGATTTATTAGCTTTAAGATATTGATTGTACTAAGCATCCTTTTTCTCCAGAAAGTGTAATGAAAGTTCTCTGCTGTGCAGTAAGAGCCAGCCCTTTCCTCTGACCCACACAAGCCAGCCCTGGGGCAGGGATGGGGTGGCACAGGAGGCCACCAACACACTGTGGGACACTGCCAGCCTCCCCCAGCACCCCTTACCTGAACAAGAAAATTCCAGGAGCTTCACATTCCCCTGTCCTCACTTCAAGACTATTCTGTGAGGAGGGGAGGAAGAAGAAACCAGCCCAGGTGTCCTGGGGCTGCAAATGCAGAACAGCTGAGAACTGAAAGAGTTTCACCTGGTCACACCCCTGGCAGAATTACACACAGCTTGTTTAGCTATATATTACACAAATACCTTGTTTAGCAGAAAACAGAGGAGCAATTCCACATTGCTGGGTTGTTTTTGTTTTTTTTTTAAACAAGAAAAATGAAAGCAAAAAAGTGCAAGTGCCTGGCAAGAAAATGAAGAAAAATCCACAGCATGCAGCTGATTTTTCAACCAAGCAGGAAACGTTTCCAACAGCTCCCTGAAGAGAAACTGCCTGTAAGCCCAAGCACCTCAGAGCTTCAGTCAGTAAAGGAGAGCAAACAAGGTGGGATTCTATAATTTATTACCATTGCTAAGATGAACACAATACTTGATACCCCATAGTATGCAGAACTGTAAAAAAATAGTTTTAATACAGTATCAAAATTTACACAAGTGTAGTGTCAAAAGACCAGTGTCCCTTGCTTGGCCCCTGCACATCCAGAGTGCAGGAGCAAGTACAGGTGTTACAGCTGTTCATACATACAGAGATAGGAATACAACAATTGAAATTGAACTCTGCAAACAATATGTAGGGGAGAAAACAACATGGAAGGAGAACAGGCAGATGTCTGGGCTGGGGGTTATATCAGAAACCACGCAGGAGTGCCATGGTTCAAAAGTAGAAGGCTGGATTCTGCATTTCCAACTCAAGGAGAAGAAGTGAACAGGAGTTTTACCCGAGAAAACAATGCTGGATCAGAGGCCTTACATTGAATGGTACCAAGGGAAAATAACAACAGAAACCAACAGAATTACTGCTGCAAATTAACACACTTTTTCTGAAGACAGATAGCAGATTTACACCATATTCCTATATAACAAAAGATTGTACAGCAACCGAGCTACATTCCACTGCAAATAGCCCACGGATACAGTCCAAGCTCAGAAAAACAGAGGTTCTGACTTTGGCTCAAATCTCAGTAACCAAGAACAAACCATAAACCCAGGAATTGTTGCATTCCTATTTTTTATTAATTTTTATTAGTCTTTTTTATGCTTAGCTATAGTAAAAAGTTAAGCAACAGCATTCAGTCACAAGCCTGTTGCACATTCATACATGAAACTATCATTGTTTAAAGAGATACACAAAATATCTATCGTAACTCAATACACACAACTAGGATCATACACAGAGATAAAAATAAACTAAGCACATCTAGGGCGCCGTCTGGTCAAATCTCAGGCAATCTGAACAAGAGCTTTCTGCCTCAGAGTAATGAAAGACATGCTCTGAGGATAATAAAACCTTTTTCTTTGAAAGAATGCTACAGTGGCAASAAAAGATTTTTTTATAATGCAGTGCAATCTTTTAGATCCTCATAGGCTCTTGTTAAATAAACCAGCATGTCTCTAAATTAAACAGTAGAAATTAGCATCCTGACGATTGGAAAATACTTTCCAAAAGAAATTCTGATGGAAATCCTGACTTGAGACCTGTAATAGTGATGCCTAAGTATTCTGTTCATTAAAGGGTCGTTCATTAAACACCTTACACCTCTTCAGAAGATGTGCATCAAAGTGAATTGAAAAGAAAGCTAGCTTAACTTTCATTTAGAAAGAAATTGTGGATCACTACAAGTACTGTAGTTATGCTACACTACTGGCTGGTTAGGACTTTATGGTCTTTTAGCACCTCCAAAGGCAGGTATTCTACCAAAGCAAAAAAATCACCTGGAAATTGCCTAAGCACCATTAACAGATCCTTTACAGACTGAAGTGTGAGTTACTAAGAAGCAACTTTCTCAAACCTGCAGAGACCAAAGGCACAGTTTATCAGTGTCTCTCCAGTCTGCTGAAAAACCTCTCTTAAATCCAGTGGAAAACTCGTTCAGACCTATTAGAGATTCACTGTAACTAACCAAAATAAAACTTATTTTGCGTAATGCCTGCAGAATCCCAAATATCTTTTGGTTAGGATGGTAATACCTCAGTGCTTCTAAGGGTGGAGTGTTGCAGTGAGGGTGCAGCGCTTCATTAGCTGGGATATTGGAACAGCAGGATTGGGGGACACTGACAGACGGCTCCCCACCAGATCCCTGTGCAGAATGTCCACTCCTTTCCAGCTGTCTCTCGCAGTGCAGACCCCGTCGTCAGCTGGGAATTGCAGCGGATGCAGGCAGCTCTTCCCCTCTCCTGGGCAGTTCAAACTCCTGCTCTTCAGAGAGAGGACTCACTCAGGGCCTCTTACATTGGTCCTTTATACTGATTTCCTGACAAGTGTTGTCTAATTCCAGGGCACGACCCTGCAGCATCTCCAAGTTTCCTCCACACAACCTAGAGGGAGGGATGGAAAGAGAGCTCATTATCCCCAGTTAAGGAGCGCTGGAGTTCATACAGACATGCATCTGGAATGCCACAGCTCAGCACACACACCATGCAGCAGAGGCAGGACACAGGAGAGGGACACACAACAGGAGCAGAGACGGTCTCCCAAAGGACACAACATTCCTTCTGAACACAGAAAGCACATGCTTCCAGATAAAAATGATTAAAAACAGGGACAAATGAACTGGCACGTGCATCACKGGGATGTTTTATGCTTCACACACAAGACTGAGAGTGTTTGCAGGCCTCAACAGAAACTCTGTCCAACTATTTCCCCAACCACATCCTTGCAGAATGTGGTTCAGAAACACAAAGATCCGTCCAGAGGTGTCCAAACATCTCCAGCTTAAAAACCACAGAGCAGTTCTCCAAAGCATTTACTTGTTCTCTTAAAATCAAGCAAGGCATTAGAAGTGTTTACTCCACTAGTTCTTCCTTGAGGTCCGAGGAATTGTGCCTGCAGTCACTCTGCTACACTGTGCTACGCTGTGCTTAACATCCATGTTACCGTACTGGAATTAAAAAGGCAGAGAAGTGATAGTCCCCAACATTTAGGGAAGCATTTTATAATGATTTATTGAAAGATTGATGRAATATGAGCATGAGAACAGTAGCTTATGTCATGTCCTCAGGCCTCTCAGGGACCCCTAGAGACAAGAATGGTGATTCCTATCAATGGTAKTGCAATTTCAGATTATTTCTTTGTAACTGCTACTAAATCACCAATTAACCTCCAGGCCAACAGCAATATGACTGTCAAGAAAGGTAAAAACTGCTTTCCATTGTCATCATTCATTATTTGTATTTTACCAGTGCCTAAAGTCCAGCAATGAACAGACACTGCATTAGCTGGCACTGAATGAAGACAAAGGAGCTGGATCCTGGGAAGCTGGCATCCTGAAAAGGTAGCTCCTACAGGTGATGAGCATAGGCAGAACAAACCCAAGGTCCTACTGTGATTCTRTCCAAGAGATGGGAAAATAACCCAGCTTCTCTGAGCCTTTGCTGAAGAAAAAACTAGGTGTAAGCATGAAAACCAGAAATACTTCAGACTGGAAGCAACAGGACTACAGTGTTAAAGCRCAGGGCCAAACAAAATCAAGTCTTTAAAGGGAACTCTCTTTAATTCCAGGAGGTGGGCATGACCCAAACCTTGCAAACTTGTCATATGACCAGAATCTTGCAGACAGAAATCCTGAGTCACCATAAAAACACGTGCGTTTTAGGAATGTTTGCTGTGCAGTGAAACACTGCAGTGGTTAGAGCATGATAAATGGGGGTTCCATGACATTTCCCAAATAGGCAGTCTGTGGCACAGCCAGGCTGGCTCTGACAATCATTTCCAACATCTGGTTCCTGATTTTCCTAACTTAATACAATGAAAAAGGAAGGTCTCTTGGACAGCTTCTGTGACAAAGCACATTGCACATCCCTATGACCTCCAACAATTTTTCTTGTCAATAAATATTAAGATAATATTTTCCAAGCAGCTAGTGCTGACACAGTAATAAACTAGGAGGTGACACTTCCCAAAGCTCTTTATTTCCAGCAGAACGAGTGACCCCTGATTGATAGGAAGGGACAAATCCATACAAGAGAGCCCATGTCCTAAGCACAAGTGACAAGGTGGGGTCCAAATGTCACTCAAAATCACTCCAAATTTCAGCAGAAACTTCAGCTAAAGGACAGCTGTGAGGCYCATGATGCAGCCATGGAGATTCTTTTTTAGGTTATTTCCAACACACCAGAGTGCCAGGGTGCAGGAATGTCCCTGGAAGCCAGGCAGAAACCTGCACCCAACTGCAAGTGAGAGTCATTATATCTGCTGGCTGCAGCAGCATTCCAAGCCTGTGGGACTCCATGAGCAGCAGGAAATACCCAAGGAAATCTCAGATCCTGAGCTCTCCTTCCCAGCTACACCTTCAATCCCAAGTAGCATGTCCCACCTTTCCTTGGGCTCCCTTACCAAGTGAATTGCAAACAAAACTCCCYAATAGCCTGAGGAAAATCATGAGTAACACCCCTCCAGACTTAATCCAGAAATCCTGTGCTTTGGAATTACCTCCATGCTTACTAATACACAGTGAACTACCTCTAAACCTGCTGCCACATGGGCAGCATTGCCCTAAGACACTACATAAATACAAAGCAAAAACATTCCCAAATAYATTGTTGATGAGGCACCAATTCCATGTGCACATCCTGAGGAGAGAATTCCCAACCCTGTTATCTTATATCTGATACATATGATCATATAACACCACAAAATTCCTACAGCATGAATTACACATCTGTATTTGCATTTTGCAATATTTTGGTGCCAGATTGCATTTTGGTACTGATCAACACCATGCATCAACATTATGGAGTTCAAAATGAAACTTGTCATCATTYCACTGTTTTCACAGGCAAAATGATGCCATGGCAAATGTTTCCTGTGAAACACCCACAGTGCATCAGGCTGCAGCTAAACAGTGAGTTACAGCCTGGCAGGAACTGCAAGGAGAATGCAAAAGAAAAGAAACATTAAAATTAGTTCATCACAAATCCACTGTGCTTTTAACATGGACTGGGTGGGTGTAAGAGAAGACAAAACCAGAAAGGAAATAACCAGCTATTTTAGAAGTATAATACTATATCAATAGTCAAATCAGACACAGATTATAAAAGTCAGAGGAATAGGGAGCATTTCAATGCCAGCAGCAGAGCTTTGAATGGCTGGGGAACAAAGAGACAAGGTGGGATACAAATATATATTTGAGATTTACAAAAATGAAGCGATAATGTCAAATTGAGCATTTTAGAAATGGCATTACTTACATCACAAGAATTTTTATGCATTACTATTAAATATGTATGAGTTAGAAACTGGGTTTTTATCCATAAACTGCAAAGGAATATCACAGGCAGAAAAATATATAGGGGCCATTGTTCAGGTGGGGAAACTGAGGCTCCCAGGCTTCATCACACTTGCCAAGTTTTAGTCTTATGAAGGATAAATTCAGGTCAGCTGAGTCATACAGTACTTTATCCCAGATATATTATACACATAGATTTTTCTGATCAATACCAACCCACATGTTAACACTACAGTGTTCCTAATGAAACAGTAATTACATTACAGAAACAGTAATTGACTTGATTTCCATTTWAAATCTTCAAGGGCACATTGTCAGCATTTAAACAAAGATTACTTTACATCTTCAGGTGTTTCCAGGCTCAATATGGAATATAAATTTAAACACATAAAACTTACACTGTACATTTTTCCAGCTGTCCCCGTGCAAAGCCAAACTGTGTGGAGCACCACAAGCAGTTTGGTCAGATAAAATCGGCCCAAGCATGGGGACATAACATGGCAATTTCTTCCAACCGTCCTGCCTGATGGAGCAGATTATGGGAGATTCTTGTCAGACTGGCTGCATGGCAAAGCTCTGCTCTCGTTCCCCACTTCCTCCACCAGCAGGAGATTCCAGCAATTTTTTCTTTTTTTTTTTTTTTTTTTTTTTTTTAAGTCAGGAAAACAACAGCACTATTTTAGCAATTACCTCCTTTGTTTTCTAATGGAAATGTCCCTTTAAAACACATTCCTTCTCTTTAGATGCCTTGCTGTGCATAAATGGGTTGCACTAACAATGAGGTTTTATAACAAAGACTATTTCTTTGTTGCAGGAATTCCAAGTTGCCAGATCTGTACAGAATAGGAGGCTCCTGGTGCTGGCTTGTTCTTCCTCCTGCACCTGATTCTGCAGTGATGCAAGGGGAGCTGTGCATCCCCCAGAAAGGTGGGACCAAACCCATGTGCCTCACCCTGGGAAACAGCAGGGTCTGCTCCTTGGCTGGGGATGGGGAAGTTGGGCAGTCTGTGAGCTGACAGCTCACTTTCCATTTGGATATAACACTTCATTAATATCTATTGCTGCAGTACTTACAAGTGAACTAAAAGCTCGGCTTTCACATCATATTGAACTAAATCCTGTGTATTTCTTATCAATCCRTTTCAGCAAGTGAAGCAKCAGCTGTTGCTCCAAYATTTCACTGACATGGACCAGTTGTTATTACAGGTTGTCAAAAGCACCTTGTTAAATGCTCTATTCAGGGAAGAGCTTTTGCCAAGGCGTATTTTAAGAGAACTACAAAAGGCTTTTTTTCCATAGTGATACATGATCTCTTCACAAAATTACCCAGCATAGCTTTATTTTCTAGGCAGCAGYGGGTGAAATACATGGAAGATGCAGAGAGGAGCTGTAGCACTCTGGACTGGGCACTCCTCAGGATCTTGGAATGCTGTACGAGGGTGAGACCAGCACACTCCTGGGCAGGGTGCTGCTGGCAGGGACGTGGCTGGGGTGGCCATCCCAGAGGGGACCTGCCACTGAGGRCACGAGGAGAGAAGCTGGGGCACTCTCTGCTGCCTCACCCCTCTGGATGCCAGGAAAACAGRCGAGGTGGCTGCGGGGAAGCGCGGCTGTGCCCCGGGGGTTGTGTTACAGGAAAGGATCTGATTGCTGTAATTTGTGCTCGGTTCACTTGCACAAACCCATTTGCTCAGGCTCCCCGGAGGAGAAGCCAATGTCACCCGGCCTGAGGGAGATAATCACCCGTGCAGGAACTCGGATGTCCAGGCAAGTCAAGAGCACTGCTGAGCTCAAAACCAGACCAAATGTCTACAAAAGACCCTTCTAGAAAGAGTGCAAACCTCCCCTTCCAATTATGTACCCCTCCAATTATATTCCCTGTACAGRTGGGGAATAACACCCACGCAAAGCAGGTTAGGAATGAGTGAAGCACATGAGAGAAAGGTGCACAAAGCCCCAGACAACCACGTCCGAGCCAGCTCTGGAAGAGAAGAATGCAGAGTCCCTGCTCTCTGCTCAGCTCTCCATCACTTTTATTCCCCTCCAGAGGAATGTGGATGCCACTGGCGCCTGTGCTGCAGTGGGACAGTGAAYTCAGCCACTTGTTGTCTTATATTGSCCCATGAACCTTGGAACCTTGTAACACTTTCTAAGTTTCTTTAATTGCAACAGTTTTACTGCTGACAGAAGTGAGAACTTTAAACTTTACCCCTCTGATTACTTGTGTCAAATGCAGCGTATCAATGGCACACAGGCCTTTACAATCCAGCCCTGACTTCAGGGCAAAGCACATCTGTTCYCAAGGGAGTTTCAACACTGACCTTGGGATTGTGGTCTTTGCTATTTTAAACACAATTGTACCGTGTGCCTTGGCTTTATCTCTGCATTGAAGCCTTTATCTCTGCATGGGTTATAGGAATCCCTCGTATTCCACCGAAGCACAAACGTGCATCCTCGAAGAACGACTTCCTTATTCAGCAAAACACCACTTCCAAATTCAAAGAGAAACTACAAGTGTAAGGTGGAGAGCAGCTACAGCTGGAATCAGCATGGCTGTGAGGGCTGGACCCTGCCCAGGAAACACACAGTCCACAGATGCRATGAGTGACAAACAAAAGCGACCCCACTCATGACAGTAACATTCCAGTGGTGCCCACTGGGATGTTGCCAGGACAATACACAGGTGTTGAGAGACAGACAGGACGTTTTGCATAGACTGTACCAGCGTTACCTTCAGAGCATTTACCACTGAGTCAGACTGCTGAGAGGCTGAGCCATGTCCACTGATGTTGGCTGGCTCGTTTGCAGAGCAGTGACTCCCCTCCGCCCCTCCTGGCATCTTAATGGCATCCTTCGCAAAAAATTAAACACTATTTAATACACAAAAGGCTTGGTCACTAATTCAAACAGATGTCAGTTATTTATTGCTCTTTTGCTGAGAAGCACTGAAGGCGTGTGTTACTCCAAAGCCCCTCTTTTCTGTGCCAAAGTAACCAAGTACCCCTGAGTCAGCGTGGGTGGCACTGCTGAGTGCCACCAAAACACTCCAGACCTCAAGGGCGTCTCCGGAAAAATCAGGACATGGTAACAAAATTTCTTATGTGTGCCCCTCGCCTACAGAAGTGCTACAAAGTATAGAGAGATATTTTCAACAACACTGGTAAACTTTGAGAAGGTCTAATTTTATCTCTTAATTTTATTCTGGAGGTTGTTCCTTCAATAAAACCCACATTTTTGAACACTGCTGAGAGGTTCGCAACACGAACTCAGCCACAGATGACCAGAGAAGGAGCYAGGAGCTCCAGGCTGCCAGCTCACTCCTTCCCTGCCTCCAGCTCCTCCAGGGCAAGGGCATGACCCCCTTGGCCTGAGACATGTCAACTTGTTCCCAGCAGTGACAACCTCAGGGGCTTTGTCCTCTCAATGGACACCTGCAAGGGCTCTTCAGGACACTGACAAAAAAAATGCAAGCTACCTAAACTCTTCCAACTCAGTCACCTCAAACTTTGCAGGATGTAAATCATCTCCTGGAGTGAGGTAACCTGAGCAAGCAGGCAGCCCTGGAAGAGCTAAAAATACCGCTGTGCTGCATTCGTGGGCAGCAATGWGAGCACTGCAGCCGCAGGGACCGCCCCAGCCCTGCTCCTGGGCTGGTCCCCACCTGCCCAGCTCTTCACTCTCATTCCTCATAAAGAATGTTGTTTCAAAAAAAAAATTAAGAACTATATAGAGGTAAAATGTTTCAAAGATTGAGAAACGGGCAGTTCCTTCCTTAACAAGTTACAAACACTGTAAGAAATATTAAGAAATAATGTAGCGGTAATTCCTGCTGGAATGTGTGGGAAATGCACTTCTGAAGGAAAAATGACAGTGGGAAGAGCCTCTGATGAGAATCAGCRTCCCCATGTGCACTCAGTTTCCCTGCTGAGCAAGCACATAGCACGGTGAAGAGTTTTTGGGGGGGCCTCTAATCTAAACAAGAGGAAAGATGAAGGTGGTTGTGGGAGAAAAAGGGCACAGAGAGAAGACACGAGGCTGAACTTCACAAATCCAGTCTGCCTGAAATTTAACTGGAAAGTAACCCTGTCCAAGGCATGTTCGTAATGCTTTTGGGGTATGYCCAGACTGTTGTAACCAATGCTGCAGGCTCAGAGCAGTGCCAAGGGGCTGAGAGGTGATGCCAAYGCATCGAGTCAAACCCCACAGTCATCTGCAGGAGTGGACCTCACATATCAAAAAAAAAAAAAAAAACCCCTAAAAAAATTAAATATGTTTTTTAAAAAAACCCCAGAATGCTGCATATGCTAAACCCATGGAAAAGGTACTTTAAGCCTGAAACTGAAACCTCATTTCACACACAAACTTGTCCTCCTGCCAAGCCCCGGATCCGTGTAATCCACAATAGTGGGCACTAATGGATCTCATAACCAGGCTGACAACACCAGCACACACTCAGGGCTGTGCGGTGCAGCATACTGCAATCCTCCCCAGCAATGACCATTACCAATTTGCTGTGATGGATGGAGGGGCTTTAGGACTTATTTTGCTTTGGGAAGGATTTATAGATCTGTAAGTGACTGGTCAGATTTAATGCTATACTTTGGGAAAGGAAAKGAAAGAGGAAGGAAAAGGGGTAATAAAGCAGATTGGAGCAATGCTGGGTTAGGATGAATTCAGTCTGTCAGCTTTGGGGYTTTTATAAGTAAAAGTATTCTGTTTCTTTACTAACTCCAGGGGCAGCAAAGATTTTAGTCAGTTCTGAATGGAAAATAGAAATATTGTCATTAAAATGCTGAGAATATGAGTATGGACTACACTTTACACATGTAAAGTCTCCTAAATATGACAAAATCCAAACCTCCTGCAAGTGGTGCTGCTCTCAGAGTTCAAGCACTCCTCCAGGCAGTTGTTTCACAGCCTCTTCCCTGCCATATGTACACTTTTTTGTCTCCTTTCATGAGAACGAGAAACTTGTGAACACACTGCTTCAAGCAGCCAGCACATGTTGGTAGAAGACTGAAAATTAGTATTTCCCCTGTGGACATCCTTCTCCTTCCTCCCTCTGTCCTTGATAAGAGACATAAGCTGTTCTTAAAAAAATAAGGCAGATTTTGCAGCCCTGAAGGCCCATCCTCAGCTCAGGGATTTCTCATGTCAGGTGAGGCCACTCCACTGAGGCTGTAAAGCTTCTGCCTCCCTTAGAGGAAACTCATTCTAGGGGAAGATGAGGATGCCCAGCCTGAACATGGGCCCTGTGGGCTGGAGGCATTCCAGCACTTCTGTTATGAGCTCCTGAGGCAATGAAGCAAAGAGGGAGGAAAAGGCACTTTGCCAAAGCCGTGATGTCTGAACACATGGGGCCTTGGGGGACAAGGAATTGAGATTTGCAGAGATGCCATCACAGCTGCTGCTTCTCAGGGGGAACATGGACGTGTTTCACCTTCCACCAAAACCTGGCCTCAGTGTCCTTGCATTGAGTCCCCTGGAACTGCCCAGCCCAGAGCACAACTGAATCCTGGGCAGGACCTCGAGGGCGGGAGGAGGAATCTGCTAATCTGCTCCCTTCCTCCTCTTCTCTAGCTCCACACACTGCCTGCTTCCAGCCACTGAAAGTGGGTATCCTGTGTGACAAATCTTCTCATTTCTTATCCAGTAACAAAGCTGTGGAAGTGGATCCAAACCAGGCAGGAGKGATGAAGTCATGGCTCTGTAGTGCTGAAATCTCGATGAACTTTAAACATCTTGAGTAATTGTGAGCAAACACTGCTGTATAACATTAGCACCTGAGCATAAATTACTTTTTTGCCTATCACACAGAACCAGCCTTCCCTACTGGCCCTGACCAGCCCTTGTGCCCAAGTACAGCAGTGTGCACATGGCCTCTTCTGAGTCTAAAGTGATCTCTGTGCAGGTCAGCCCACTGCAGAGACCAGGTAAACCCAYACCACATCCTGTGTATGGCTTCCCACAAGGATAAGAATCCCCAAATATGCAGATCCATTTGCTGTTAGAAGTAAATCTACAAAATACCTAATGCCAAAACGTGACTCTAGTGAATGGAAAGCACAGGAAATCTGATTCAGCCCTGTAATGTCACATAACAAAAAGCCCAGATGAATGGAAATTTAGCATTTCACACACACTAACTGCAAAATGTTACWACTCAGGCCATTTTCCCACAGTGTCAGAGGCAAAGCCTGCACTGTAGCCTGGTCAGGGTCAGAATAAAGACCCCTGTGTAGAACAGGGTATTCTGTGACGGAAAGAATTAATCATGAGCATTTTTACTTAAGTCAGTAGAAAGCTTCATTTTTTCAATCTGTATTGTTGATAATAACAATCATGAATGAAAACCACTGTAGTGCCCAGCCCMGTGTCCAGCTCTGTCTGTGGGAGTCCTTGTGCCAGCCCCCCTGAAGGTGCCTGGCATGCAGGCAGAGCCAGGAAGGGAAAAGCAGCCCATGGTTGCCCCAAGGGCACTGACAGTCACCTCTTCAAAGCTTCCAAGAGAGCAAGATTTTCCTGGCTGCCGGGCAATGCTCTGTTCACTCACCATCTAAGCCTACCTAATTCTCCAGCAGCCTCTTATCCCAGGGGCAAGTGGTTTACTGGGAAGTACATCCTTCCTGCTGGGTAGCTGCCACGCCAGTTCAATCACTACCTGATTTTCAAAGCTTTTTTCCCTGATTTCCTCAGCACTCAATTTCCCTGTACAGCTCAAAGCAAACACAGACTGTGTTTGTCAGCTTGTTTCAAACAGGCAGGAGAAAGGAAAACCAGAAAGTAATAACTGCAGCATGTTGCTCTGCTGGATTAATAACTCACTAAAGAAAACAGTGATCTTTTTTTAGGGAACATTCCTGTCAATTAAAATACACAATTTTTCAAACACTGCAGTTTTTTACCTGTCYTCAAAGACCTCAGCAGAAACCTCTCCAGGATATTGTTGCCAAAATCSACACACCCTCACAGTGGGTTGGAGGCACAGTCTGATTTCTGAGAGGCCAAAACCTTTGCTGGCTACACCCCCTCAGAAACATCCATTTCCAGCAGGCCCTTCAGAAAACTTCTTTTGATAATGAACAGACAAGAGAAAAAGGTTCTGGGCTGTGGCACCTCCAAAGCTTAGAGGCCATACATGTGAAATCCAGAAGATTATAGAGTCTACTAGAAAATTCTGAGTACAAAATAACTCTGGACTTTTGGAGTCATGACTGGAAAAACTGTCTGTCCTCTCTGAACTGCAACTCTCTGTACTCCAGTTTTTTCTTAAATTTGTATCCTGGTAACATTAAAYCAATGAGCTCTTGTCTCCCAACCTTCCCCTGTCAAGCACAATGGATACCCTGAGACAAAGACTMTGCTCAGAAGCTTAGCTGCTGGGAACTGGGGCCCTTCATTAATGACCTATTMATTTAAACTRGGGATGAGAGCACTGGATAGAATTYGGTGGGTGGATGCTCTTGATTCACTTTCTCTCAGCAAATATTTGATTAGGAAACATGAGTTTGTTCAATGGCTTTTAATTACATTTTGGTTGAAGGATTCCCTATTCTACGTGCTGTGGAAGGGAGGAGACAAACACTATGGGACTGTGAGTGACACAGATTTTAGGGAAAAAAAAAGCACTCACCAAACAGTTCCCATCTTCTAATTAGATTTATAATTAAAATCATTTCATAAAGAGGGGAAAATAAGAACACAGATCTTAGCAAAAGGTTTTTGAAGAATTTAGAAACAGGTTGAAGTGTAATAATMTAATGGAAGGGGGAAGAAAGAAGGAAATGGCAAGTATTGGAACAGCTTAAAATTAAACTAATGTGTGCCTAAGGGTCATGCCTGCCATTAAYCAGTTTAACATAGCAGGCCTGGAGAGGGCTAGCAAGGATGCAAACCTCAAAAAAGTGCCTGATGCAACAGTGCAAATGGAAGAAACACAGCAAAAAGAGATGGAGAAGGACCAAAAGACTTGGAAAAAATGAGGAAACAGAGGCAGCAGAGCCCAGATGASAGGGAGCAGAAGGGCTCTGGTCTAGTCTGGCACCAGAGCTGYCTCCTGGTCCTGTGCTGTGGGAACTGCGAGCTCATTCCCTGTATCCCGCCTCCAGCCCCACTGGCACCCTGTCTGCAGCATCCTGGCAATGCTTCCCTTCCCCTTCACTGAAARGGAAAGCTGAATTACAAGGACAAAAAGCTGGAAGGGGAAAAGTCTCCTCCTCCCCTGAAACAAATAAGAACTGAAGCAATTTAGATTGGGTGACTTGCCAAGTTTGTCTTTTGCAAATGCATTCACTGTCATTATATGACAGATGTCCACATTCCAAGAGCATTTCGGTTGAGCTTATCAACCCTGAAATACCACCCCAACAAAAACTCAGGGATATCTTCAGCTAATTGACATGTGGATGCCAGATCCTGATCTAGCCTCCCCCAGCATAAGGCAGAGAAAGCAGTGATGCACCACGGCAGGTCTGGGAGGAGACTCCTCTTTCCAGGCCTCTGAAGTCACTCACTGACATAACAGGTCTGTCACAGCCCAGGGAGCTGCAGCTGGGATCAGAATCCAATCTTTGATCCCGACATAATTTTTAAATTATTGCTGAGTATTTTCATTACAACAGGCAGRGGTGCTATGTCCTGGTGTAGAGGGCTGGCATGACAAGGTTTGAGTAGCAAGGGGAGATTTAGGGTCTTAGTAAAGGAGGAGGTTCTAGGGATGGCTTCCCAGTTCTCAGCTCTTCAACTCAGTGCAAATGAGTATTAAATGCATAATTTAAGAAGGAGGAAACAAAGTCTACCCTGCACTGCTGATGGGAAGAAGACAGAGAACATGAGGAGTAAAACTGAGCCCAGGAAGGGGCTAAGGGAAAGTAGAAAGGGGTAAGGGAAAGGTATTTTAAGATTTAGTTTCAATTTCTTACTATCCTACTCTGATTTGAGTGGTAATGAATTAAATTTCTCCAGGCTGAGTTTGTTCTGCTCAGGACAGTAACCGGTGAGTGATCTGTCCCTGTCCTTATCTCCCCCCATGAATCTTCTGCTGTATTTTGTCTCCTCTGTCCAGCTGAGGAAGGGAGTGATGGGCAGCTTTGGTGGGCACCTGGCCTCCAGTCAGGGTCAACACACAGAATGTGTTCAGAGCCTTGCTGATGGTGCAGTTTCCCTTTTCAGTGTCAGCTGCACCACTCGATTCCCAGTGGTGCTGCAGTTTCATGTGCACTTTGAGTCAGCAGAAGGTGCTGCCAGAGCCTATGTGTTGCTTCTGCCTTAGCCCCATGGGGAACTACCCTGGCCTGAACCCCAACCAACAAAACAAACATTCTTGCTCAAGCCCTGCAGCCCCCAGGCCCTGCTATCACAAGTCTTGCCCACAGGAGWGTTTGAGGAGCACCAGCACAAGCTGCTCCCCATTTGGCTCGGCCGCAGCCGGCACGGTCTGGCATTCCCAACAGAAGACCCAGCTGTGTGTCATAAATCTTGGAAAGTATCTGCTTTCTTGCTCAAAAATCCTGTTTGYGGCCAGAAACTGAAAGGGTCTGGATGATACCTTGTTGTCAGAGAGGAAGGAAAAACAGAACAACAAAAGAACAGCTCTCACCAGCACAGCAAACCTGCAACCTACGGCTCCTCGGAACTCTGAAACCCCTTCCTATGCTCTGAACCACCAACACAACTACTGTGCAGCTCAGCATGAGACATTAACAGCCTTAAGTGAATATTCCCATTTTTATACCTTTTCTATTACCTGATCAAACTAAAATATTGACTCAGTGGTGGCACTGCAATTCCCCTGACAAAGCAGCCCTTCGGTACAGGAGAGTGAGCTGAAACTCAGGTTCCATTTGAACAGTGATGGCAGCACTTAAAACCATTTTCTTTGGAAATGTTCTTRCCACTAAATATTAATAAAACCTTTACTTTAAAGGTCTGTGGGGTTTTGAAAAGAAAACTAATACATATGGAGGGAGACAAGCAAAGCAAAAGAAATTGGAAAAGAACCACATCTAAGTGACAGAGGAACAGAGTGATTTGTCTGGAGAGGTGTCAAAAATGTGTCAGTGCATTTCCATGAGTGACACATAGCCAGAAAAGGGAGGAAATAAAGGATATTGAAAGCAGAGAGGAAAAAGAAGAAAAGCATGGCAGGASGAGAGAAAAAAGCCTGAGACAAGGCCAGGGCTCTTCAGCAAAGACAGCAGAGGTGTCGCATGCACGAGCGTGAATCATCATCTCTCTCCTAAGTGCAATTCTGCAATTCCCAAACCCTCCCAGTGTTCTAGCACCCCATCAGGGAGGGGTTATCCAAAAAGCAAAAGGCATCTCACTGAGGCACTGCTGAAATTTTAAGGCAGGGCACTGTAACTGAGTCATGGCTGTGCCAAAAMCCTTCATCCATTGGAAAGCTCATTGTAGATTTTCAGCTTATTTGTCAAAAGCACTTGGCTTGGCTTCATGGCCAACAAACTCCCATTCCTCCYATTAAATGGAATCAAACCAGTGCCAGAAGTTTATGCATTTCCATCCTGTGTCCTTGTCTTTGTGACAGGGCCTGATCACCACTGAGGTGAGCATTTTCAAAGTGGGACCCACAGGAATAGCAAACCCCCAAATGAAACTCAGGCAAATACAACAACAAGGTGATGAATGCAAAGTTAGAATAAGCTCAGTGCCTGCACTTCCTTCCTCTCCTCAAAGCCATGACTTTTTCCAGTAGGAAAGGCAAGATATGCCACGAAATGTGAACTCCAGCAGCTCATTAMGAATTAGAACAAAGTATCTAGAGATATGAGGAGATTTTTCAGAACTCTATCACAGATCCTTGTGGCAACAAAAGCACACATAAGACAAACTCTGACCTGGCTATYTGAAAACAAAAAGTAGTTTCCAGGCTTGCTCACCTCACTCTTCCTGTTCAAAACCCCATCATCAGCATATTTTGTTTCAATGATTTTTGCAACAGCTACAGGCTTAGGTGCTGGGCTTTTTCCACAGACATTATGCTCTGGTTTAGCACCCCAGCTAAAATATTTTTGGAACTCAATGCCCACAGGGTGGRTGTTCCAGACTTTGGTAAGATTTGGGAATGCTTTTTGTGGGTTCTACCTCAGAGCCTCAAACCCAGACAAATCAAACACAAAACACATGGACACTTCTAAAGGTTTGGCCCATGAAGAATGCACAGTTTATCTCACAGTGTYGTTCCAGACCCAAGACAAACCACACAGTATTTTTGGGTGGGTTTCGTAATATTTGACATGAAAAATGTTCTTGAAAAGAAAATAATAATCTTTATCACTGAGGATCAACCATTGTCTTTCCTACTGAAAACTGTTTACATGTCAATGAACAGACATTTCTTGTTGTCCTTGTTTTCCAGATCCAAAAATTAGGGTACAAAGAAGCAAAGTGCCCAAGGTCACCAAGCAAAGAGCTGCAGAGGACCTTCCAACTGACATATCAAARGTGAAGAAAAAATCTATCACACTTTACTTAGACTCTGCCTTAAGAAAAGGAAAATAAATCTGAGCCAGTAGATTTTACTTCTTACTACATCTCTGTTACCTTGGGTTTTACAGTCAAATAATTGTACTAAGACCAACAAAAAGCACTTTTCTTCTTCCGACCAATGACTAGTATTTGATTTAAACAATATCTAACTTCTTTTCCAGTGGGCAACCCCATTTGATGACTTGATGGATTATTCTAAGGATTATTTAATGAAATATAATAGCAATATGTTCTAGTATGTATGTGCACATACAAAAAYGACCAGTGTCTGATTCATTTGTATTGAACTTTTAAACTTTTCATTTTAAGAAACGTGTTAGGAAAACCTTTAACATTATATTTGCTTATTTATTTAATTGGAATTCAGTCTTGCATTAATGTATCTAATACATTCCTTAAAGTATTAAGAATAATATAACCCAATTATTACTTACAATGTTTGCATTTTTAGAGCAAAATATTTTGGTTAGCTRTAAGAAGTGGTTGATATTTAACAAGAAGCTCTTGGAACAAAACCAGAATGCAAAGAGTCAGTTCACTGTGATTCTCAACCCATAAATTAATTAATTAGAAGTAGAGGCTTCCAGGGAATTTTTCTTAGCAAGGTATCAACACCTGCAAAGGAAAAAAATTATTGAAAGCATTGTCACAGCCTTAAATCAATCCCCTACTGAAACATGAGCAAGATGAGCAAACAGATGTGAGACCCTTTGGATATCTGAGTGTTCAAATGCAGGAAGGACAAGAGCTGCTGGTCCCTCTGCAGCCCRGGGACTCCCGCGGGGCTGTCACCCACCTGGGGCAGCATGCGATTTTCCTCCTCCAGCTGTCTTACTCTGGCCTCCAGCTGCCTAACATAGGACAAGGTTGATTCTAAAAAATCAAACAGAAAAAAACGCGTATTATCCACAGAGATCCGCTTGTGTTCACCACTGCCAGAGCCTGTGCCACATTCTCACTTGTACTCACAGCAGACTGCCTCTCTCAAATATCCATGGAACATCACAATCTGCTCCTCCCAGGGCAGAGCAAASAACACCGATCCTAGAATTGATCTGTTCCTTGTTTCTTGTGATCCTAAATTGCTGCACCTTAAGGTGGGTCCCTTCCCTGATCCAAGGAATCTCACAGAAACACAACACAGCCTTGAGCTCTTCCAACCCAACCCCATCTGGAAATACTCCACCAGGATAACACATTATCCCACCACGTCACCACTGCAGAGCCCAGCAAGAGCAGATGGTGCTGTGCAGGCAGCCCGGGTCAGAGGGACCCCTCGCACAGCCCTGGGGCTCTGGGTCACACAGAGCCTCCCCAGGGTAGCACAGCAGCTTGTGGGCTCCAGCCCCAGTCCTGCCAGGCCATGCTGCCACAGCTGGAGCTGGCCTGCAAAGCAGCTGGGTGTCCCCAGGGCCTGGGAGGTTCTGAGCTGGATAACAGCAGGACCAGCCGGGGCACAGCACAGCACTCCTCTCCCCCACACAGCAGGGACACGCTCCCACTGCCCTGCTCTGCTCTCTGAACTGCACAAAGGGCAAACCTTGCTTGTTCTGATCRCCAGTCACTCACTGACCTCCGCAAGGGCAACCTTTGGTGCATTGTGAAGAACACAAATCACTTCCAGCCTGCCCCTCAAGAACTTGATGTAAGAAGAGGAGATCCTTGATTCATCACTAAAAGCACTCAAGAGTTTYACCATCACACATTTCTTGGGTCACAGAGAATTGCTGCTCTTAAAGTTCTGGATCTAAGAGAGAGACATATCTAGGAATGTAGCACTCAAGTGTAAGAAAAAAGGTGCAGAAAAACAGCTATGACTCTTGCACCTCCTTGTATGGAGGTGGAATKCCACATGTACTCACTCCTGATTCAGCAATCCACTCAACTTCCTCTGAGATGCCAATTCCCATCACACATTTGTACTCATATTGCCACCTAATTAGCAAAATTGATGATTGATGGGATGGAATCCATGGGTTTGGGGTAGTGCTGACAGCTGATATAGACCCGCAAAGCTGCACTGACAAGACAGCTGTTCACTGGTTTAAACTGACAGATAAATTTGTAAATGAATTTCCTCTGATACCTCATCACTATTGCAGCCTGTCTGTAAAATAAAGGAAATAAGGTGTCACTTGCTGTTCTTATGAGACTGCAATAGGCTAAAATATGCATGGGAATTTACACATGAAGATAACACACAGTAATTTGTCAAAGGTGATTAATGCCCAGCCAGGCACTGGATTAAAAATAGCCTTGTGCAATAAAAGGGAAAGAGGTAATCTAAGGTTCTGCGCRCTCTGCTGCATGAGGATTTTCATAGCTAGTGATGGGTGCATCTCTGGAGAGCCGCTGAGCCTGGCTCAGATGAGCACTTAAGAGATGAGCAGCTCATTCAATTAACTCCGTACGACAGGGGCCCTCCCACCAAATCAGCTCCTTCCCAGCACAGGCACTCCTGGGAGGAGCCGCCGCAGCTCCCTCACTGTCACGGCCGTAGCACAGGCAGTAGCTCCCGGCACATCCCAACCCTTCCCTCTGTTGTTTTTCAGGAACCTGAGATGGTTCCTGAGCAYCCCATCTTTCCAGAGGGGCTGAACCAGGTGCTCTGTCTGGCACTGGCCAGCTCTATATTCCTTGGTTATAAGTTGATTGCTTCTCAGCCTGGGCTCAAACTTCATGCACAAGTCCAGCTTTCCCAGCTGTGCCCACCAGTTCCCTCCATGCAACCCTCCTCTGGATTCTCCTCAGCTCCAGRTCTTCTGTAATTTCCTGGTTTAGCATTCCTTATCTCCTCAGATAATACATGCCTCTTGGCAAAGCCTCTCTCTTAGTTTTGATCCTTTTCTTCCCTGTTGGGAGTCCAGAGCAGAGATCTCTGCTGCTTCAAATCACAAAACTCTGCCTGAGTTCTCAACCTGCCAATGCCAGCTCCTACCAGCTGAGAATTTTGTCTGGAATCTCTGTGCCTCTTAACCCTTCTAAAGTGTGAAACAGTTATTTAAATCTCCACTTGTAATCTGATTAGAAGGAAAATTAGGTCATCTACCAAAAGCTTGAGCAAGCAAATCCTAATGTATGTGAGTCTTCTTGACACATAGACTAGACACATATATATTTCAGGATCTGTTAATATATTTATGCTGGGATGTTATGAGCTTAGAGGAAAAATGAGCAGAAAAGTCAGTCAAGGACATAAGAGATGGGGGAACTGAAAACACACAAACTGAAACAGTGTCACCAAACTTTAGAAAAACCCAACCACACAAAAGTTGCGTCTCAAAGTGTTTGTGAGAAGACCTATATGATCCATCTCTTCTGCTCTGGAAAAACCTATGCAAAAAGGACAGTCCCTGGCTCACGTCATTACTGCCAGTTTCATTCCCTGTGGGCCCCTTAGTTATGTGATTTCCAGTCTTTCCCATCTTCCTTCATGAGGCATTGCTCAGGGAGAAGCAATTTTGAACAATTCCCRTTCTCAGGAATGGGTTACCACCAAATGAGCTTCCCTTCTTGAGCTTCCTGTGCTCTTACCATTGAGAGCATGATCAATGTGTGGTGCTTCATTCCAGGGATGAAATAAGACTAATTTCTGAACCATTAGGGAAACAGAAATATCTTGCTCTTAGAAAATTCAGTGACAATTCACCTGCTCTCCACATCTGTCACTCCAACATGTTAAGAGAGCATCAATATTTACATAGCTGATCTCTTTTTCTTTTGACATCCACACTCTTGAAGCAAGTAGATATTCTGGGGTTATGTCAAACTTCATCAGACACTTACATTGCTGCCAAAGGCATATTTGTGCATTGGCTTTATTTTTATGTGACTGTGCCTGATCTCAGTCTAGCAAGGAATTCATAACGTTCTTTAAGCCAGATTATCCTCTGCTGTTTTAGAATGGGTGACGATGTCAGTTAAATTCTAATATTTTCCCTTTTTTCTGGGTTAAGTTTTGTTTTTTTTTGTAGGCTTACCACTCACAGGCAGCTGTGGGACTGCACTGGAGAACATCTCAAAGTCTGAGGTCCTCTACACACCTATTAGATCCTGCAAAAGGGATGAGAACCCCACAGAAAGCAGAAACTCAGGGGTTCAACCTACTCTTCTACTTGATCATATGAGCTGGAGTAACAAGCCCAATACAGCAGATGGAAGGGATTTTATCCAACAGTGGAATATTTGAGGGAAAGAAGAGTGGGAGACCCAGTAGCTGGATAGAAGGCTGCTCTGAGGCAATCCTTACATCCTCATGGCCAGAAAATGGAAAAACACAATTTGGTGATGATGCAAAATTCACCTGGATTCTGTTAACAGCAACACTTCCTGCTTTGGTATTCATCTTCCTAAAGGAGGTCACCAGAATCTGGTGTCACATCCCAAGACACGTATTTTAAACACTGAGGGTATCAATGAGGAAAACAGCCAACAACTTACATGGGCAAAGAATTCAGCATGTTGGGCATAGGGATACTTTGATGTGTGGCAACAAAGGTTTGGTTCAGGCATATCCAACTTCAACAAACTTCATTTTTTATGCTGCTCCTCCAGAATCAAAGAATTAACTAGGTTGGAAAAGACCTTTGAGATTCCTGCTGTGTTGGCAGGAATTTAATAAATGCAAATTAAATCAGATTTTGGTCATTCAAATCCACACCCAGCACCTGCAGTGACAACTAAATAATCTTTCAGTAAAGGGGAGATGAAAACCAAGGGTGTGCAAGGGCTGCTTTAAACCATCCCATAACTCCCCGGCAGTTTAACACATGTATGAGAGTTTCTCTTTAACTGGGGAGCAGATTCAATGATATGCAAACCATTCCCTGTCCTAGAATCCTTAGTCATCTGATTTAATTACCTCARTATTAATATTCATGACTGAAACATGTTATTGCTGCAACCCATCCCCTTTCAGCTACCTTGTTTGACTATAAAAACAGTAAAAGGGCACTGCTGGATTTACACTCTCAGTGATTTTACACCCCTTGCACTCTCAGTGCTGGTGCTGGCAGCRTCCACCTCCCCCGGGCAGGATCAGATGACCTCCCAAGGTCATTTTTAGCCCTGTCTCCTATGATTTTCCATTAGGGATGCACATCTTACATAACATCCCTTACTGAAGAAGTGCTGGAGAACTTCTTATTAGAGTGCAGCTGAATTCCCCCGCAACACAGCGACACTGGGATTAGTGCTATCATGTAGAAAGAAAGACATCTGCCTAAGGCAGGATTTTATTAAGCTCACCAGAATGTTTAGGAGCTATTTATGATAAAGGCACATATTCTTAGGAAGTTTTGGGACAGTGAGCACTGTGGCTCTAAAACATTGTTTGCATTTCTCAGTCTTGCTGTTTTCTGAAATTTTCCCACCCAAGCTCAGATTCYTTGTGATTATGGATCCAGCAATTCTTGACTTCTCCTAGTAATTAAAAATGTAATTAAGTTGAGCTAGTTCACCAAGTGTGTCAATACCGAATCCTAGCAAAGGGAAAAGATGGCACATGCTGGTTCAAACATCCAGGATGCAGTGGCAGCCCTGACACTTCTCAGGCAGCATTTGCCATGTTTCCCCTTTTCAGCACACATTTCACAGACAGGTGCTAATTACCTGATCTCTGTAATCAGAGAATTTTCAAACAGATTTCAAACAAAAACAGTGTCTTTTCTCAGGTGCAGCAGCTTTAATCACCAATTAACTATTTATTAGAAGAAAACATACTCTCCYCATCTTGAGGCAGCCCTTGCCATGCCTTTAACAATCCAGTGATGGTGTCTGACTCAGATTCCAAGGTGTTTGCCTTTGCCTGGGTTCAGGTGCTACTGCGGATGAGGCAGTTTAGTGAGCAGGTTTGGGCTGACTGTGCACACACTTCCCTGTAGTGAAGGTCTCCTGGGGCTTTCCTCTGCCCGTGGTCACCAAGGAATGTCCCAGGTCACCCAAATGCTGCCAAACATTACTAATTTAGGTAACCAGTAATTTACTGGAGGTTTTGTTGAGCAWTTAGCTTTAGGATGCAACAAAATTTCCAGTTGATTTCATCCAGAACAAAAACAAAAAAAGCTTTAAAAATTGTTTTTCAAAAAAGGGTTCAAAAGCTTTGCATGGACAATAAAGGACTCATCTATAGGAGCACCTAAAAATTATCTCAAATGTCAGCTGAGGCAACGTTCTTGCTAACAGCTGGATAACACTGTCACAYTAATGGGCTGCTGAAACACTAACCTTTGTTTGTTTGGGGTGTTTTGGTGCTAGAGGTGACAACAGCAAGGCTTTCCTTGCTGGCCTGTTTGATGC
The DNA here is from genome assembly GCF_030028575.1 of Malurus melanocephalus. Classification (NCBI taxonomy): domain Eukaryota; kingdom Metazoa; phylum Chordata; class Aves; order Passeriformes; family Maluridae; genus Malurus; species Malurus melanocephalus. The sequence continues at coordinate 1,793,411 of NW_026623245.1, read as the reverse complement.
CCTGTTAGCTCCCCWTCAGCCTGTGCTAAATGTATTTGGCACGTTATCGATGGAAACAGAGAAAATCAAACCCATTATGCTGCTGCTGAAGCCTTTCCCACTGGCTGTCAGCTTGTTCTGGTATTGATTGGYTGTGGTTTATGATCAGTAAAATCTTTATTGGTTCCATTTACTCAACCACTCGGGTTTGTCCCTGCACCACCGCACTTTCCTGTGCTCATTAGGAGTGTCCCCAAGTGCAGGCACAGTCCCCAGACTGGAGACACAGAAGARGGGAGATGGATGTTCAGCAGGCTCCTGCACAGAATCAAATGGAAGGCTGGGAAAGGTACTAGCTTAGAATAGCTTGGCTTAGGGAAGGAAGGGAGATGAAGGCATTCATTTATCTCTCCAACCCAGTGCCCTCATCTCCTTCCTTCCCTAAGCCAAGCTACTCTCAGGCTTGCCTTTTCCAGCTTTCCATTTGATTTAACACAGGAATTTCAACCTTGCATCCTGGCCACATGGAATTGCATCTCTTAAGTGACCCTTGCTGAAATGATCCTGGGTCCCCTGCAAACCTGTGGTCACTGAGAARTCACTGTATCCACAGAGCCACCTCCAGCTTCTCCCATCTCTGCTGTGCCCCTGTTAAAGGACCATTTACAGGAAAAAATGAAAAATACTATAAACAAAAATATAAAGCTTCCCAGCAACAGCAACATTTGTTCAAAAACCAGAGGGTCAAACTGACTGAGATTCCAAATACATGCACTAAAGGCCCCTCACCATCCCCCAACTCCCACATTATGCTCACAGCCACTTTTCTTAGCACATAAATGGTATTCCACAGGCTCTAATCATYAGATGTTGAAGAGCCATAGTGCAGAAAAGTTTAGGTGAGAATTTTAGTGTTGGTACAGCAATCTCTAGTTAATACATTGGCTTCCACCTGGCAAACTGCAGCATAGGCCAAACCTGAAAACTACATCACCAGGAATTCTGAATCAGATCAAACCTCTCAATCATTTTTATGCTCATCTAGTGCCTCATTAGGAGGCAGTTATCCAACCTCTAAACTCCGCTTTTACAAGTTACTGTTTGTATAACTCAATCCCAAATTCAAATGATGTTTCTGAGAGCGCAGAAATAGAAGCTCTCACATTACTGAAGCCATTGAACCATTGAACATTTTTCTGCTACAACTACAAAAGAGATGCCAAAACTCACAACAAAGATCGATAGCCACATGAATATGTGGAGGAACAGCCAACCCACAATTCTTCCTCCTCCTTGTGTGAGTGAAATCAACAGTCCCCGTTCTGGTTTTACATGGGGTAAATTTGGATGGAGAAGCAGGGGCTTCAAGAGATATTTGGGCAGCAGGCAGTGCTACAAACCCAAGAGGGGCAGTAGRGCCACTCTCAAGCTCTGTTCCCAGCTCCTTGTCTCACTTCTCATCCTACTGATTCTTCATTCCCTGCAATAGGAGCATCCCACATGAACTGTGGTGTGCACAGAAACCAAAGCCTCCTGTAAACACAGCAGGAAAAGTTACAAAACCAGTAGGTATCCAAGGCAAAAAGCAGCAAGGTGTGCACAATTATCCATCTCTATGAGGAGCAATGGAGCACAATCCTGTGACAGGGTAAGGGCAGAAGCTGGGGAACTGCCAGAGAAAGACAGATCAACCTGGGCAAACACAGTGGAGATTTAAAATTATTAGGACAAAAGGGGGTTTTGGATTAATTTCTCTACACTAGATGATTAAGATGTAGGACAGGCTATTAAATGCAGTAAAAGATGTTACAAGATTAAATATGTCCTGGGGACTGAAACCGCCCTCTTGCTTCCACAGCCCATTAAGGAGCCATGGTGCAGTAATGCCTGCCTGTCCCTCCTGAGCTGGGCACATTTAAAGCAGGAAAGATGAGCATTTTGTAAAATTACTGCACCAGCAATCTCAGCACAGAACCTAATTCCAAGGAAAAATTAGCTCCATCCATTTCAGCTGGCAGTTACACAATAGTAGAGGAAAAGGCTGTCGGTGCAGTCCCCATCTCCTCTGTAAGACTCTTTTGGAATGATTAGGGAAGGGATAATGAAAAGAAGTATTCAAATGACAAGGGGTTTAAGCCAAAAATCTGTCAGTGCAAATGTGTCACTCTCTAGGGACATCTCCTGRGCTGCTCCCTCTGCAGCTGGAACATCCATGTCTCCAGATGAAATCCTYGGGAGAGGAAAACCCCAAGAGGGACCTCAGAGATCAGGAATCATTCTAAGAGCCCAACTCTGGCTGAAACCAGCACCCAACTACTTGGACACTTTGGAAAACTCTGCAGATGTCTCCTGCATGTTCCCAACACCCCAAACRTCCTGACTTTAGGGGCAGAAAGATTCCTGTGCTAGAGCAGGCCAAACCAAACCTAACACAGGATTCTGCCTCAGGTACACGTCATTATTTCCTTAATTTCTGAAGATGTGAACCGGTATCTCTGTGGTCTTGACATGATGCTGGGATTATGGGATTATTCCAGTGAGACACTCAGCAGCCAGGGCAGAAGGGACTCAGGTGCTGCAAACCAAAACCTGCAACATTGCACTTTTAGGCATCCAAGCTGTCCCAGCGATGGGGTTTGGGCACCTTTTACAGATTTCCCTATTCACATGGTGAGATTCTTTCTGTCCTAAAGACAYATTTTCCCCTGCCTTGTTACTTTTCCTGCCTTTCTGAGATTTCTATGGCTGCATCCTACACTGTCGCAGGTGGGCCTGAGAACTAACCAAAGCCTATAATTCACTCTGTGAAAGTGCAGATACAATCCCACATCATGGACTGATGCAGAACAACAAATGTGAGAGGCATAAAATATGGAAGCCTGTGTTTTGTCAGGGCTTCAGAGGAAGCCAAATGCTCCACATAAACAACTTTCTGGTTTCTTAGTCCCTTTTCAGGGTTATTTTACTGCAATCAGCATACACTTGTTATATTAAAATGATGCTAATTAAAAACACTCAGGTTTTTAAAGTAATCTCAACACAGRTAACAAAACACAGTACATACTACTGAGAGCTGTACTAGACATATTTACCTGCTATGAAGCTGTTGAATTAATGATTTATAACTATTTACCCCCAGACACAGCAAATGGAGACTCTTGCCCTCTCCTTTTCCGTTGGTTGTGGATCTGAAATGTCTTTGTAGCAACACAGGCTGAGATTTCCCAAGTCAGCACATTCAGTAGCCAGCAGCCCATTTCCTGGGCTGCATCAAAGCCTTCTCCAGTGATCTTGCACATCCCAGGACAACAGATGTGGCAGCTCCCTTACCTACTGCTTGCAGCCMCTCCACTGAGGGAGCTTTTCTCTAGTGTTAGTGGAGCTGATTCTTAGGTTTCAAAGTTGTGCACATCTTCCTAATCAGAATTAATGAAGTGCTTTCACTTTACTACACTGCCAAGATTCAACTGTCTCTCCAGGCAGCCCTAACTAAAGTACTTCAATTGCCTTCCATGGAATGCTCTGTCYATCCTTGTGATCCATCCATCTGATCCATCAGATCAGCCACCCAGCACAGCCAATCCCAAATCCACATGTCCTGCTCTGAGCTGTCCCTCAAACACAGGAAYTGATGCCACTGCTGTTGGCTGTCCCTGCACCCTCTCCTTTTATACAACAGAGATGAAATCAGCCAAATGCAGGAAGTCCTCAAGAACCCAAAAATTGTAAATCAGTAGTTGCAATAATTCCTCAAGTTTCTAAACCATCTGCATGCATTTGCAGGGCTATAGTGCTGTGCTCAGCACAAGGGCCTTTGACATCCAGACAAAGCTGGGATGACTCAGGGAGAGCAGTCAMATTTGAGAGCTTTCCCAGCTGCTTATCTTCATAATCGGAACAAAATAAACACTTTAAACAAGGTCTCCTCTGTTTATTTCCTGGTTACTTCACTAATGGGAAAGCAATTTACGCATTTCCTCTCCCCAAACACACAAACTGCACAGGGCTTTTGGTTATAAAGGCTGTTGGAAGCTGTCATGTCCTTCACACTGAGGTTTGCACAGAGCAATCCATGACTAATCCTCTGCCCTCCGCACGAGGAGCTCCCYGGGGCCCTTTCTTGCCCCTCCTGGGCCACACAACACAGGCTGAGAGATGAGTCAGACTCAAAAATCAAGTGCATGTGTTTGTGTGGACACATGCACGTGAGATCAGGGTCTTCTCATGAACTACCTGCCCTCAAATTACCAGGATTTAATTCTCACCACTCTGAAAGCTTCTTTTATAGGGTTACAAGGAGGAAAAAYTGGCCCCTTCAGCAGGCAAAAAGACAGGAGAGACATGTGAGCATTTCCCAAGCAGGTGGTTGAGTATAGGCCCACTTACCATGTCTGATTAATCCTACTACTGAAACTAAAATATAATAATGTTGTGAAATATRATAAATTCTAGAAAAATAAAAAATCCTGACATTTTTCTCCACCAGCAGCTGCAAAGTAAGACWGAATCTCCTGAGACTTTCTAGAATGAAGATAAAAAGACAGAATTATTCACAGGGCTCTGGGCATAAAATAAAGACATGATGGTAACTACAAACTGCAAGAAAACTCCAAGTAAAGCAGTCGGGGGGAGATTACAAATCACATGATATTTATTACATATGTATGACCACAGCAAGTCATGTTAGAGACACCAGCCTACCTACTATGGTATCACAGAGGGATGTGCTCAGATACTGTAGTGCTGTGGGCAAGGAAGGTAAAATCAGTGTATAAATGAGCTGTCAGGGCAGCTGCTGCAACAAAATGCAGACAACATTCTCAAATTTCTGGAGAAAATTGAGACATATAGACAGCCTTGGAGGTTTAAGGCTAGAAAAACGCTATTAAAACAAAACAGCCTGGCTTCCTGCCCTGCAGAGACAAAGGAATTTTGATAATAATTCCAGGAATGCCTGGTTTCCTTTTCACTGTTGGAAGTGGATACGGTTGAAAGAAGTCTGTGGGCTTTTTCCTGTAAAGAAAATCTTGGCAGAAACAATTGGWCCAAAATTAAATTTATGAACGAGGTTTTTCATGCGACTTAGGACATGAACATAAGATCTGTAGCAATAAACTATTGCAGGAGGATTATATATKTCATAGGTTTTGTGAGCCTGACAAGCAGTTCCAATCCATCTGCACTATTTCCTGCCATTCCTCAGGACAGCTCTGCTTTCAAGTTCACCTCTGGAAACAGCAGGAGAAAACCTGTATCCATTACACTCTGGGACTTTGTTTACACCATGCTGAGCACAAGCAGGAAACCCATCCGCCCCAGCTGGAAAACCACAGAACATCCCAGAATGTTTCCTGTATCCACCCGCTCTACTGGGCATGGAACTGCTGCTGTGGCACCAAGGTTTGTCACACTACAGTTGTTAACACCGTCCCTAAATCTTACACAAAAGATGACCCCCAGCAGCCCCCCAGTATTTTCTAGATGGCAACAAGCAATCCTGGCCTCATCCAAGGGTACAGAGAACTGTCCTCAGCTCCAAACCCCACAGAGGCTCCCAGACCCAAGGAAGACTAACAGAAAAATCTCAGAGTACRGGACTGAAAGAAATCTCCTTTCCTCCCATTCTTTCAGGAGCAGTGATTACGACACACCGACCCCAGAAAGAGCTGACACAAAACAACGCCTTCCTGGAGAGGTGCCAGGAGCTCACTTTTTCTGTAGCATAAACACATTTCAAGGAGGTTCCTTGAACAACAACAGCAGCACTAGCTCCTCTGGCAGAGCAGCCACTGAGAGCTCCACACTTCCCTACCCAGCCTGCTCTTCCCAAGGGAAGCAGCACTTTTTGGGACAGCTGAAATAACCCTTTCTTGGATACTCAAGTCCCAGTTCTGGTGGGAACTGAATTCTTCCAGTGGAGTGGCAAATTCCATAATTCCTCATCAGCCAAACAGTGATTTGCTTCACCAAAGCACTTGGGCAGCAAGCAGAGCGAGAATGGGAACTGCTCTGCTCCATTTGCTCTGTTTGCTCAGCTTTGGGCTGTTTGGGGGTTTRTGTTTGTACTTTTATTTTGTCCCACTGTTACAAACAGGCAGAAGGCAAAAAGGCATTTAACACATCTCTAGTCCATATCCCAGGCTGGGAAGCAGTAGAGAGTTTTCCCATCTCAGTCTCCTCCTGCTCCCACACCTGTCTKTTCAAAGACAATATTCCTAGGTTTTATTTTCACTTTTTGGTAAGGGAACGCTTGCAGAGGCAGCTGACACAGTTGGCTGAGTTTTGCTGAGAGCATTTGTTCTATGATGACCAGGGCCTGGCTCCACAGTCAGCACACAGGGACAATTTACACTGGTCAGGACAGCAAGAAAAGTGCTCCCGTTGCAGAACACACGTGGTGACAAGAGGGGCTTGTTAGAAGGCCATGGGTTTGTCCTGGTTTTAGTCAAGTCCGTCCTTCAGTCAACGGTCTGAGGATGCTATGAAGGGTTATACCCACACTCCCAGGAACCCTGACTCCAAGAGATGCTTCCCATCATCAGAGAAAGAGGAAAAGCAACACCTGTATCAAACCAGGCTCACCCAGGTGTATGACTTTGGCAGCCCTTTTTGGTGGCATCCCTAAGTAAAAAGGACTGAAGGCTGCCTGGCCAACAGTTTAATGAAACATTTATCATTTCCACCTAAACATAAGGAGCTTTATTTAAAAGCCATCAAGCCTTGTGTCAACTTCCAGATTTGCTTGCTGATTATTGTCCATCCTGAGGACATTTTAAATTTTGATAAAAATCCTTATATTTGAGTTAAGCATGAGCATTCAAGTTATTGCTCTGGTTTAGAAAATGAGATTGAAGGGTCAGATYTCTAAAGGACTGGAACTTTTAAGAGGAAGATTTTAGGGTAGTCTCACATCTGGATTTGAAAYGTTTTGAAGGGAAAGAGAAAGACARGGTRGCAGAGTCAAAGAAAGGAAACTTGACCTCAGTTTGAACTAATGAGTGAGACAAATCTCTTCTCATGGAAGTCAGAGGAATGCAGACCTGTTTGGGAGAGTAAAATCAAAGGAAGTAAGTAACAGCAAACTTATTTTCAGAAAAGCACCTTACCTTTACTGCCTCATTCTTAACAGAAACACATTCTTTCTTATGTGGCAGTAAAGAGTTCCATGTAAAGAAGTTGKTTTTTTTCTTGCAATCCATTACATCCAAAGTCTACAATCCCTTGAGAATTAAACTTTTGCCACTGGACACAGTAAATGTTAGCAAAGGTCAATTTTGTTTCAGCAACGTTCACTGTGTAAAGTCAATTCCCACTTTGCTCTCCTTGTTCTTGTCAAAGCCCAAATAACATCCACTRCTGGGGCCACCAAACCAGGTTCTTCCACAGAATCACAGAACAGTCWGAGTTGGAGMAACAAARTACATTTCAGAACCACAAAATAAATACATTAAAATAAATTGAAAATGTTTTTTTATTGAAAGCTCTTTCCTCACAATGATAGCTGCCTYAGTTCATAATTCCCAGCTGCTCAGACCCTCCTATCTCACAGGGATTTCCTAGGAACAGGACATCCCATCATAGACACTAATTACTTCAAGATCCAAATCAGTTTTCCTAGTCTTTAATCAGAGATACTTCACTGTTCACTGTTTAACACACTGACCRAGGACTAATGCAGGACACTTCTCATTTGAGTATCAATTTTCAAAGTGCTTCTGAAGTCTCAAGATGMTTTTCCCACTAAAATTCAGCCCATGCTTAACCTATTTACATAGTCTTTCATCTTCCTGTTGTAAGAAAATTCAATCAAATCTGCTGAGTCAGATACACCTCTTTACAGGAAAAAGGATATTTGGTCTTTGGATTCAGGYTTGAAAAATATAATGGAAACCACAAGTTATCACAAATTCTGYAGTAAGTGCTGATATTCTGGGGAAATGTCTTTGTGAGTTATTATWTGCTGCTTGGGGAGCATATCTGAGGAAATTTTGCATCGCAGAAAAGCTTTTCCATGCAGTTAAAAGATAATTTCCCATTCTGTACATTGCAACTTCTCAAATTAAATTCTTTTTCCCATTGAAATAACAAATCAAACTCATCCAGCCTACAGTTCATTTAGTGCACGGTGCAGATCACATGTCAGGCCAAAGTCACTTTGATCCTAAAAAAAAGTAGACTGTTGAATCAGCAGTGTCATCCCCTAGATTAAATTTGCCACTAATCCAATCAGATACACCATTTACTTTGCCCTACATGTTAAGCACCCCCTCCCAGTCTATTAAGGACAGCGTATTTCATTTAATGGTGCTGGTTCATAATTCCCAGTTCACGTCTCAGCACAAATTAAAAGGCAGTTTAAATTCCACTTCCCCTTGCTGATGCGTATCTCTGTGAGCGGCTGCCTGGCCACCCCTGGCAGGGTGTAGTGCCACTAAGCACTTCCCTTTGCACAGGGCAGTAAAATGGCTCATAAAGCATTGCAGATGATGGATATGGGAGCACCAGGAGCTGGACACAGCGCCTGAGACGTGGCCGAGCCGAGCACAGCTGCTGTGCCAGCATGAGGAGGGAGCCAGGGGAACACAGCACRGGGGTGAGCGACCTGTTCTGTGACTCCTGGGCAGAGGGAGGTGGATAAATAGGAGATTTATAGAGTGTGGATATTGTATTTTGTATGAACACTGACACATCAATTTATAGGAGCAGCTGGGCACAGGTTCAGCTGCACCTGCTGCTCTCTGTGCCAATGCTGCTCTAACTTGGTGGTCACCAAGCCCCAGGGGAGGCCTGGCTGCCCTTGTCCAGAATTTCTTTATCAGCTAGTTTAAATCCCCAAAGCAGGGACCAAAACGAGGGAAAATGTGGCCTCTCCCTCATGCCCCCCAGCTGTAAACACAGTGAGGTTCACAGTGTGAGCGGCAGCCTCAGAGCAGGGCTGGGGCAGCTGTCACAGGACCATCTCCTTCCCTCTCTAGCAGCCTGGAATCAATGTTATTGGATTTGTGTATCTGTTCAWCCTGCTGAAAGTCATTTCCTAAACAGCAGCCTTTACCTGCTAACTGTGGAGTTCCCATTTCTCACCAGGAATTGCCTCTCACCTGCTACTCCTGAATTCTTACCCAGAGTTCAGTCTCTCAGAGCACAGGGAGTGATCACTTCACACTATAATTAATTCCTCCTGGCCCCGTGAACCACAATATAAAAGTTAATCAAGCGAAAGAGAAATAAAGGATGTTGTTACTMAAAACACCCAAGTTTTACAAGTCGTATTTCTTGACTGTGAGATTATTTCACATCTGTCATTCATTTGTTAAGGCTCCTCTGTGAAAGGACTGCAGAAAAATTATGTTTATTTGAAATGTCACCTTCAAGTATCCTCATACCAAGTTTAAGCTCAGTTAGCTCATACCACACTAAATTGGAAATCTGTTGAAGGAAAGATGAGTATATCTGAATTGCAGTTTTCATAATGCAATAGCACATAATCAGAGGTAGGATTGCTGTCCCCAGCAGAATTCTCTCTAGAAAAAAATCTGTTTCATTGTAACAGGACAGGTTAATTCCTTTTTGCCCCCCAATAAAATTACTTCTATATAGTTTTTGCTTATTACATTAGAACAAATGATGCATGGACAATTTTAAACATGATTTCTCTCTTCATGAAGACAATCAATTAGCAAACTCCCAAGTCCTTCCACAGTTTTTACTCTGGGTTTATTGAAATTCTCTCCTCAGATTTTATCCCATTCTTACTAYTATCATTGCCTGACAGTTTCTGAGACAAAGAATTAATAAATAAATATTTTCCTTACCCTGCCACTTCCTTACCTCTTCCTATCACTMTTACCTTGAACACTTACAGATGTGCCAAAAAAAAACACCTGAAAGCCCATGGAAAGCAGTAAGAGTGGACATGCCTTCCACATCCTCAAAATCTTTCCTCTCTTTCCCTGTCAAACACATCTCTTACATTTGACATGTTTATCAGCCAGATAAATATGCACATTGTTAAACTTCACACTCAGAAGCATCGCTTTGACCTGGGGCAGACATTCACATTGCATATTTTTGCAGCTGGAGAAACCACAGAAGGGAAATATGYTTTGAAAAAGGCAGCCAGGTCAAGACCATACAAATGAAGATTTCAGATAAAGATTTATTTGAGCAAAACAAAATTTTTAAATAATGAAAAGCCCCCAAAAAATTACATTCCAATGAAGTCAGATCCTGTTGCAAAGAAAGGTCAGGGGACAAGTTTCAAAGGACTGAAAAAAGTCCATTTTCAAGTGTGCCACTTCGGGCCTTTTGCAAGGGGTTAAAATTCACACAGAAACATCTTGAATGYTAATTGACCCAGMAAGAKAAAGGGATGTCCTTGGYCATAATGTGGCTTRTCACTTCTATTATCTGTCTGACCCRCCACTAATACTTTTGGCATTTTTTGACTGTTGCTCTGCATCCTCCTTTGGAGCCAGCCAGAGACTCAAGAGTTGTTTCTTTCCACGGGTATTTTCAGCAATTGTCCCCCACATATTTGTTCCTAACTGGCCTGTTTTGTTACAGGAAAAAGCTGTAACCCTTCCAAATGCTTCTTTCAAAATGGGAATTGCCCATATTTATTCCTGGAGCCTCTCCCACCTCCAGAGAGAAAATGTCTAATTACTCAGTTCATTTCAAAGATTATTCATTCACTCATTTAGCTCCAGGGAAAGTGAGTACTCGTGGCATTTTCTTTTAAAGGCTTCTAATTCTGATAGTGTCACAAATGTAATGAGCATTATGATATGAATGACCATGACATATATCTTCTGTAATAAACCAGTTCAAGCAATGTCCCCATCCTAAAATGCAACGATGGGAAGCTGTATGAGTGATTAATATGCAGGGGATGAGAGAAAATTTAGTCCTGATTTATTTACTTGAATTAGTCAATGCAAGCAGGTGTGAAGGGAAGCAATTTTCCCTAGAAATGCAGGAAAAGCTTTGTGTTCTTTATTTTCTCTCTGGCTCGTGTGTCAGAAAATCATAAAAGCTTTCTAGCTTCCTTTTTGGAAAAACAGAAAGCCAACACATAAAAGCTGCTTTATATWAAAGGAGCTGTGAAGTCAATGCCTGAAATGATGGGCAGCTGTCCCAACACCATCCTGATGTGCTGTCAGTGGGGAATTTGGTCACAGTGGCCCAAAGTCATCAACAATCTGTAAACAGCCTTGCCAACAGCCCCTGGGCCTCTGGCAGATGGGAAGACAGCAGAGCCACAGCTCTTCCCAAGGGTTTGGACCTGACACATCTGCCCTTGGAGTGCCAAGCGATGGTTCTGCAGAGGGACATGAGAGTGYCCACCATGGTGGCTCTGCCACCCACAGGCACCTCTGGGTTCAAGTTTTCTGATTTGAAACAGACTTAGACCCTTTAGCAGGATTTGGGTGGAACTCAGAGTGCCAGATCCAAACTGTGCTCTTTAAATGCACTGACTTGGGCTCCCTGGGTACAGAGAAAGCTGAGAAAGGAATTCACCAGCAGAGAATTCACCAGCACAGAACAATGTCACAGGGCAGCCCTGCTGCTGCACAGCCACTGCTTTTCTCTGTGGTTTCTCCCACTTTAGCCCAGGGAAAGCACAACAATYTGATTTTCACTCCAAGTTATCTATGTATTGCACAAAATAGGTACAATTACTCACATTTTCACAAACTGCTGTATTAATAATTCCTCCAGGCACTAAAAGAGGAACCCTGGCTTGAGTCATGAAACACAGCCTCGCTGAAGGGACAGGAGATGTTCCCCAGAACTGAACATGCACTGTCATTGGCATCAGCAAACAGGGGAGCTACTGGAAAACAGTATCAGTAAACCCTGGAACTACTCTTGGGTTGAGACTGTAAATCACAGGAGCTCTCCATTGCTTTCTCTCCTCCGGAGTTACCCCTTCAGAGTGTTTGCACACTGCAACACACAGACAGGACACATTCCCTAGGAAAGAGCCCCCTGCATCCAGCCAAACGTGGACAGCCCGAGCTTGACTAACAGGGACYCTTCCACTTCTGTGAGGATTAACCTAACGGAGATATTTATGGTGTTAATGCTGTTTATAGCCACTGCAAATGCTGATATCCACTGTAATGCTGACAGTGATTTGTTATTTATTAAATTATAGGTCTGATTTTCAAAGGCAGCCATGTGTCAGCTTTGTTCCTATTAAAGCCACAAACAAAAATCCCCTTTAATTTCAGAAGTCAGATGAAGACTCAAGACTTCTTAAAACTCTTAATTGCATAGAGATGCAAAACCTCACTGAAAAAGAATGAGCCCATAAAAACTGAAAATGCTCAAAAAATTCTTTAAGTTTACATCAAGTCAAATTTTGCMGTTTGCAGGTATTTCACATCAAAGCCATGACAGATGTGAAAGCCARAAAGAGCAAGAGAGAGTTAATTTAGATCCATGACTCCTCTGTTTCTTAAATCCATGACTCTTCTGTTTCTTAAATCCAGATACAATGCAGAATGACTGAGTCTTAACCTTGACTTGAAGTATAATACACAACAGCACAATGTTTCTCATGGAAGAAGTATCTCTGTCTTGTGGCAGTAGCATGTAAAATTTAAATTATAACAATGTTTAAGAAGATATTAATAGGWACCTTAAATAAACAATAGGCTTCATGAAAATAGTATCACATACATGTTTTAAAAYCCGCAACTGAAAGTGTAGTAAAGCACTTGCAGGAAGTAATTTGTAGTTTCACAGAAAGGTCCGCAGTGTGTTTACAGCAGTAGCTGAACATGCATACAGAGCTGGCATCGAGAAGACAAAGGTTTAGCCATGGATCACAGTTCCCAGGACAAAGCCCACGTCCTCAAGAAATCCCAGTTTATTTCAAAAGYATCTCACATCCAATCACTAGCCCACCATCCTCAGTGCCCAGATGTTTAGGTACATCCAAGGAAATAGATCCCAAAACATCTGGGTTAACAAAAATTCCTTTCAGCACTTGAAAGAGCTGCAGGCAGCAGCTGCAATTCACACAGAACCAACAGGATCTCCTTCTCCTCAAGGCAAATGTAACAGCTACAGAACACTGACAAATAATTGTCACTAAAATAAGTCCTACAAAGGTATCAGGTAAACTGGGGCACTGAAAATGCAGGGAGGCACTTGCTGATTCAGGTATTTGGTGGCAAATCCCACAACCCAAATTGAAGGCAAGGGAATAGCCAAACTTCCTTGCCAGGACACCAGAGACCTCACACAGCAGATCTCCCCTCAGAATAAATGATTCAATGTTGAGTTAGAAACGGCCAGAAATAGAACTTTGAGATTGTAATTTTCACATTCCCTTGGCTAAGATGTTGCACTAAAAAAAAACCGCTGAAGAGAGATCTATCACTGAATTACAAATTCAGGGCAGGTAAGTTCCATGCAGAATGTCTGTGTATTTAAGAGATCCATTTATCCCATGCAGTCAGATTTCTCCCTGAGCTTCCTTTCTTTTCATGAAATTGTATTTAGAATAAATAGGATTTAGAATTATATTTAGAATTACATAGTCAACACGGTGCAGCTGTGTCCATCTTTTWAAGATGCTTTATAAACCAATTTTCCCAAAGATTTCTCAGCAATCTGAGCTAGATATGGATTTTTTYCCCATTTTGCTATTCTACAGACATTTAGATTTTATTTTAAAGTGCTTAAACAAAATTAAGCTTTAAAAAGTACCTGCTAATGACAACCATTTGCTTAATGGCAGTTGTACAGCCAGTGCAGCAGGAGACTGCTTACATCTGCCAACACAAACCATTTGTAAAAAATTAGTCTTGTAAAATACCACACATAAATCCATGGAAAATCAATGCCCATCGTTTCTGTAAGGAAGTAGCAATGAGTTATTCCTTATCTAAAAAGTAAAATAACTGTTTTGKTTTTTTTTTCCACCTGCAAAATTCCAGAGGCCATATCCAAACCCTCYATCAGTACTCCCTAATAACTCCTGTGGGCTTTGGGTGACACCGTTSGCCTGTCCTTAATCTTGTCAACAAATTCCATCATATCCTTCGGAGAAAATCCTGCCGTTGTTTTAAGTATGTCTAATCCATAAGGACAAAGCTTTAATGAGTTTCTAAATTTGTATCTTAAGAAGTAAAATAAAATAAAATTAAAAAACCCTGTGACCTAGAATCYGTTCCAAAGCACTGCTCATTGCTTYACTCTACGGTGAGGTCTCAAGAAGGGATTTATCTCACATCACTGAGAAAGAGGCAGAAAGCAGGAAAGTTTCCAGTGCTTCAGAGATAGTTTTGATATCCCTCAGAAGACCCCAAAGGGGCCACGCTCTGCACACCCCATGTCACTGGGGAAGTGCCACCTCACCTCCCTGCAGGTGTGTGTCTGACAACATGACACCATTTCTACATGAGAGACACCAGTTTTAGTAAAAACAAGGATTTCAATAACTGAGATGGAGGAGGCCCCTGGGAGCAGCAAGAGATTTCTTGATTCTCATTGTCCATCCCTCAGGTGGTTTAATAAAGGGCAGGATATTGAACAAGGCAAAGGGAAAGAGATAAAATTCATAAGAACTTCTTGAGTTCCACTGMGTTTGTTTATAATTTGGCAGTTGTGTAATTTAAAAGAATTGAGCAGCACTTCCCATGCAGGCTTTATCAACCTGAGAGCAAAAAAATCACTGCCTGCTACCTGGGGTTTATTACACTTCCAGCAAAAAGACAGATGAAAGCCAGCACCAACATTTCATCTGCTTCTAGTCAAGGATTTAAATTCCTTCAAACGACCCAAATCCATACCCTGCAGGAAACCCCAGGCAGAATCATTTTCTCAGTCCCTTTTAATTTAATTTCTCRTTTCAATCTCTTCACATAGATAAAATAAATTAGGGCTGGTAAGCAGGTAGGGGAGTGGAAGACAAGTGAGTATAATACTAGATGGGGTTGTAGAGAAGGCACCTCTTCCTTTATGRTCCTGTGGCTTCTTCCCTGCTTGATCCTGGTGCATTTGTAGGAAGTAAAGCCTTTGCTCTCATTTGAAGACATTTGTGGAGGGCTTCTCCCTTGTTTCACGCTTTGTATCTATTCAACCTCTTCCCAAASTGCTCAGACACATTTTCACAGAGGTTTATGTGTATCTTTAGAAGGCAATCTGTGTGGTGTTATGTCTGCATACCTAGCCTAAACAAATTTCTACTTGCAAATTCCCTTAATTATAACCATCCACTGCACTAAAATAAGCCACAGTGTTTAAAATCACMGCATCTTCAGGGTGCTCCCTTGAGTGCATGTCAAAACCTGTATCCACAACTGCAAATGCAGGCAGGCTATGCACAGAGGGATCTCCTCCAAACAAGCACAGCTCTGCACCTGATCTATTAAAAAATTAACTAATACAAAAAATCGATGGCATTGGACTTGAGAATGACATGAAGTTTCAGTATAAAAGGATAAAGGCAGCTTTTAAGTGGACAACTCAACTTGGGGCTGTAGCACACAGAAGCTGGCATGCTGAACTGCAGCCAGATTGGTCTGTCAGTCTCTAGTACCCACATTTCAGTCTTTTTTTCTATTATTAATCATTTCTAAGAATCCATTTTTATTTCTATCTCAAACAACAACTCYGTTTCTTTCATTGCTTTTGCATTTCCTGCTACTGCATTTCATAGAGTATCTCCCACATTTTTTAGAAGTTTCAATCTGTCTTTTGCAGTTACTCATTGTTCATATACTTTCCCTTTTCCCCCTGCCCCTCCTCAGAGATTAAAGTATTTTCCAGTTGTGCATCACCAATTAATTCTTTTTTTGTCCCCAAGGAAGAGATGACCAGAGCTTCACTTATTATTATTAATGAAGCTTATACAAAACACATACATATGTATTTAGGTTGATAAAATACAATGACTTGTTAATAAATTCTAGTGGAATTGGACTAATTTATGATATTCAAGTAAGCTGATCCCAGATAAGTTTGTTTTGCTGTGGGATGYATCTTGACTAAGTTTGTTTCCCCAGGCATGACTCACTTCTTAAGCAAACACCATCCCCAGTGTGGTTTTACTCCAGAGACATTTGRATCTTTTGCTAAAGAAGTGACAGAAGGACAAATATTTGAGACCTCCTCTGGAGAAAACCTCTGGTCAATCACTACTTTAAAAGGGGTTTTCTTCCTGATCTCACTCACACCTTGGTTGTGAATTCTGCAGATATCCCCTTTGTTCACTTTTAAATGTCAGTCTCTTTTCATGTCCCAACCATGTATTTAAAGGCAGTTTTTCTCAGCTGGTAAAAGGGCATTTGAAGGCATAACAGCAGYCTAACATTTTAAGCTCCAGTCCTGCACTGTGTCAATTTAATCTCATCAGTTGCCTGAAAGTTCTTTCATTCTTCCTGTTTTGGAACCTACATACATATGGGAGTAGTTGTCAAGAGGCAGATAGAAGTGTCATGTGGCATGAGCTTAGAGCAAGCTGAGGAAAATTAACAGGCAGAATGTGAGGGTTTTCAYTGGAGGTAACAGAGTTAAATATAGCACTAAAGTGTCCCAAATATAATAGCAGCACCTTCCACATGGGTGCAAGCACTATAAATACCGTTTTTTTTCTGATGGCAGACTCCAGGTGAGGAGCAGGATTCCTCCCCAGAAGAAAAGCCAGTGCTTCCCCAGTGAAGCCCACGGGAGACACAGTAAGAGCACACATCAGCAAGGGACCAGTAGCTCCCAGTCCCCTGCAAGGTCAATACTTTGTTGGCAGCAAAAAGCACTTTCTGGGCAAACTTGCAGGTATTTCTTTCCCTGGTTGCTCTTACACTGGAACAGCAAGAGCCCGGGAAACAGGGCTGGGGGACCTGCTCCTGCAAAAAGCACCATGATGAAATTAGAGGGAAGGAGGTTTAGWCTACATAGATATGAAGGTATTTGCTTCCTTTTCTTTAATGAAATTATTCCAAAAACAAAAGAAGGACCACCTCACACTCAGGGTTTATACAAGTCCCTGCAGCTCTTAGACATATTTTCTGGTGCAAATCGAATGCAGAGCAATACAGATGCTCTTGTAAGTAAGAGGTGTTCAACCCCACTGATGCACTGATGYCATCTGCATCACACCCTCACCTGACTGAACTTAACACAAAACTGATCTGTCCACCCAGACTCCTACAGGGTCCAAGTTGCGGCTGAGAGAGAGGTCGGATACAGACAACACACCCAGCCCACTGGATCTAAAATTATGGATATTCTGTTTAAACTAGAATTATGGATATTCTGTTTAAACATGCCTTTTCATGAGATTTTTCCTTCACCTTCCCAGAAAATACTGAAAAATCTGTTGTCTTTTAATAAACTTTAGTTTTAAGCCTTAAAGGAACAAAAGTGAAAATTAGTGGTGCTAATGTATGAGCACAATAAAAATAATGGCTGATAAAAATCCCTATAAAAGTGAAATACAGCTTATTCTGCTTGCAACTTTACATGCAGCTTGCATTTCTTCCTAAAGCTTCAGCAAAGACCAGGAGACAGACTATTTATCAGAAAACCATCAAGCTGGAATTTCACATCAGGCTAAGATTTCCCAGCTGAGCTGTTTATTTCTAAATAAAAGAACCCATGAAGTATGGTATGGAGCTTGAATTCCTTCACTTGGAATGCCAAAGCTGAATGGTCAGACCCAGAAAACTCCCYCCACAGTTTAATTCATCTTATTTTTGAAGTTCTGCTGCAGCGGCAACTGAGTCCACTGTGTACAGCACAGCTTTAGCCAAATCCATGTCATGAATTACATAAAATACACTGGCCAAGCTTACGAGGTAAAATTTTATTAAGCAGTTAAGTCAGGGTATGGAAGGAAGATGCAAAAGAAAAACTTCTGCATCATTGGGGTGGCCACTATCCAAATCTTTGCAACTTTCAGGAGAGCTGTCATTATTTGATGTCATGTATGAAATGCCTTGAAGRTCTGAAAATGAAGCCAAATTCTGCATCAGTCAGAAGTCCTTTGCRTTATGCCACCTTAAATCAGTTAAGGGTTTGGCATCTCGTCCCTTCCAATTTTACACTTTTATCTGGTGATTTGGAACACCCACACAAGCCATTTCCCATTCCCTGGGGCTGTAGGGGGCTGCTTACATGGAGTCACATTCACAAGGTCTTCCTCTAGTAAGAGAGAAGGAAAAAGAAAGGAGGGATTTAATTTCCACAGCACTGTGGTCAGGAGAAATTTTCTTCCCTCCTCATTWAAGTGTCTTTGCATTTGTTAAAACTCTTTTGGGGAGAAAAAAAGAACGAAAGTGAAAGGAACAAAATGTATTAAGATGCACAAATAGCTAAACAAAAAATCTCTGTATTCCAGCTGTTACCAAATCAGATTAAACCAACTCCTGCAGTCAGACCCACCTCTGACTGAGGAAAGAAGTGAAGAAATGGCTGAGAAAAGAACTGGCCTCAAGAAAAGAAGCACTATTATTATTTCCTTTCCACTTCAAAACTTTAAACATATTCAGTCTCCATTCATCAAGATGCTGCCTAGGCAAGTAAAAATAGTGTCAGCACCAAGGCTACTTGCACTGCACCATATTCCCAGACACTTCCCTTCTGATCTATCCCTCCTGACACGACATCCAGAGCATCACTATGGCTTAGGATCAGGCTGTGGCACTTGGCATCTGACGCTGCAGCAACTGCCGAGCTGTGGGATGGARCATCTCTCCCTGAGGAAACCCCCCAGCCTGGTTCTCTGTGGGAGGATGTGACTCCTGAGCAGAGCACTCCTCTCTCCCACATTCTGACACAGAACGTGTTCCCAGGGCCTGCACATTCAGCAGAACTCAAAGCAGCTCTGATATGAATTCAGAGTTCTGCTGTTCTGCAACCTCTATTTTCCCTTTGAAACAGTTACTATTTATGTGCTCTTTCTAGRCAAAAACACCCTCAGCACATCCCAGTGCTTCCGGCCTTTCTCCCCTTTTCTTGGCTCTTGTACAACATCTTCAAAACTTGACACCAAACCTGCTTATTGTTTTAAGCACTCATTRCATTAAGTGTAAGGAATACTGCCTATAAAGTATACAATGCCCTTTTTTCCTATCCTTCTGTCCTTCAGATCCTTTTCTCGTTCCTGCTGACACTGTCCACCCCTGAAACCTCAGCTGTGGGGAAGGATTTCAGTTTGCTTTCTCTAAGGAAAAGAACATTAAAAAAAAAAAACCAAATCCCAAGACAATTCCATTAAACCAACTGACTTACTCACTAGAAAGGCAAACATTTGGGGATTTTTATTTCATWCATATACAAGAGTTTCATTTCTGTTCCCTCTAGATTTAAACCAAAACTTTCACCACAGCAGGTACAGAGGGACTACGATTTCACATGCTCATGGAGTTGGTCCAAATTTGTTCTGGATTTTCAATACAAGACATTCATTTCTTCTTTAYTATGTTCTTGCCATTCCTTTGTCTTTCAACCAGGAAAAGCTAAATTGAAGCACGCAGTGCAAAGTGGGCATGTAATRCCAAGTACAATATATCCTCAGGGAGGCATTAAATCCAAATTCTGCCTTGGTACACAAGGATAAAGCTTCTGCAAGTGTATCTGAGAGAGGGAGAGAGAGCGAGCGAGAGAGAACTTAGTCATGATTCCATCAAGACCACAAAGCTCAAGTCATCTGAATTTCCAAAACCAGAAGCTGGAACGATACCTGAGGCTTTGGGAAGTACAGTCAATCTCCTTTCCCTGCTTTTAAAGGTGTCTACACCAGGCTATAGATCCTTCAGTGTTTTCTATCCCAAAGTCTTATCCTGTTTCAAG
Organism: Malurus melanocephalus; assembly: GCF_030028575.1. Lineage (NCBI taxonomy): Eukaryota > Metazoa > Chordata > Aves > Passeriformes > Maluridae > Malurus > Malurus melanocephalus. The sequence goes on along the minus strand of NW_026623245.1, from coordinate 1,773,626 downwards.
ATCATCTCTCATTCCTTGCTGTCTGACAACACTTAGCTTTTTAGAAGTTTAATTCTGCTAAATAATTATAATCCAAAAAGCAGCATTTTTCATGTATATGCTGCTCTTGGCTACAGACTGTTTTACCCCTTTTCCTACCCTGAGGAACCACTTTTGTTTGCTAAATATCCAGAGAAGGGACACTTTTGCCAGCACTGAAGCACACAGCATTTCTCTTACATAACAATGAAGCCCAACCTGCCACCTGTTTGATCTGTCACATCTCAGACATCCTGAAAAAGAGAAGTTTGATCATCTTCCATCAAGTTTGGATAGTGACCATAGGCTCCTGTCTCAGGGACAGTAACAAGGTGCCGTGTCAGCACCCATAAGGTATTCTAAACTTACAATGAGATTCAATTAAATTATTCTCATTTCCCCCTATTAATACTACTACTACTACTACTAATAATAATAATAATAATAATAAAAATAATAATAAAGTTTATTATTTCTATTGACAGGAAAGTGAGGAGTACACCATGGAAACAGCAGCAAAACTGAAGTAGTAGTTGCAAAAGAAAACAGTGAAATGTATTCTACCMATTGACAACAAAGCCAAGGCTGAAAAGTACTGAAAGTTCGTGCCTTGAGCACATGGAATAAGGCAGAACATCTCTAGGAGATGTGGGAAGCCTGTTCCAGAAGAATAGCAAACAGATCTCAGTTTGGCCATGTTTGTTTTGTCGTGCCCAGGCAGGACCATCCAACACTAGCCCAGCAATAAGGATCATTTTAGAGAGCTGCAAAGAGCCCATAGAGGTTTGGCTGCTGAGGAAGACAAAAGTATTTTTGACCTAAGATACATTTCTCCAATAAAAAATGATTTTTCCATAGCAGAAGCTTGATGACTAAACATTCCAGACATCAATAATTTGAAATCACTCTTCTATGAGAATGACTACTTTGAGCTTAAAGCTTAGTTCTTGAAAACAAACCCATGTCTCCCCACTTTTCACAATTTTTCCAGGGATGAAGACTGAGTGCCAACAGCCCTTTAAGGAAATTGTCTCTTTCATAGCCACAGTTGTTTTTCAGACAGTCTGGCCAGATGTAGGGATGAAAATCCAAACATGGATCATTCKGATAAATCCAAGATGACAGATAGCAAAACAGGGAGATGTAGAAAGAATATGATGATTTTTACCAGACAGAATATTCCCTGGATTGTTGCACTGCAGGGCTTGGTGTCTGTAATGTACAGATGAGTTGTGAGCAGCTCCAAGTCCAAAGAGCAGAGTCACCTCATACTTCTTTACTTCACCAGCCATGAATGCCAAAAAACTGGCTCACAGATCACAAAATTCTTCAGCACTGAAGTTTCTGAAGATGTGTAAGGAAGCATAAGGAAAACAGAATTTCCAAGAGAGAAAACAAGTCAGAGAAGGGAATTTTTCCCCAGAATAGYCCTGCACCATTCCCACCCTCAGCARGCATTTTTGCTTATAATTAAATCTACTTTATCTTCCAAAAGTGTAACACTGAAGAGTGGCAGGGACAAGGGGCAGAGAGATSATGTAAGACAAGAGCTGGTTGTGATAAAGAGAAAAAATAGGTGCTGTGATGACAGAACATGAATCAGCTTCAGGATTAGAAGGAGATGGGGACACAGGACTGTGTTTGCTTGGAGCACACGGCAGCATTGCACAGCAGCTCCTGACAAAAAGTGAATGATAATTCCGTCACCAATGTTTGTAGAGAGCCTTGGAAAAACTTTCAAGCTCTTAGTCTTTGGTATTTCAAAGAGCAAGTAGAAAGGACCTCAGCTTAATATTTCAACCTTTACCCTCACAGTATTTATGACTGACTCAAAAGATAATGATTTTTCCATCACAAGCACAYCTGTGTTCTTTCCAGAGGTTGAAAATCCAGGTAACGATCCAGACTGACCCTGCTCACCTTTCAAATGCTGAGAAGAGCCTTGCTTGCAAAAGTACAGCTTCTTTCCTTTTAAATAAATAAAGGATTAAATGAAACACTGAGTCTTTGCTTTTGTCAGCTAAGACACTGCTGAGTCCTTGTGTCACCCCAGACCTGCACAAGAGTCCGAGTCTAAAGGAGGATTATGAAACAACCTCTGACAAAGCAAAGTCATCAGCTCACCTCAGCTCTGTTKGGCAAGAACCAAAACTGCTTAAGGACCTACAAAATTTCACCCAAGAMCAACATTTAGTTGTTATGGAGACTGTCAGGGTGCATATCCTATGGTGCCTAACTCCCTGGATTTTGGAAGTGCAGCTGACACTGATGGTTTCAGCCACAGATGTGAACGGCCCTGAAGGCCGATGCTGCTGAGCTGAGCTGCTCTTTGCTCCTGCAGGATTCTGGATGTGCTGCTCAGCTGCAGTGCCCATCAGCAGTTTAGTTTATAGATCCCAAATTGCCTGAATGAGACCTCCAGGACAGACTAGTAAGTAAATGTATAGTCTTACACAGCCCTGAGTGTAAGGAACCCACTGGGGGAGCAGCATAGATATTTTCAAATTCCCACAGTGCAAGAGTCAGACCCGAGGCTCGTTTGCCTTGGAACCCCAAAACTCTGTGCCATGGAGTGCTTCCGCTCCAGAGAGACAACCACAGCACATCTGATCATCTTCCTTGCCTCTAATAKACCTCACCCCTCTCCCTCTTCTGCTGGACGGATACTCCTCTCAGTTTTCTAGTACCAATCCTCTTCCTGAATAGGTTTTTCTCCCCAGAAGTTAAAGGTTAAAAGCAGATACAAGGCTGGAAGCTGAAAGTTCCCCTGGCTGAGCAAGCTGTGCTCTGGGCATTTCCCCATGAGTGGACTCCCAATGCCTGGGGTTCCAAACTAAGGGCTGTCAGCTGGGATCARCCCAGGGACTGCCGCAGGGAACAAAGGACCACACACAGAAGGATGATCCATACACCGGAGCTTCACTCATTCCCCTGAGAGCTTTACAAAGCAAAACCAGTAATTTGATAAGGAACCAGAATAAAGTGAGCTATAAACATCTTTTGCAGCACAAACCGATGCAACATTAGGTTTGTAAAACATCTCATAGAGAATAGGAGGGTGTTGTAAAATGCATAACATTAAAATCCCTCATAGTTAATTTTTTTGCGCTTATTTTTTTCTTTTAAATTATGTTTATCAATCATACAAGATTCCAAGGGGCAAAAACAATGAATAATCCACTCAAAATTAATTCTRCACGTTGATTGTACAGTTTTGAAGGTAATAAATCATCAATCACYAGCACAGGACCACAACATCTATTTCATGCACGAAGCAGCACTTTATCATGGTAAATTCAGCTGTGTCTCATTAAACTGGCTGCAGTCTCTGGCCAGCCAGTAAAACCTGAATAGGTTTTSACATTATATTCCTCAGAGCTCAAAATAAATCACAAAGTTTCAGCCTCATGTATCTACGTGATCTTTAGAAAATGACTTAACCATTGCCACTACTGAACAGTGTGGAGTTAGTCTAAGGAGCAAAATTTCAAGGAGAACATTTCCTCAGCCTCCATGGTTCCATAACAATCATATTAGAGATTTAAAAGTTAATTTAGTCTCCATGCAATCAAGTAGATTTTGTTTGTTTATTTGTGATGGATATTGTTTAGGTTGGGGCTTTTTGGAATCTCAGTGAATTAGTCGGTACCAAGAGGAAAGCACAGTCACTGGTGAAAAAGGTGGTACATCCCATTCCTCCAGAAATCAATGACAATATCCCTACAAGAGGATCAAACTGTGTATGATCAATTTCTCATTCAAATTCATTACTTCTTCCCACTAAAAATGAAATTAAAGCCAAATCCCTCTGTCCCTTCTCTCCGTGGTTTACTGGCCACATATTTTCACCTGTTAATGTTCTAAAGGATGTTCTACATGTGGCCAACTGCACCAAGGTTTTTTTCCAACCTCACCTGTTTCYTTCACTGCATTCACACTGATTTTTCATACTTTAATGATGGCAGAAAGCAAAGACTTAAGGAAGGAGTTGACTATTAAGCATGGAACGTATGTTCCCATGAAAATAAAATCAAGATAATTATTGTGTGAACAGCTCCTTGCAGTAAGATAAACTTCCTCTCTTCCTCCGACATTCCATTTTTTACCAAAATGGGGTTGRACAGGCTGGGAACTCTACTTTGGAACTACCCCTGTGTTCTGCCAACCTCAAGTGTTGAAAGGTCAGTTGTTGCTCCTGGCAATCCTAATTCTTATTCCTATTCAAGGACTCAGTTCCTKGCAGGAAAACAGGCTCATCAATCCTAGTTCAGTATTTTCTTGTTTTTACTTCAAAACTCTCTCCTGCACATTTAAGAAATATCTTAGGATATAAGTGTATATGGATTTTTCTTTTTTACGCTTTTAGTGAAGGGGGTGACTGAAAAAGTATATGATGCTCTTTTTATTCCAGATGTTTAAACACCAGAACGTCTCACATTAAGATCCATTCAATGAACAATTTACCCTCAAGATTCTGGGCTTMCCATTGCACCATGTTTGTTCCTGCAATGCCCACAGGAGTAACTGCAGCACAGCAGATCTTCATCCAAAGGGTCCACAGTCCTGTGCTTCACTCTCTCCACAACTTAACCACCACCATGTTTTTCCATCTAGTTCCATTTTCCAGTGATTTTTTTTTTTTAAATTATTTTACTTGAGAGGAAAAAAGCTCGAAACCACATCCAAGATCACACAGTAATTGTGATTTTTAATTATCAATGACTAAAATCTGCATTTCGTCAAGGAGAATAGCCATCAGCCTACCCTTATCTCTTTGGCAAACACTGTTGGCCCTTAGCTGTCACCAGAGTGATGTCAAAAAGAAACAGGCAAAAAACAATGTCAATCTCCCAAAATGTAATCACAGGTTGTGACATAACATCCCAAGTGCTCCTCACACACATTCTCCTTCGAAGCATTAGGCAGAGCCTGGTGCCCAGCAAGGATGGCTCCCAGACTTCCAGAACATTAATTTATGGCAGAGAGGAGGGCTTATTTCCTGCTCCCAGTCCAGTAATGGATTTGCAACACTTGCATAAATTTTCTCTCTTACTGTTGCATCTCAGACACTTGAATATTGAGCTTATCCATGCAGCTACAGAATAAGCTCTGTGTCACCCACTGTGCACTTTCCTGCCCTGGCCTATCCCTTTGAAGCACRCTTGGAATTTTCCACCAAGAGTTTCACATCCAACCTGGAGCCTTGTACAGGAGTATGGAAGGATGGGGTGTGGTGATTGTGAATGGATGTGGCCCACAGCTGTATATTTCCCTAAAAAGCACAGATTAACTTATAATGAAATTGGAAATATAAAAAACTGCCCTGATAAACATTTTGACTCTTCATAAATATCCTGGTGGATGGATGGATGGATGGATGGATGGATGGATGGATGGATGGATGGATGGATGGATGGATGGATGGATGGATGGATGGATGGATGGCAGCTCCCAGGCAACTGCACGTGATCACTTTCTGCTTTCAAACCAGAAAGGCAATTTCATAATAGCCTGTGCAATTAAAAACAAACCTATTTCTTCCTTGAGTAACCTTCCAAGAAAGTTTACAACCCCACAAGACCTTGGATTCAGGTTAAATTTATCAGAATTACCATTTAGACAAACTGAGAGATTAAAGGTACTTCAGGCTATAGTTAGAAATAGTCCTAAGGCTAAAACTAAGCATTACAAATTATTCAATAAAGCTTTCAAACCTTCTACCTTTGTAAGGCTATTTAACTAAGTTCCTTGACAATGCTGAAAACAAAAAAACAAACCCCTCAAAACTCATGTTGGATCAAAAAATTGTAGTTTAACATGTTAGTTATAAGGTGCCTTCTACCTATGTAACATAGGATTAAATAATTACTGAGCAATTCATGGTGACCTTTTTAAATGAAGTTAATTCATTGMTTTTAATTTAATCAATCTGACCCCATAATAGGTGTACAGATGGATAGTCTTATTTGTGCAGTTGAATGAGCATTTTCTAGTTGAATAAAAATGAGACAAGTAGTCCCCTAAATGAGCTGCTACCAAGTATGGCCACATATCAAATGAACCACCAGATTCTTCCCTATTCACTTCACCTGGGATCTTTCTCCAACCCCAAAGCATCTTTTTCCAACCCCAAAGCACAGGCACCTGTAGGAACTTCATAATGCTGAAGACTTCAAACAGCTTCTAGACAGGGCCTAACAATGGGAACCAGTAGGAATTCCTGGATCCCTGTCTCACTCTGAATAATAAATCACCCACTATCAAAAATACATCACAGATAAAAAMCAGAACTGTAGGTTTTAATCTCACAATAGACTTTTACTTGGTTTTCCAATGTAATTGCATTTTCACCAGCAATAATAATCAAAAGACTCCTAGTAAAAACTTTCACAAATCGTTAAGATTAATTTAGTAGAATYGGAAAGAAAACATACTTTGCTTTTTCCTTTTTTTAATAAAAAAAGCTCAGATTCAATAGCAGAGTTCGACTAATGCAGACTGATGACTGATATTTTGGCAGCAGTTGTTTGAAAAATACTCCATAATGRAAGATTTCTGCCTTCCAGTACATAGGGGAAGAATCCTCCTTTATAGAGAACCCTGGTAGAGGAGGAGAGGGCACACAAAAAGAAATTCACATTTGTAGATTATCAACTGCCAAATCTCCATTCCCAGTCATGAGGAAAGACTGGCAGGAGCTCCTCACAGTGCTCAAGACACTAAAAGCCACAGGGATCTCAGAGATGCCACGGAAATACAAATCCTTAGCAGCCCCTGGGAGCTGGTCAGGATCAGCAGCACCATAGCAGTCACTCCAGCATGACTGGCACTGTAATAAATGTCCTSGTTTTCACCTGACAGCAGAATGAGGTGGGCAGGATACCAGTCTCATACCTGTGACTGTCTGTAAAAGTACAAAGTCATTAACAAAACACTTCAGTTGCATTCAGCACCCACAAACAAGTGACATATAAGTGATCATTACCTACAGCTTTCTGTAACATTTCAAACTTGGAAATGCTGGAGTTCTGGTTATCCTGGAATCTGATTCTGCTTTCCCACACCTTCATTTTTGGGAAGCAGGAATACTGTTCAAAAACAGAGCAAATCCTACATTATCCAGTTTTGGGTAACTGGATCATGACATTTTCCTTTGCTCAGAGTCCTTCTAACATTTTTGTTTTTCCAGTCCTTCACTTTACAACCTATGCACTCCTAGATAGAACTTTGAATCTGCCTGACCTCATCTACTTTCTTCTTCTCAAAAAAAAMCCTCTCAGAAACTATTTTCAGAGCAACTCTGTTGTCTTTGCTCAGCTGGATGCGACTCCAAACCTTCAGCATCAAACACAGCCTGCTCTCATTACAGCTACAAAAACTGCCTCCACATCTGAGTGGTGTTTYCCTAGAGATGGCAATCAGTCCTGAACCCAGTTGCAGAAGAAAGGAGATCCTGTTCAGTCCAWCCTTCTCTTGCCTTTCCGCTTCCAGCAATTGTGCACTTGCTGCTCCATCTGTGATCCTGTTTGGGGAGAGGACTCTGCCTCCTGGTCATGACTGGGACAGCTCTTCCTTTCCTGGATTCGCTTTACCCCTGCAGCATTTTCCAAGGTACCTAGCTTGTGAAGAGCTCCAGACTTGGCTCAGCATATCCAAGGCAGCAGAGAGGGAACCTGGCATGCTGCCCCTGGAATGCATTTCCCACTGCTGGGTAAGAAAGCTTTTAGATCTGCATCATTCCCGAGATATATATCTTTATACATTTCTAAATATGTTTATCTAACAAGCCAATTAGTTTCTCACTAATCATCTCTCATGCTGGGTAAGAGTCTAGCAATGTAGACAAAAATATACAGAATATTCCGGTTATTCCACTCCTCTGACTCTTCTGGCCATACCACACTTATGAACATTTCCAGTCTGCCTTCATTGTATATAGATGAATGTGCTGGCTGGTTTACATTTTTAAATGCATGCTCATGACTCAGGCTTCCCATGGCTCARGCAGAAGGAACACCATCACTTGGGAAGCGTGTTCGCTAGACTGAACACAGAGATGTAACCAGCTCCCATGTGAGGATTATAGACACTAYATTAGAGGATTCCATGTCTGCTGAATGCCAGTGATAGCCCAAGAGTTCAGTTTAAAAATACTGCCTTGACCCCTTCAAAATACCCAGGATGTGTTTTGCTAAACTATTTTATTTTCTTTAYACTATTATCATTATTTCTTACTACTCTCTTTGTATTTCTAACTACTTTCTGCTCATTTTTCTTACTCGGGGTTCGAAGTTTAATTTCTTGATCTACACCCGTTAAAAGTTTACAATGATAAAAACATGATAATCTCATTAAGTAGCTATAAAATCAGTTAAATACACTAGGAATGTTTTTACAGGAGAAAATTATATGGTTCTGCAGAAAATTTTACAAGCAAAATATTTAGACAAGTGCTCCCTCAGAAGTAGCACCATATGTTCCTGTACTTCAGCATGAAAGACAAATGTCTGCAAAATGAAAAGCAATTAATTTTTTTTCCAAAAGTTACTGCCATGAGAATTTAAAAATATACACTTATTTCAAGTACCAAATAATCAGAGCAATCTAATTAGGAAGGAGATAATTAAAAGACTAACAGGTTGCTAAATCAYGCTCAGGACACAACCTGGTGGTTGCTCTGGTTTGTAATTAAGATTAAAATAGTAGCAGCACTAATGTCTCTTTAATCTCTGTCCAGGTCTGAAACATTAAACTGCACTCAGAGCACATTTCAGCCGAGCAGGACCATTAAGGACTCGCTGCCTGGCACGGCAGGAAGCTGCTGTAATTGCAGGAACTTTGGGCTCCCAACAAGGATTGTTGYTGCAGTCCTGTCAGCACATCTCCCTGGCTGGGAATGTCTCGGCTGCCATCCCAGGATGTCAAATCCCAGCTCCCCATGGAGTGCACATCACTGGGGGGTTCAGAGCGTGGACTGAGCTGTGAGCAGGGCCGTTCAGAACACATCTCCAAATGACTCTGCTGCAGTGACTTTGCACAGGAAACCTCCAGCTTTTGGCGAGAATCTTTCTCCAGTGTTCCCTTGCACACAGCCCCAGCTTCAAAGGATTTTAAGCAAACATTTAAGCCCACAGTGTTTGACAGAGAGCAGCAGCCACCTACCTGCTAGAACAGAGTCTGCCAGCGCTCAGCCACAACAGCTCTAAATCCCGAGTTCCTCCCTTCCACATCTGCCAAGTCACAGATGTTCAGCCTGASCCTCGTCATGGAGATTTATATCTGCTAAGCACCACTTCCCCCCCTCCCTGGCACAGTCACAACATGCCACACTGTTGATGGATACAGAGGGCCAGATGACCCTGCTGCCAAAATACTGTTCACATTTTTTTAAAGCTCAACAACGTTAATTTTTAAATTTTATTCTGAGGGAAGATGAGTGCTCCTTTGGATTGTACCAGTTAGCAACCAGAAATCCCCATTAGATAGGTGACCATGTCTCTGATTTGTACCTGCATCTTGATTTCCCAAATCAAGGCAACTACAGCTACATAACTACCCTGCAACAGTAAAAATAGGCCACAAGAAACAAGACAAAAAATAGAGCTTCCTCCAGAAAAGCAGCCCTTCAGGTGTGGATTCATTGTAAATCACTTAGTGTGCCAGGACACCTTTAAGCATCCTGTAAATGCAAAAGGTACATTAACAGCTTCTAATAGGACTGCTGCWCACACAAAAGAGAATTAAAAATAGCTTTGTTTCCCACTGGCCTGGCTAGCACAATTCAGGAGCTTCAGGAAGGAAGGAAACATTGCCTTAAAAATTGATTTTGAAAGGAAGCACATTGAAAATGTTTGTATCAARCTGATTGTCCATAGAGGTGTTTTCTAGGCATGTGAGTAACTTCAGCCCCAGTTTTTACACCACACTGAAAACAGACTAAGAAWAAAGCTTTCAGAAATTTGGCATAATGCAATGGAATAATCAGTAGCAAAACCTCAGGAAGCCTGCACTTAAGGTTTAGTTGGTGGCTGATTAATTCTGTCTTGTTCAGCTGACGGTTCTTAATACACCGGTGATGATGACAATATTTGCAAGGTTGGTAAATCATTTCCAGAAGTATTGATAAGAGCTGCAAATGGGAACCAGGCACTACTGACAAGMATAGGCATTTACTCAGGGTAACAAMACACCCACAGSTCTTTATATACATCAAGGTCTCACCTTTATAAAGATGTTTTTTCTGACTTGGCTGCCACCAGGGGAGTGTTCACACGCGTAAATCAATGTTCCACACATCGATGCCATACCAGCCCACACACAGGAGCTCTCCAGGGCTAGCACTCTGTGAGCCAAGCTCTCTGGGCAGAGCTGCTTTCTCTCCTCAGTCACGCAAGACCAGTCCCAATACCTCTGTACGCTCAAACTCCAGGGTTACAAGTTGCAGCAAGGACAGGACATTCAGTGGCTTTCCAACCAAGGGAGCAAAGGAAAACAGCAACATCCTTCTCTCTYCTAGGCACCCCAGTCCCACCTCTGAGGTCACAGACTTGCTGTGGACCTTGCAGAAGCTCACAGGACTCCATGGAACTCAGAGAGCTTCTGTGGCATGAACCAGAGCAGAACGTTTTGGGACTGAAAAGAACAGTCACACCGCAATGGCAATTTCCTGAAGAGGCATAAATGTTGTTACTGTGATGATMAATGTGTTACAGTTTCACTCTTTCCAGCTGATCATGAATTCAGCRCATAACACCAAGCTTGTGGGTTCAATCCCTGTACAGGCCGTTTACTRAAGAATTGGACTCAATGATTCTCATGGGTCCCTTACAACTCAGAATAACCTKTGAATGTGTGAAAAGGGATGGCACTGAACACTTATTTTGCTCGCTTTCAGATACTTGGGTTTGGGCTTTTGAGCACGTGGCTTTGTGTTTAGAGGGCCAAGTCTTCTGCACAACACATCCATAAAAACACATGYTCACAAAACCAGAGTAAAACAGGAGCCARGGTCTRATGACCCCATTACAGTGATGAAGGRAACCATGYGAGCTGTGAGGAGCCCACCTCAGCTCTGAGGAGGCACATCATACTCAGATATCCCGTCCTACAGGAACAGGCATTAACAAACTTGTCAGCGATGAAACCAAACCCTATCTGACAAGCTATCCCCAAACTGCCACAACTCTGGCTGAGCTGACTGGTTTGCTGTCAGGGGACACCTTCCAAGACATGGAGAATAAACACTGATGGAGTTGCACATGGAGAGGGCCAGGGAGAGGTTTAGGGCCATCATGCTAAGCCGAGGTCAACAATCTCATCCATGCCTTGACCTCCACAGAATCTGAGCTAGATCAAGCTCAGAAAAAGAACTGTGCCTGCAGTCTGTAGGTTGAAGAGTTACTTCTGATTTACACCATTAAAATAGGGAAATCTCTGTTTGCTGACATTTTTATCTTTACATGTGCAACAGATGTCACTGGGTGTGGCTAAACTGAGACTGTACTCAGCTGATGAGACTTGGAGCAGAGGAGGAACTGTCTCCCAAAGAACACTTCCCCTGTGTTTCTGGGGATGTGACAGGACACAGATTTGGCACTGGAGCCCCACATCAATAGCTACATGAGCTGAGGAACAGATCAAGAAAATGGTTCAGTCACCATCTAACTCTCCTGACCCCCGAGTACTGCTCTCATGGGCAAAGACCAGCAAGCCTCAGTGTTTGGCATGAAAATACTCCTGGTTCCCTGGGAAACAGCATTTCCTAATAAACAAAATGCAAACACTGTGTGAATTTTTCTCATTCCGGGGAGTAAAAGTCTACTAGTCATTTTTCTTGTTCACTACAGATCCTTTCCTGAGATCTTCCAGATCCTCTTTGCTTCYTGTGCATCTTCATGTGTTTCTGAAGAGCATTGAAAGAATAAATAAATCAAAATCTAACAAAACCTGGGAGGTATTAAAAGCATTTAAGTGTTAAATTTGACAACTGCTACTTGACTGTATCTTTGCAGTCAACATCCTGTTTCCCYTGCAACAAGGACAAGGAATATCCAAAAATCTTACATTAGGTTTAAGTGACATGCAGGATTAATATCTAACATCAACTGACTGAAGAATACACGTACTAAGTGCAGCTCTACTAAGCACAAGGCAGACACAGCCAAGGTTTGCTTCATAAACTATAGATCTTTTCAGTGATAAATTCAATAGTATTTTGCTTTCAACACCAATAGAAATTGTTTCTAATCCAAACATTCTTCACCAATCATTCAAATATCCATTTTCCAAAGTGACACTGGAATCAACTGTCAGTCCTGTTAGCTGAAAAAATAAAATAAAAACACCATGAAACACAAAAGGTGGAAGAGAATGTGTTGCCCAGGAAACTGACTCCTGGCTCCAGTACCTGAAGGACACATTTCTAGGTGACAGTAAATAAGCAAATACATTTTAAATTGGAATGCTGTACAGTTATCATGAAAGTGAATCAAGCAAGACTTCTTGTGCTATATCTTCTTTTGGAGTTCCCCAGCCACCTTTTCAGGATTCCACAGATACAACTGGCTGTASTTGCAGAATTGCAATCGATACAACAAGTCCACACTGTCCAACTCATTCTTGACAAATCCAGGATGATGGAGTGGCTTGACAGCATACAACTCTGGGATCCATGCTTCCAAAACAATCTGATCAGTCATTTCCATGCCAGTGGTCAAYCCAGCAATTTAGGCTGAATATAATATGCCGGTACACTCAAAAGTTAAAATAACTTCCCATTCAATTGTGTTCATGGAGAAGCTAAAACACATAAATCCCAATGCCTTCACACCAAAATTAGGATTTGTTTTAATAAAAACCCAGGAACTTTGGTCCTCATAGTTTTCCAAAATATTTGCACATGCTGCTATTTGTAAGTGGTCAAAATGTAGCATTCAGCAATACGGGCTGGMGTGTAGACCAAGCATCAAGTTCCAGGAATAAGTGAAACAGCTCTTAACACCTGTACCTGGAGGAGACAGATTTGGTATGTTCTGCTGTTTAGTTAAGAGCCTTTCGTCTTGGTGGTTGGAGAACTGGTTAGGAAAAAAACATTGTTGGAAAGCTTTCTTGTCATGTTTCCTTTACGGACTTAGTGACACTGCAAAAACCTAAAATTCAAAATTTAACTTCAGGTTACATAAATTTCTGAAATGGATGTGAGCAAACAAGATGAATGACAGTGACAGACAAGTGACTTCATTCAGAGCACTGCATGAGCGCAGATGTTTAAGCATCTTGTTCTATCTGGGCATCCCATTCCAGTGCAAGTCAGGTGCCAACAAGGAGTGAAGTGCTCAAGTCCTAGGAAGAACCTGCTCAATTTTCAGGTTCTGCCTCACAGCATTCATGTGTTTGATATATTCATCTGCCTTCAGTAAAATGTTCTTTTTGTTTCTCATAATCCAACACTATTTTTAGAGACTCATCTTAATGTCCTCAGTAATGTTCTCAGCCCACAAAATTCAGAAGATGGATTTCAAACATCATTAAGGTTTGTTCACTGTAAACCAAAAACAGACTCAGAAGCCAAGAGGGGATGTGGGTCAGCAATCAATGTTTTTCTCCAGGCTTATTTGCACTTGGCCTAAGTGGAAGCTTATCATGGAGTGATGAATCAGCCTKATAGCCTCTGTAGAAAGCACAGATATTTTTCTTTGAATCCAAGTCACAGGTACAGGCTCCACAGTTGATCAAGGCAAATTTTCACAACTCTCGGGAGCTTAAAGAGATGCAGTGAAAAAATGTAGTGAGTTTTGAAGTCAAACATTTGAAGGAGCTATCTCACTACTGATCAGATTAGAGGTGTTTAATATTACAGGCATAAAGGCTCTGGAATAATTTGTGTAACCCTGAGGAAGTACCGAAAAGGAGACCTTTAGAAGACATTCCATATTGTTGGTTACCACATGGCTCACTGGCTATTTCAGCTATGACACATCTCTTACCCTTGACAGAGCTTGAATACTGCTATGTTTGATTGGTCCAAATAACAACTTAATTCATTACATGGACTTCTACAAACCAGGAAAATTGACATGAATCATACAAATAAAAAATAAAGGGTAGRAGAAGCCCATTCTTGCTGAATTACRCACAGCTGCTGGCTTCTTCACTCCTCATGAATGTTACAGAAACAATGCAAATATGCCCGAAATTTTATAGCAGAAATGATGAGTGAAACAATTTGTTATTCACAGGCTTCACAGAACTGTTCATCTTTTAAGACAGCCTGGATCAAGACAGCAGCTTTCTTGTTCACAATCAATAAATTTGCACACACTTCCATGCTGTGTTCCAAATGCTCATGGACACAGGTCACAATCCTGACGCCTTTCTGTGTGCTTTGCAGAATTAAAAGCACTTAAAAATAAATTTACAAGCCCACTAAATGYGCACAGACTAATTGCATTACTGTTCATTGTTTTTAAATACAACTTCAGCGTATGTCCTTCACTCCCCTCGTTGTACTTGTATAACTCATTCCCTCTCAAACAGATTATTGTACTGCTTTCTGCATTAAGCAAAATTCAAAGCTATGTTTCAGTCTTAGCTGATTCTCTTCACAGAGACCACCCTTTAACCAGTGAAGCAGCACAGGCAGACAAGATTTATATCAAGATCATGACTTGAAGATAATTCTCAGTGCTCCCTCAGTAATGATATATCTGTGCATATGACAATATGACCCAAGATAAGCTGTGCTTCAGTTTACTAATTAAGATATGACTTACTAGCTCAGAAGCCAATGAATTTTCATTGCCAGAGTCATTTTCTTATGTACACGAGGCCTTATTATACCTCATTAAATACCCTGTAATTTGGAATGCCTTGCTGTCCTTTACTCCTGTCTRTATCCTTGCACTCTGTGTGTGGCAGAACAAAATTTGAACCCCATACTGACTGTCACACTCTTCCTTAACTCTTAACCCATTCAACTCCAACCCCTGCACAGCCTGCAACAACTCTCCATTGATAACTTCATAATAAAATTTTTAATTTTTTTAAAATCCCATTAATAGGATAACAGGAACACTTTGACTGGCACACATAATACACTACAAGGTTGAATTTCTGAAACAAGCAGCACTTACCAAAAGTTATTGAATATTCTAACTGCATCATAAGTGCCAGAGTTCAGAGAATTTTACAATTTAATCAGTGTTGTTTCTAAATCCATATTTWAGTGTTATAAACTCACAACATTAACTCCAAAAGCTGTGTGAAGAACTGATACACAAGGTGCTGAGCACAAGGTTAAAAGTACTCTCTSTAAACAAGGACTCAGACAAGGCTTTAATGTGAGGATTTGCCATTTGGACACTAAGAAAAATAAAATAACACACAAATGAGCCCCCATATTTCAGGCAGATAACACAAACAGCCAYGCAAACTCCTGATAAGCTATCTGAGGTAAAGGCAAATGACTTACACCTTGACYGAATCACCATGAAAAAGAAATAAGCTTTTCTATTGTTTCCTGTACATACCAAAACAAATTCCCATTCACTACTCAGAAAGTACATTGTTTTCAAAAATGCACAATGAAATACAGAAAGAAAAGATCAGTATGTCAGCTCCACCCCAGGTGTACCAGCACTGAAGTCAGAGGGTGAGAACAAGTGCTGGCCTGTTCACCTGTCACCGGTGCTGAGATTGATCAGCAGCCTTTCCCTCCTGGAGTTCTGGGGTCAGGTGTCAGCAAAATTCCAACAGACATCCCAAACATGAGAGATGGMCACACATCTGCAATTACAGAGCCAGCACAGCTTCCCCTCTCCATCCCAGTGAAACACTTGGCAAGGATGGGTATTGCTCACAAGTCTGCAGGGAGTCACTATATAGGTGTTTGCCGTGGGAAGGGCGGGACCAGATCCGAAATCCCTGGCAGCACCAACTGCCTTCAGCCTCATTAACATCCCCCTCAYGAACTAACAGGTACCTTGCTCTCAGAGATACGAGGTGCACTGATGAAAGGCAATGTCTCTATTCCTTACCCTGAGCCCTGCTTCCATTAAAGAACAGCTGAATTATCAAGTTCACACTGCAAAACACAGTGACCTGTGTAGTGGGATATGCAGCCTAAAGGGAAAAGGAAAAGGCATAAAACTTGGAAGCAGTAACTTCCCAGAAGGTGCTGGGGTGTTCTCAGCCCTGCAACAGGAGGGCCTCAGCACATCCCGCTGCAGTCAGCAGTGCCACRGCACCAAACAGCAAACTCCTGCCCCCAGCACCTGTTTGGATCAGCCTGTGCAGGAACAACCAGACAATCATATGAAATCAGGCCAGTCTCTCCATTAGGAGAGGCATCACTCTGCCATTACCATATCAAGAGTTTTGCTGGAAGGATAATCCACCTCACACTAGAATATTCAAATAGAAACAAGTTTTGTCAGTGAAGGACACACAACTGTAAACCTCTCCCTACTAACACATGGGTTTCTAGTAGTTCATTGTTTTGATACTACAAACCCCATTTTCAACATGATAAATTGCTCAGTAAAAAACTGGGTTGGGTAATAAATACAGCATGCTGTAGTCACATACATATTCACATCTCATGCCCCAGTTCTCTTAGTGTATAATATAAAACAAATTTACAAGTTTGACATGAAACCTATGGAGTTCAGTTGAAAGACTGATTGACAAAGTTTCAGAGCTCCACACTTGAAAAATAAATACCTGAAATAAACAGTTGGCTATTTTGTACAAGGAAAAAATTCTACCGATCCTTGTAGCCTTTGTTTACACTCTGAAAAGTAAGAAATGCTGCCTCAGGCTCCCAGAGGCAGATGTGCAGTTGTGGGTGCCACCAGGAAARGTCAAATCACACACAGAATGCTGTACAATGCCATTAATGACAGGCAGATTATCTGCATTTCAACTGTAAGAAACAATGTGTAAGAAAACATACACTGAAATATGACATCATCCCACTCCTTGGGCAGCAAATGGGAGCTGTTTCCACTGAGAGGGTATCAGTTAACTCAGTAACATTGTTATGAGCTTTTTCTCTCTGGAGTCATACTGCAGTTTCCTCTTTTTACTCAGTGAAGTATTTTCTGATTTAATTTTATTGCTCAGAAGCACATTTATAAGAGAAAGTGTCCAAAATGTAGGCTGGGTCTCTATTTAGCCGACAAACACCTTTGCTGAAGGAGAGGTGATGCTGCATTTGTTCTGTAAGAGCCCTCACACCTTCAGCAGTACAGGAGGTGTTAGTCAGCAGTTTGACTTCTCTTCATTAATAACCTCAGCAGGAAGCGAGAAGCACACATGAAAGCCTTTGGATACCTTCCTTTCACACAAAAGTCAAAGCTCAGAGTAAAACAAAGGATTTCTTAAAATAGAGAGCTGAAAATAAACCCCTTAGATTAAAAAAAAAAAAACAACACTTAAATTGCAAATGCTAAAACCAGATCAATTTAAAGAGGCATTTATATCTCAAATACGTGTCAGAGCTAAGCCATCATGCATTCTTCTAGGTTGCATTAATGGTCTTTTCAAAATGTTTTTATTGTTAGTATTTTCTCATCTAATTTCAGCAATCTTTCTATCCCAAATACCTCTGTTCTCATTACCCAGAACATTTAGGTGTGATTACAGCAAAAGATTGTTACCATGTTTTATTTGGTTAAAACCTGTAGAATTAAATACATGTGTTTTCAATTAACAGGCACCAAGCCAAATTTAGCTCTACTACCCCATTTTTCCACTCCAAAGGCTGAGGACACCCATTTCAGAAAATTATGTAGAAGAACCATGAAGAAGAGGCTTTCTAAGCCTTATAAATCTTATAAATGAAAGCTGACATGTCATACAAGAAAAAAAGAACCAACAAGATCAAACCTTTGAGCATAGAAAATGAGAAGAATTACGAAAGGAAATGTTATCACCTCATCCTTTATTCCTTCAGCTGTGCCTGTGAGCAGGCGGCTGAGGTAACTTCCCGCATAGCTTAAAACATGCATGAAGCCCCAATGATTAATGCATAAACACATCCTGCAAAGCAGCTACAGCTGCACATCAGATTTCTGATGGCATTGTAATATTATACTGCAACTGCTCTGACTGCAGCTCCAGTTTGTCAGGAACCTGCAAACACTCTAATCCATTCCATACATCTTTATGTACAGCCCGAGTTCTGGGAGAGGTAACACCACACTRTGGAATCCACTGCTTCCCTGTGGTCACCAAGTGCTGACAGGATCAAAAATGCAGGTRAAAGGGAGCTGTTAGAATCTCCCATTTCTCTAGGAATAGCTGGGCTGTTCACAAACATACTTCCAATTAGGAACACCAGTTCCAGGCAGAGAGTACAGCACTTTTTGAATGAGGTTTGACATCATGCAGAAGAATAAGGTCTCCACTCAGAGCCCAGTTCAGACCAAGGAAGATGGGACAGGCTTGTAYTGAGTCTAGTAAATTCTGACTATACTTAAAATACTTGTTTTAGTTTCTTTAAATATCAAAACATGTTTGTCTCTGCCACTCATCATTTAGGRTCACACTTCACTCTTGTGGCTAACACGTCACTACAATAAGTTTAGAAGTGCTCTACAAACTCATGACACAGATGTGCATACATCTGCCAGCTAGATACAGYCCAAACCTGAAAACAGACTAGGTACCACTAATGTGATATAATGCACTTACTTCATGATTTTGAGACCAGAATCAAAATATTGGCYTTTTGTATTGCTCATCAGAGTTCAGGGCCAGGTTTCCAGGCCACTTCCTAACTCCCATTGTCACAATTKCAGCATTCCTTACAACAAGAGCTGGATTTTTATCACTTACACTCTGATGGCAGAGTCACATACGCACAGAACATGCAAATTTAATTTATACATTACTTTCACAACAATAATAAACTATAATGGCCAGCACTTCTACTGCTTCCATATTAACTGTTCCCCACAACTTTACAGCAGCTGACAAAATCAAAACAGAAAATAYCCAGAAGGAATCAGCCTCTCCATGAAAACCAAGTATTTCCCTGAAGTTTAAGGCTTTTTCTTCAGCAGAGCTGTCAAGAGTTTTACCAAGTTTGATCAAGGTCAGACAGATGTCAGAATTAAACCTCAAGCTTGCATCCAATTACATAAATATGAAAGGAGAGGTTTGACAACTTTCTGGTGAGAGAAGTTGTCAAACCAAAGAGGACTTCTCTGTAAAAGTGATTATATAAAGCACAGGGCAGGCAAAGCTCTGATTAAAGTCAATAAAGAGCCTCCCAAAGCACCAGCTGCCCTCTCCAGCACCTTGTGGCCTGAGTCCAAACTTTTGACAGCTGAAATATGCTGCACAAAGGATGCCAGTCAGCTCAGGAATAAAGTAGCCACTGCTTTCACTGCACTGTTAAGAATATGGTTCTTAACAAGGCTACTTGGAAAAATAAAAGAAAAACAAAACCAAAATTCTTCCAGTGCTGGCACCAGAAAAACTTTATCTTCCTTCATCTGCCTGTGAGTTTTAAAAAGACAGTCTTAAAACCTTAGATCACCTTCCTACATAACCAGTGATGGACTGATAAAYATCATGGATGCAAGAAACAAGGCATTTTTAGGAAGTCTGGTTTTGTACTTCATGCTACTTACAGCAAGAACAATTGAAAACAGAAAGAACTGAATGGAGAAAGAAATAMAACATTTAATAAAAGTTGTGTAAGGCCAACTTCAATAACTTCTGAATTACACATCTTCACATACTTGKCACACACTCACCTTATTAATAATTTTTTAATCTTTAGAAAGAGAAGGCTCTACACTTACCACATTGGGGTTGGTCAGCCCTGTCAAAATTACACATTTCACTAAAAATAATGTGGATTTGCCCCTGCAGAAGAGCAAAACTGAAGGCATTGTGCAAGTTAATCCCAACTGGTAATTGGACCAGCATGACAAAGGCTGAGRACTGCACCCATCTCACAAGCAGATCCAACAAGTGGTCACTTCCACTGATGTCAACACAGCTTCTCACAGCTGTTTATGAAACAAACACATGAACTCCATAGAACACCATTTGCTAAGGCAAAATCATCACTTTCCACAGAGCTTGGCTTCAAATCTAAGTTATAAGATCTGGGAGAAAGGTTTCAACTAGGACACTCATTGCCTTCATGAAAACATTCCAAACCACATGGAAGATATAAAAGGCAGTAGGCTAGAGGAATTCTGCTAAGTATAAAAAGAGTTATTTCTACAGCAGAGTAGGATGATTGAACTTTGTAACTTCCAAAATAAAAAAATACTTACATTGTGACTCTCCTAAGACAAGTAATTTATTTTTATCAGTGAGGATACTCAGCTCTCAAAAACTAGGCATGTTTATTGGAAACCTTTCAAAAAGGCAGCMATAACAACAGCGAAGAAACTCTTTCTGATCTTCCTACATTTTAAATTTTTATGAATAAAAATATGCAAATGCAAGGCTTTGAAAAGCTTTAGGAGCTATCAGATTCATTTCTATTGAGCCTATTCTTCATCTGGGGTCTTTTCCAAAGTTTATGGAAAAGGATATAAGAAGCCTTCAATCAATAAACAGGAAATWTAAAAATCTTTCAAGCTCCAGACAAGAAAGATTAGAAAGGTGGAGATGAAATTGGAGATATTCACTCTGCTGATTCAGATACAGGGCAGGACAAGAAACATAATGCAATTCCTCTTTTATGCAAACACAAATCCACCTAGTGACAGTGTATATCTACCAACCTAGAGGGTCAGGGCCAAGAGCTTCTCCTTGATACCTTACTCCAACACTCAAAATGCACTTTACTATGACTTTGCTAATCTGCCTAACACCTGCTGGATAGACAAAGAGGTATGTTCCAATTAAATCACATGCTAAAGGAATAATGCTGACACCAGGCTAATTGCCTTTCGTTTCACATCAAACACAATTCTGCTCCAGAAGTAGCTAAAATAGCACTGAAACTACCTTAGCAATTTTCAAAGTGAGCTTTCATTACAAGTATTGACCCACCATTCATTCCGTTGTACAAACTCCTGTGGTGAGGGGACAGGTCATCTGTCACTTGTCTCCTGAGGGTACCTTCTCTGCTGCCTCCGCTGAGGTGTTTGAGGTGCTCTGGGCTCCCTCCATAGTGCTGTTTGAGATGCTCCGGGCTCGTACCCCTCACCTTGTGCAGGTGCTCTGTACTTCCACTTGGCGTGTGCTTTTGAAGGTGATCTGGGCTGCCACCACTGTGCTTTTGATGCTCAGGGCTACCACCAGGCCTCTGCTTTTGAAAGTGTTCAGGGCTACTGCTCAAAACATGCTTTGGGATAGTTTCTGGACTGCTGCTGCTGTGCTTTTGTTGTTCAGGTACTTTGACAATGGTTTTGTGATGTTCAGGGCTCGGYCCTTTCAGGTGATGATCAGGACTGCCAGAACCCCTGGGCTTCTGCAGGTGCTCTGGGCTGATACTCCTGTGTTTCTGATGCTCAGGGCTTCCTTCCCCTCGAGGCTTTTGCAGGTGTTCTGGACTGGTGCTTGGGTGGTGTTTGTGATGGTCTGGGCTRTCTGTGCTCCCCGTGCTGGAAGTGCTGCTGCCATCCCCAACATCTCTGATGTACGCGCTGGCGGCAGTCAGCTGGCACAGGCTGATCTGGCTGTCGATAGAGCTCCGGCTGCCTGCTCCTCCACTCTTCTCCTCATCCAGCAACACACACAACTCCTTCARCTCCAGGTTCTCCTTAACTACTTCTTCCTGCCTCACTTCCAGCTCTTTCAGCTTCTGCAAGTATAAGGCCACCTCCTTGTGCATGACRCTGGCACTGTACCTGCCCAGCCTCTGCCACTCGCGGGACACCCTCTTGCCCTTCTGCCGGTCATCATCCAGGAARCAGCAAAGGTCCCTCAGTTCTTGGTTATCTTCCTGCAGCTTCTGGTTGATGTCCTTTAAAAGAAAGATTATCATGACAGAGAAGTGTCTAAAGGAATTGATTTTATACCGTGACACAGGCCAGTGGACAGCAGTGCTACAAACTCACATTTAAGCACTCCAGTGAGGCATAAATAATTCCATGTGTAGCTCTGGCACATTGTGACAGTACCACGCTTCAAGCAAACAAAGCTGTCCAGCAAAAACTGCCCTTAGCTTGGAGCTAATCTTTGACTTTTTATACAGCAAAAAAGTTTCAGGTGCTTAACTAATTTTCATGCTAAATATCAGAWTATTTTACCTCCCAAACTGGGCAAAGATTGTAATTGTTGTCATGGTGATCTCGCTCCCCTGAGAAATATTCACCCRGGACTTATTGCTGAATAAAACTGCAAGGTACATCAGAAACTGTAATCTYCCTTAAATAATTAATTATTAACATTTATACTCCCTAATCCCTAAAGCATAGTCACAGATAAAAAAAAAAAAAAAACATTTTAGAGATTGCCGGATTTTGTTTCTGATTGGCATAAAAATCCTTGTCAGTCATCACTTGACCACAACTGCTTCAACCACTCTGAAATAAAATCATCTGCTTAAGAGATTWTTCATTCCTAACACAATGAACTACATGATTCTATGCTCTTCCCTAAGTGAGGAACAGTCTGAAGGAAATGCTCTGAAGTAAAAGTGGTCAGAGTATWACTACAGCAGAATAAAAACATTTTCAGTATTTTATCCCTCTAGTTTGGGCTTGTGACCATATTTATCTTTCTTCCATCATCTACATATTCATTCCTTATGTATGACATTACAACTAGACATTAGCYACAGTTGTTAAAAAGTTAGTCTTATGGAAACACCATTTTAGCACAGTTTCCTAAGAAAAGGAAGCTTTTGTAACTCCATTGGATTTGAGTGCATGAATGCCCCTGTTTGTCTGACTTTTGCCTAAAAATAACTTGCAATTCAAATAGTTTCAACCAGTATTTGACAATGGAAAAAAAACTCCATGACACTATAATGTGTCCTTAAAAACCTCTGCTAGTGAGAGACGTTTGAGATGATCCCACAGGGGCATAAAAAAGTTGTGGAAGTCTACAGTTTCTCAGTCAGAAGCAGGAGGCACCCTTCCAGCTGGTCATTCATACTCATGGAGCAGTTATTTCACACATGACAAAGGAGGGAGATTTCCAGACACCAACACAGGGCTCACAAAACCTCCTTCTCCCAGATTCTTTTTTAAAGTTCCAGCTGAGGCATCTGAACAAAAGGCGGAAGTTAAACCAGACTTAAGGAGTTCCGAATGGAAAGAAGAATTTGTGACTCCTTCCTACACATTGTTAAATGTGTTTGGTCAGTTATCTGGAAAATGCATAAAGCCACATGATGTCACACTCTTTCATGTAACTGGGAGAAAGATAATATGGTTGTAATTGAACTTACATTTGAAATGTAAGTTTCAGTTTTACTAAATACTATCATGGATGGGTCTTTTCTACCTTCAGACACCATCAAAGGGACACACATACTTTGCAGAACATAAAAACTTGGGAGGCAGGAACTGTCTTCCCCCCCAAGCTATTTATTTTATGCCACACTATTATCAGAGATATTTTCCCAATAATTCTGTTATTTAAAGCCACTCTACAAGTGAAGAGCTATCTTCTAATGCACTTTCCTGTAATAATTCAAAAGCCCACACTGCATCTCTGTGTCTTCTCTCCTTCCCTCCAACTTCACCTCACTGAAGGAATTTCCTGAAAATTCTCAAAGCAATAAGCCAGACAATGTTCTGTAGTCCTGCCTACTGTAAGGTAAAGTACTTCTATGTCTATAATCCACAAGCAAGGTAATGCTCTGTGAATAGACACACTTTGCTCACAGTCCTCAGAACGGAGAAGAAAAAACTAAGCTTTATATCCAGCAAGAGAGTGAAATTAAGAAGGGAYAAATCATTACAGGCTTGGTGTGCCTCTGACTGCAGCCTGCACCAGTACACAGCTGAGAATGGTTTGGTCAGAGGTGTTACCAGACGTCTTTTACAAACAATAAATTAGGGATTGGTTCTGATCATCCSAAATCTGAGCCCAAGGGTTTGCCATCACCTGCCACACGCTGCACTGAATCCTGGAAATGACCAACTCTCTCCAGCAGCCTACCAGGCTGCCTGACAGACTAAGWCGTCTGAAAATAGTGACAGAAAACAGCGTGAGCTACACAAACCCTTATTTCTCAGGTATTTGAGGCGAGATCATTTAACCTCACTCAAAACCAATGAAGTCTAACACAAAGGTGGCAAGACTTTAGTGTTTTTATCAACGCAACCAATACGGGAGCAGGGCATAAACCAGCTGTGCCCGACAGCCTGCCGACTAGCTAGTCATCTCTTAGCCGGACACTCCTTTTTTAAGCGGGGTCAAACGCTATTCACCCCAGTCCTCGGCCACTTTTCATGCGGTTACTCCCAGTCTATCCACCTGATGAGATTGCTCCCGGCGGGAGACGTAGAGACACTGCACAAACTTCAGGGGTCCCACCCTGCCCRCCCCGCTACCTTCAAGCCACGGATCTCGCCGAGGTGGAGCTGGAGGCGGCGGTTCACCTCGCGGATCAGGTTGCTGTGGTCCAGCATCGCGCTCATCTTCTCGGCCTCAGCTCGGCGGAGGCTGCGGATCAGCTCCTCCTTGCTCCACTTGAGCAGCTCTTCGTCCGACACCTTGGACAAGTCCTCGGCCGGCGCTGCCCCGCAACTTTCCGCTGCCACTTTGGACATGGTGGCGGCCCGGCAGCCCGGGGGCACTCGCGGAGCCTCTCCGCTCTCCCGGGGCTGCCCCACCGCCGCTGCCGGGGGAAGGGGCGAGCCCGGAGCCCGCACGGTGCCCTCAGCTCCAGCGCTGGGCCGGGATAACGAGGGAGACCGCTTCTGGCCCCAGACAGCGGATCCTGGAAAAAAGGAGGAAAAGGAGGAGGAAAGGGTGTGGAGGAAGCCGGGTCACAGTCTGGGGAGCAAACTTCCCCCGTCGAGAAGGAAAAAAAAAAAAAATAGAAAAAAAGACCTAGACAAAAGATCCCCAAGACAAGCCCGGCTCTTGCAACAGGTCAGCGCCAGCTGCGCCTGGTCCCCGCCGCAGCGCCAGGGATGCGCGGWGGCTCTCACGGTACCCGCGGCCCCCGGGCTGCGGGATGCAGGGGAGGATGCGAAGTGCCGCTGCCGCGCACCATAGCGGTGGCAGGGCGGCGGCGGAGGAGCGGGAAATAGCGGGAAGCGGCGGGAAGGACAGAGCGGAGCGGGCGCTGCCGGCACCAGTGGCGGGCGCGGGGCCGCTCGCGGCTTTTCAGCGGGGCCCGCGCGGCTCGCGAGCGCCCCCTGCCGGCCAATGCCCGCCAGTGCGGCCGGGGCCATCCCGGGGAGACGGGCGGGACACACCTGAGGCACGGACACACCTGCGGGACGGACACACCTGAGGCACGGACACACCTGCGGCCGGAACACACCTCCGGCAGCATCCCGGCCCTCCCGGCCCCGCGTCCCGCTCGGTGACCGCCGCGCACCCCGGAATGGAGGCGCAAACGCAGCCGCTCGCGCATCAATCCGATGCCTCCAGTGGGGCGGCTGGCGAGAGGTCGCATTACATCACCGCCTGGCGGCACCGCCTCGGCGCGCAGCGCTGCTCGCAGCCACAGGCTCACGCCGAATCTTAGCGCAGCTCCTTACTCGCGCTGAAGGTCGCATACCATGAGCTGAGCCCYTCACAGGAATTAGGTTTCGGCTAGTTACACACCTTCCTTAAGAATATTCAGCCGCAGTGTAGCAAGAGACTTACATACCCCGATTCACTTAAGAGATACAAAGACTCTGCATAAATCTGCCTTGCAGATGATTTGAGAATGAAACTTGATAATCCATTCGTGCTGCTGACAAAGAAACATGATATCATAGATCTCAGAGGCAGAAGTGAATGAACTGAAACTATTAGGTGAGTAATCAGTTGAATCCCTATTTTTCAATCACAGTTCCCCTCAAACAATCCCCCAGCAGACAGAGGAGGCTGCCTCACTTAATGGGCTCATACTACCACCAGTTTTGCAATTTTAGAATTATGTACGATTAAAGATTTCTGGTTCTTGAGGGGAAATTAAAACAGCTAAACCCAGCACTGGCAGATCATGAGGTTGTAGGCCCATAAGCAGGGCTGGCTCTGCACAGGCAGCTGCAGAACCTGTGTCCTACCTGTCCTACATCACTGTCCYGGCCAGCTGCCTTAGCATTTTCCTGCCAATGCCACAGGACCAGACCAACCAAGGATTATTTTCTGTTCTTAGTCCTATTTAAACGTTACCACAAGAATCATTAAATTAAACAAAGTTCTTTTGTTCTTGTTGCTAATCTTCTCCTTGAACTGCCAGCTATCACTTGACCACAATAAAAGTTCTCCTGCTCCTATCCATCACAGGCTACATTTGGACTTTTCRCCACACAAGTCCTCCATGTTTTGCCTTTCCGACTGCCATGCAGAGATGTTTTTTTCAGCTGATCCATTTTCCATGTAGCTCCAGCTCCCAGGAACATGTCAGACACTCTGGTTGCACCCAGGCTTGCTCCCTGCAAGGCAATTCCACTTGAGCTGCTCCCACAGGCCCAGGCTGTTGCTCAGGACTCTCTGCTGCTATCCCAAGGAGTACCCATGTCACAGGAGGGTGGCATATTGGCTGAGCTGCAGGAGGAACCCCAAAGCCCATGACTGTCAACAAGAGCTCCAACCAAACACAGAGCTTTGCCAGCATGAAATCCCATTTTCTGAGCAGCACCAAGTATTGTGTGAAAACTTTATTTCCTCTGAAAACTCCATCACTCTCCTAAATCCTCTGATTTTTTTTTCCACTGCAAAGAACAAAGCTTGAGATGAAAGCATCTGACCAGCCACAGCAAAAATACAGTAAAAGGCCATGAAAAGGAGCTGTCATCTTTTATGCCCAAATATATTCTATTTTAATGTGACTGACAAAGAACATCTTGGCGAAAAGGCAGCAATAAATAAAGGCTTTTCTTCTTMTTCTTCTTCTAATTCAGCAGTGTATTAGTTGAAAGGTCACACAATGTTAGATTTTAGAAGTTCAAATTTATTTCCATCCATGAAATAAGCAGTTAACTAAAAAACATCCAAAAACTTCAGGGAAGATTGTCCACTTGCCTCAATATTACCAGTGTTTCCCTGGAGCAGCATTTCAGAGGTTTTGATCACGGGGTGCCATGGAAAGCACAGATCTGAGATGAACAGCTCCAGGGAACACTGTATTCCCCACAAATATGAAACGCCTCCACATCTGTGTCTTCAGGAGGCATAGCTTTATTGTACAGGCACCAGTGAGAAAGGGGAATTCATGGAGTATGGCCATCAGACGTAGTTTAAACTTCAAAAGTCTGGGACATGTGTAGCTCTAATAATGGAAGCAAAAACATATCAAGTTAAACTAATCTGGAGCGTTTCTATAAGGAGAATATCTAATTTCACATTCACTCATGCTTGTGTAACAAGACCAAAACGAGAGCAGGAATTGCAACATAATTATTCCCATCTCTTGGCAAGTTTAAAACCTTCCTTTTAGACAGTCCACCTCACTGCTCAAAGGCCAAGTATTTCCCCAATCCTCAGCTGMTACCATCAGTGGTGAGGACCACAACTGCCCCAAAACACTTTAATTTTCACAGTAAAGCTTCATTTTTGCAATACTCCCCCAAATAATTCTCATTCACAGCCTGAAGCAGAGAGTCTGGGCAGATGAGCTTGAAGACTGCAGTGCTGGGATTGCTGCAGCCTCCGTCCAGTGGTAAGAGGGATGGCATTCCCTGTCCATCCTTCCAGTTCTTTYACACTGTGTGCCAAATGCCAGTAGCAATATGGATCCGCAGCCAATTAAATCTCCACAGCTGACCACGGTTTGCCAGTTCAGTAACATTCTCACTGCTGTGTCCTGCACGCCCCTGGACATGCAAATACACAGCAATTGTTGCTGGAAAATTCTCTCACATATCTTCAAGGACTTGTTTTTCATTGGTGCTTGCAGACTTGCTCCAGTTCTTTAAGTCTCTGATCGCTGGGCGGAGTCTCTAGGCATTATTATAGCCAATAATAATTATCTGATTATTTTAAAAACACTCTGGACGCTTTCAACGAGGCCTTAAAGCTGTTCAATAGCTCTCTGCCAAAAATATGTCATAGYTGAGTACTTGCCTAGCAGTCATTTTACACAAAGATGGCTAAACTGTTTTTGTTCAGACCTTCCAAAAATACTTTTGAGAGGAGTTCAGACTTGAAAAATGTCATTCCCAAATTGGAAGTGGAGAGAGCTTTAAAAATGAAAAGTTCAAGTAATTTTAGTTACAGTTGCTTCTAGATGTTCTTCCCATCATTCACGTGTCTATAGCTGACACTCAACCCAGCATCCCCAACATCAGCTGCTCTCCAGTGCCAGCCCGTTTGCTCTCTGCTGGCAGAGCTCCACACCTTCCCATCCCTAACCAAAGAGAGAGTTCCCCTTCCTCACCTTCCCATCCTGTCCCTACAGAGCCTCTCTCTACTGTGGCAGCATCCCAGATGTGCATCTCTTGCCTACCAGTCTGGTCCATTGTTCCCTCATTTGTGTTTTTGTCATCAGCTCTCTCTGTCCACCCCTAGGTTAAAGTTCTCCTCACCAGTTTTGCCAGCACATTGGCAAAAATGCTTTTTTCTCATTTGGCGAGGTGGATCCCACTTCTTCCTAACAGTCCTTGACAATCMAAGAGGGTCTCACAGTCACAAAAGCTGTCAATGCCAGCTGTGCCAGCACTTAYCAGCCACAGGCTCCATTGACTCCTCCTCCAGCTCTTTCACTATCATAGGATTCACTTTCCAACCCTGACTGCCACTCCCGCAGTCACTGTACCAGCATAAATTAGATAATGCATTTTACAATACAATAYAGATCAACTTTTCCTAATGGAGTCTCCAACAATGCTCATAGAGTGTTGGTACATATAAAAGTTAATAGTCTGATATTAGGCCATCCACATGGTATTTTTACTTCATTGCATGCCCGCTTCCGTTGCACAAAGATAATATGGATAATTCCATCTAGCTAAAGCTGGCCAGGAACAAGGTCCTCCAGTATAGACACCTTTGTATTCGAAACATTTACAGACCAAACCTTCATTTTTTGCTCTTGACTTGACCACAAGTAAAAAGCCAAATTTGAACAAACCAAACCAGGCAACATGCAGTTTTCTCATCCTAGAAATACTTCCTAGAGAAAAAAAAAGTCCATGTATTTCCAACTACAAGAAAATGTTAAAGAAATCTAGAAAAGATTGTTTTCAAATTAGCAATCTGAAAAGGGGGGAAGCTCAGCTTGAATTAGTCATTGGGCTTTTGAAGACTTCAGAAAGTTGCATCTTAAAGCCCTTCAATTAATTACTTGTGGTAAATCGTTTCTATTTATTCTGTAAGAAAAAAAAAAGACTAATAAAAATATTTTTTTCTTACAATTGTTGAGAAGTTTACYTTCATTTTTCAAAATTCAGAAATTCTCACAAAGCAACTTTTCCTGTGAGCTTCCTCCTACTACCACCTACACTTTCCTCATGGTCCAGTGACCATGCAATTGTGTGGTGAGCTGGATCAGCTTCGTGAGTCAATGAAAGAATAATGTTAAAATCTACCACTTATGAATAATAACTGGTTTCCCATGGATGATTGCACTGATCTGGCTCACAGAACCTGTATGAGATGAAGGGGAGGTTGAGGGAACACAGGCCCAGTGATGGAGATGGAGCAAGCCCATCCCTGTTGAAAGAAGGCTGCATTTGGGGCAGACTAAACACACCCTGACTGGGGACAGCCACAAAGATGCTCCAGAAGAGAGGAGCAGAAAGCAATCAGCACATCSTGCTTGAGCTGAAGTGGTGGCTGGGGCTCAGCCAGACTTGCAGCTTTGACTTGGAATCTGTAATAGAATGAAAAGTCCTGGAAGATCTCACGTAAGCACTTYGCTTTTATTTTAATCAGAGACTTGTGTGTCCCTCTTCCAGGACAAACCCGGGATCCCCAAGTCATGGATTACTCCCAGAAGGTGAGTAAGAAAAAGATCTTTTCCTGAGCCAGGAAAAGATACTGCCMCTCAAACTGACAGGGAAATCGCTTCTGCAGGTGCTGGCCCAYGCTCCTGAACCCTGTTAATCTCAGTGAGGTTCGTGTAAATGAACATGCTTTATAACTGCCCAAGGTTAAACAAGTGGGCTGGTGGCTGATCCTTAGAGACAACATAAAATATGGAAACAGGCACCTTTCCAACTCAGCAGAAAACATTCCTGAAACAATAACTTAAAGGCATCCATAGATGTTAAAGGGAAATCGTTAATTATAACATTTTTATGGGGTTGATTTTATYGTGGAGGGCTTGGCAACTTTTCTGCAAAGCTGACAGTTTGCTCTGGCTGGGATCCAACACAGGCACATAACCAGAGCATCTGTGGGGTTGTTTTAATTGTGCTCCCGTTCATCATTTGGATAACACYGGACTTTGCTTCCTGTTCATACTTGATTAGTGAGTTAATAAGGGGSCAGATGCTTCTTTCCACTATTGTTGATGGAAATAAAGTATATGCCCATATGGTGGGAAGTGAGACGAGGTGCATGTCCTACAGCATCATCCTTTGCTTCCCCAGCCCTGGAAAAGGCAAATACTGGCACAATATCTACAGTGATGATGATGGTGCTTCCCTCTAAGACATCAATAGAGCTTTAAGCATTTATAACATACTTAGTAAGCACAAGCATTGGAATGAGATTAAGGYATTATTGATACTTGTTAATAAAACCTTTTTACAAAAAGTGATTACTCACTGCATTTTTTATAAAACTATGTGTCCTTAGAAAAACTAATCTACAACAGGATCTCCAGTGGTTTGTAACACTATTTTTCAGTTAGAATAATCTTAATTTATGAAAAACATTTATATCAGTCACCCATCCACTGATTCTGGCTGACTCWTGGCTATGTGATGGCCTTTTATATCCATCCTCCATTCTTGATAGGGCAGGATTTTCTAAGCTTCAATAAATCTCTCAAAATCTCAGGTTTTGCCTACAGTAAGGGGGCCTCTGCTGTGAAATCACTGGTTATTTATTCACCACTTACTTCCTCACAGAGACACCAGTGGTCTGTTGCAGAAGCAAATTTCTCCCTGTTTGTTGCTTGTTCACTGACAACTTCCACAGTGCAGCTCAATGGGAAACAATTCCAGGGAGTTCCAAATTATCCAAACTTCCTATCCTGAGATTTTCACATCTTTGTTAGGATTACCTGTTTACAGAGAAGCAAAATTAGATTCCTCTGAAGATGTCCCTAGAGACACTTTAAAGACTAGACTAGTTTAAAAACACAAACAAAACCATTYTTCCAGACAAGCACTGGTCCTTCAATACAAAATGAAACCAAGTAATGAAAGCAAAGCCTAAAACCAAGGAACACCCACAGGAAACACTTGCACATCAGTCACATCAGTCTCATGTTCTCACTGAAACTCTGAGTCCATCCCAGCACTTCCCAAAGCCAATGGCCAGGCCACAGCATCTGCTACTTTGCTGTTTGGGCTTCAGAGCCAAGACAGCAGCTCAGGAACAGCTCATTCCCTGACAAGTTAACCAGCAATGCTGCCCTGCCAGCCCTAAACCAGGCTTCATCTGAGGGGTGCTTAGATCTGTGCAGCGCCTGCTTCAAGAAAGAATTCCAAGACAAAAGCCCTCTAACTTTTAGATAATGAAAAGCAGCAGGAGTTAACACAACCTCTCCAGCAGATGTGGCTATGATAACATTCATTTGCTTTATACCAGTTGCAGCTCTGATAATTCCCATTTCCTTATCTTATTCTTCAAAACGGGACTTTTTTTCCCGTTCCTTTTCAATTAAAAACCACACAAACAAAAGAGAAAGAACATAAGAAAACCCCACCACCACCACCAAAACCCTTTAGTGTTTGGTCTTTGTAGCAAAGCTTGTCTAACGAAACATGGCAATTCCTATTGAGTGCATTGCCTGTGCTGCTACAGCAGTTTAAAAATTACTGCAATATTTCTTAGGGTTTATATCCCACATCTGAACAAACCCTGGGTCTCCAGCACACTGGCCATTTCTCACAGGGAAGTGTTCTGGTGGAACATGGCAATAACATGGGTGAAGAAGCCAGCTCTCACAGCCCCTTGGGTTCATTCACAGTATCAGTGAAAGGGCCCTGTGAACAGAGAATGTGCCCAAGGAAGCAGACACCTTTTGCCAATTTTTTTTTTAATTGCTATCCACAGATTACTGTTTTATGAGAAAAACAAGAAAAGTTGCCAGAAAAGGAGAGTTAATGGTATGGCARTAAAACTATCACAACACCCAGTGAGTTGTAAGTTTTAGCTGGAACTAAAGCCCAGCTGGATCTAAAGACATTGCCTTCATATCAGTTGGAAATTACAGGACTGTAGAAGGAAGCTGCCTGCTAATAGAAACACTTCTCACTTGCTCCAGCCCTGTGCAGAACAACTGGCTCCAGAAATTAATTATCAGCTCTGACAATGCCATKCAGCACAGAGTAAAGACTGCAGTGTATTATCCACACTGAGCCTGATTTATTTATTTGTACTGCAAAGCATCTGAGCCCCCCAGCCATGGARTGGGACCCCCTGGAGCTGGGGCTATAGAACCACTAAAGGAGAAGGCTGTCCTTAATAAAGCCAATAGAAAAACAATGCACCTAGAATTTGCAAGCTACACCTTTAGACCTCTGGTTCCTGCAAAGGAAAGGGGCAGAACTAGTGGAATCTGAGTGTCCCATTTAATATATGGGCATTTCTCACCRCAAACCTGCACTCACATTAAACTAACAGAGGAACAAACCACAACTTTTTGTCAGCTCAGCAAACAGCAATCAACTGAACATTTACCATCATGTCATGTAGTAAGACTTTGAAGTTCTTCACTGCTTTGGGGCCACTGAAATATGCATCTACGTATCAATGTATGCAGTACCCCACTCAGAAGGAARGTACAGAGTAATTGGAAAGGCAGCTCATGAGGTTATTGAATGAACAACAATCCCCGCAGATCACCTTCCTCTGAAACTTTCATCTCCAGGAACATACTCGTTAGTTATTCTGCTGATTCCTCTCAGCAGGAAAAAATCCATTAAATATTTAATTAGGCTGCATTCAATATATTAGGTAAGTGAACTACTCTATCTAGTGTTAACATTACATGCTGCATCATTACAACACGGTGTTGCAATTATATGCACATTATTGGAGATTTTGTTCTATTGCTTATGAACAGGAACAGCAAAACAAAAAGGAACACCAMAATCAGGATTTCTATTCTAGGCATTCTCCTTTGAGCTATTATTACTTGATCAGTTCCAGAGGAATGGATGAATTCAGGAACCTGGGCATTGGAATGAGGGAGTTTGGGGGCTTGTTTGGGTTTTRAAGTGGAGCAGGAATTCATTGGTAGAGAAAATCTCTGTGTATGGCTTGCACAGCCACAGGCATGACAGATCAGACTGCACATGCTAAACTGGATGAAGCAGAGYTAAAACAGAGAGGGGGCAACTCAGCAATTCCAAGAAATAAGATTTAATCTAAGTAAAGCACAAACAATTCCTTCAGAATGGCCAGCAAAATCCCGCTGACCTCAGTAATTTCCCAGAAATTTGGGATGACACACACCACAATGTTTGGAATACATAGGGAGAGGAAAGGAATCACATTGCTGCACATTTTGTCACAGCTGAAGTATGAAAAATGCCAAGGGCAAGTGGATCTGAAAATAAACAGATAGGCTGCAGTTGGAACAATTGCTCCCAACAAGGAAATATTAGATGCCAGAGAACTCAACCCCCAATCTTCAGGGGACAAGTATTTTCTCTGTTTGTAACATTAGATAAACAATGTGCACAAAGATCTTTGCATASCAAACTCCTGCAACTTCAGCACCACGTGAAACAAAGGAGGATCTAATCCAGAAATGAGACTCCCTAGGCTGACTCATGTTCTTCAAGGCTAAATATAAGATTGCAACTTTCTAATATCTGTGGATAGGGACACTGTGTTCGGTCCTTCAGGACTGGGGATATGATGCCACTACATAAAACCCCAGAACTGACTAACAGAAAGTTGATTAAAAAAGGAAACAAACTTCACTATTTTTTACCAGGAATTCAGTTCTATGGAGGAAAGACCAGTCAGATATTTTAGAATTTGTCCTAAAACTCACTAGCTCCAATACATGWTTTTCCATTATTTGCTAGGAGTGCTGGACTTCTACCCTGCTCAAGTACTTCTTACCAGTCTTGATCCTCATCTCTTTTTAAAAGCASAATTAGATTTGCACAGAGAAAATGACAAACAAAATTGGAAGAGGGAAATATTTAACAAAAAGTAATTAGCAAAAAAAAAAAAATCAAATTGACTACTTTTTTCTCTTATCAGCTAAAATCCTCATACAGTTGCAAGTGGTACTATCTTACGTTGCCAAAAATGCAAAGATGTTGAAAAGAATTTTGCAAGTCAGCCATGTGTCAAAAAATCCCACCTGATTGAACTTTGATAAATGTCTTTTATAAAACAGCAATTGTGTTTGTATTCTTTTTTCCACTATAATCCCTTTTTTTTTTGTGGGGGATTTTTTGACAGTGGTTCTTATAAACATTAAAATCAAAACATTTGGAAAAAGTGCACAACACCGAACCCTTTTGCAAACAGCCATGGGAAAATGTGCAGCTGACAGATTACTTCTGGGAAAAAAAAGCAGGTTCTGGAACTGGACCATCTCAACTTTATATAAACCCAGAATATCCCTGGTTTTACACCTAGAATTTGGCAGGGGAAGGGGGAAGCAATTTGGAGCAAATTAAAAGGAAAACCTCCCAGAGGATCTGATGTTGATGCTTCCCTCAAAATCAGCTATTTGTAAATAAATAAATAAATGAGGCTGAATAGAAACCGTTATTTTCCATACAACCTTCCAMAGCACAGACAAGAACGAAGGACAAAGTCAGATGGTTTCATCATGATTACAGACAGAGAAAGAAAAGAGAACAAACTACAACCAGATATTGTTAAAGATACTGTTGGTTTAAAGACAACTCCCCTTCTTCAAAGGGTGACAGAAATGCGCTGGCCCCACAGGGAAATTGAGAATCTTCTCATCTTTGGGCTATAATCTTCTTGTTTCTCATCTTCCAGGGACATAAATCACTGCTGAGCATTGTGACACATCCTTCTGTAGCAATACCATCACCAGGCCGGGTTGAAYGTGTCCCAGCCTGGCCTTAAACAAGGAGCATTTTAGGGGAGAGGGAAGCCATCAGATGCAATGCTCATATAGGACAAACTTAAGAAGATTTATATATCAATCTGCATAAACAAGTAAGTCTACTGATTTATACGGATGGGCACTGCAGCTGCTCACTTCGCCAGGATTCCAAGGACAGCCTTTGGTCTGAAATCATCTTTGCCAAGCTTACATCTCAATAATCCAATTAAAACTTACAAGAACTAATTAAACTTAGTGGATAATGATAGTAACAATAACCCACAGTAATTTCTAGCATTTTCTATCTTCAATGCACTTTACAGGCATTAACTAATTAATGGATAACATGAATTAAAAAATCAATGAATGAGCATAGCATATGATTAGAATTAACATTTCAATTACTCTCCCTCTCTGACCACTATATTCACAAAACACTTCTCATTTCTTTGCACGTGTGTGTAATAATTAGAAAGAATCCTGTACAACTTACTACAAAGTAATTACAGAGTTTCRGAATTGTCCTGTACACTCAGAACTCACATCTGCTCTCCTATTGTCCCTGAAATTCTGCCTTTTTAGCTATTTCCACAGTTCCGTGTCACTGTAATCTCTTTTCCCTTAGCTTTGCTCATGGATGGGGTACTGCGAAGTTCCTTCAGCTACTGGGGTACTCGCCCAGACAGAAAAGCTGCATTTGGGAAGTTCATGAGCCAAATCCCCACTGCTCCTTCCCCCATGGCAAAAACACGATATGTGTTGAGCGCAGCCCCCACTGATGCTCTAAAAACACTACTGTTGCTAAAAGCAGAGCAATGCAGAACTTTCCATGGGCCAGCCCGTCTGGATCTGCTTCACAGGACATTTTTTTTAGCCAGAGCCTTCCCATTGAGCTACAGCAGATTAAATGAAATGCAAGTGTATCTGTGCAGGGGCCAAACGTGGAAGTCTCCCACTAGGAGGAATTGAGGCTTTCAGAAACTCAAGACAAAGACACATCTTGGCAACTTGTCTTCCCCTGCTGCCAATTTAAACCTTACAGTTTAAAATTACTTCCTTTCAACATCTGTTGTTTTTGTGGCTAACAGATTGACCTCTGTGAGTAAGGAAAAGTCTGCAGAGATGTCAGTGTCCAGATAACTCTCAGTCATTAGAATTTTTCCAAGAGTTTTCGAGGCTTGTCAGGTACTAAAACCAACCTAAGCTAACAATCTCCAAAGTCAKGAGGACCCACACACATTAGCTACCACACATAGCCTGCAATAAAAAGAAACCTCCTGCAGCTACCAGGATGAATGCATTTGCCTTTTCTCCAAAACACCAATTTGCAGCCTTTTCCCTGCTGGTGCCTTCCTCCCACTGCCCTTTCCGTCTGCAGAGAGTTGCAGTTTGTCCTCCTGCTGTTCCACGCACCTTTTTAATGAAAATTAATTCATGTTGCAGCATTTTCCCTGCTAGTTGTGTAGGCTGAGCCTGCCTTTGCTCTGCCATTCTCTGCCTTTTTTTAAGGACCAATGCAAATTGCCCAGACAGAGTTTCCTGTAGAAACTTCTTTTTCTCACATGTCCCCCTCACATAATTGTAAAATATGACATGGGAACCTGTAAGTGTAGAGGGACAAAAACATTTCTCCAGCCTGACACAGTTACCTCTTAYGACTTCTCTGCACCTAACTCTTTAGGTGGCAATCTCTGTTCCAGCTGTTCTTTTTTTAGTGCTGGTTACATGTTTCCAGTCAATGCAATCAATAGCACAMTTCTCATGTTTGCCTGATTACATAAATAATTATAGATCCAGTGCTCCCAGTGCACAGGTTGAGGTGACAAAGGGGAGCACAGCAGCGAAAGCCAACAGCACTCATTCAAACCCTGCTGAATAAAGTTCTTACGAATAATTCAATTATCAGCTTCCTTTTTCCATTTAAATTCATTAAATGCCCATAAACTTCTAACAGGAAAGGCCACTACTGATTTAAATCCTCTTCATTACCTCCCTTGCTTCTGACTAATAGAGCTGCAAATATTCATTCTCATGTTAATTATTTTTTATAATATTATTATKCTTTAAAATGGAGTCTTTCTTTAATTTAGACAGAAGCTGGTGAGGTCTGTATAGTGATATTTCAAGCTCATTGAATTTTGCTTTCAGCCATGAAAAAATCTGTGCAACTTTGTCAAGTTCCAATCTGATCACTTCAGAAAAGYATTTCTGGACACACYGCAGATGAAAGAACTGTGTTAATAAAGTTTTCTGGACCCTGAATGAAAATTCTCATCGGAATTCTTAGGAACTGGACATTCTTGAACCCTTACTAGCAGCTGTGGGGAAGATGCTACAATTTTACAATACCGATACTGWGGCAAACAGGTTGAAACAGGAAAAAAACTCCAGGGTCATTGCTGCCACACTGAGACAGAGTTGTGAGGCTGAAACATTTGGTTGCCACAATGTAGGAATCAGATTTAATGGCAGCATTTTCCAAGCAAACAGAAGATGRAAGGATTCCAGGTACTCYGACATGGMGCCATCCCAGGAATCCCCCTGAATMCACCCCTGTGTGCAGCAGCCTCTGCTGCCACTATTGGTCTGTGCCCTCCAAAGAGGATAATGAGGGAAACCCACCCAATTTCTAAAGCACAGGGGAATATTCTTGGAAGAACAGCAATGAGTCCCATCTCAGGAGGCTTGGGAGAGCTGGAGAGGGATATTGCTCTGAGACTAGGAGATGATTTTAGACCAGATTCAGGCACTGGCCCAGAACACAAGGAAATTTCCACTGCTGTTGGTACTGTACGTCATTGGGATAAATAAAGGCTTTCCTAARCTGTCCCCTCCCCATTGCCTTTCAGAAGTACTGCAGTCACAAAAAGCAGCAAAAACTTGAAGACTGCAGGAAATGCAAAGTATTTCTCTTCTACAAAAATGTTCTAAAGCAAAGAGGTATCGTATGGAGCAATATTTCATAAGAAATTACAGCCTCATAGCTCTGCCTTTAGCTTTTCCATTTAGCACTCCTACCCAAATGCTCTCCCACCCACACACCCCCAGAATTATTAATGCTTATGAAAGAGCATAAAGTTTTCATAATAAAGAAGGTTTTTGTCCAGTATCTAGAGAATAATATGGCTCATTCAATATGCTCCCTTAGGGAAAAATAACATTTTGATCTGCTGTAACTGGATGCTTTTTCTTGGGACAATACAACCTGATTTTATTTTGGATTTATAAGGCTACCAAACAGCTCTGCCTGCAGACAGTGTTTTCATTGTGGGGGTGTCAGGTGTGCTGCTTGTTACATATCATCATCTCACACCATGTGTCGTGTAGAATAAGGGGAGCTTTGTATCTCTGATCCTAAAAGCTGATTCTGGGGGCTTTTTTCTCATTACTAAAAAGACAGATGTACTAATGCTCAGTTTTTATACATGAAATCTACTTCAAGACTCTGCTTTGCTGCCATTTATTGTTTGTTTCTGGAAAATTCTTGATCAGCCAGAAAATGTGGTGATGTCACTAAAACATGCAC
The DNA here is from genome assembly GCF_030028575.1 of Malurus melanocephalus. Lineage (NCBI taxonomy): Eukaryota > Metazoa > Chordata > Aves > Passeriformes > Maluridae > Malurus > Malurus melanocephalus. Next base: position 1,734,828 of record NW_026623245.1, on the reverse strand, counting down.
TTGCAAAACAACCTAAATAAGCATTTGCTTGCACTAAGGTTAAGGCCAGACTRCAAATTTGAAAGTCAGGTGCAGAGCCAGGGATTTTAGCTGACAGTGCTTTAATATCAACAAGCTTAATGTTATGCTAAAAAAACAGTAAGAGCAGCTCAGGCAAGAATGTTTTGGCAGAAGGGAGAGGCAGTTCTCAAGGCAGCTCAGTGCCCTCTAAATACAAATCAAAGTTTGGATATGCCCACGGCAGTGAGGTGACATCTGCACAGAACAGGGGAGCACTGGTACAGGTGTCACACTGTGAAAATGGTGGTCACCTTCAGCATCACCTAAAGCCTCCAAGCACTTGTCAAGGGTAACTAGCCCTCTGTTACTCCACTTTATAGAGATCTAGGCTAGAAGAAGCCAGGCAGGAGTAACTACTTGTGTCAAGGCTTGTCAGAGTCTTCATCAAGTGTCTAGCAGGGAGGGGACAGTCTCCTAAATATCACTTTCCCGACTGGAATAACCAATTCCATAGCAGCCTCATCTGTCCATGAGAAGTACTGCATGAGAAGCAGGGAAACAGCAGTGGAATTACTTCAGTAAKCTCAGTGAACTGCATAGATTTGTTATTTAGTGAACATCTTCTGGGGRAAAAGCCAACAAACAGTCCCCTGGATTTATTATTGAAATTTTCAGAAAAAAAAATTAATATGAGCACTAAAATTGCAGAAATTAAACATAAAGCATCAAATAAAACATAATTGTACTGAGGAGCCAAAAGCTACATTCCTCTCTGGCTTTTATATAGGTAAATCAAATAAACTTGGTCTGTACCTGACTTTGATAAGAAATGCTGACCCAGTCTCATCCTCCTCAGCATTTGCCACCTATTCAGATGCATCCATATGCACCCAGTCACTCCAAGTGCTCCTTGGGGACAGCGTGGATCCGAGTGGATGGCTCGGCTCTCCAGGACCCTCTGGATGTATCCCAGCACAGAGACCCCTGGGCTGAGGGCAGCCTGCTCCAGGCYAGCTGTGCCCACAGGGCACATAGGGCAAATCCAGGCCTTTCTGGCCRTGTGTCCCCATCAGAGAGGATTGAAACAGTGCATGACTTGAAGCACCACAAACCTGAGACTATGAGCACTGAGAGCGCAGCGCTGTGTGGGAGTTACTGCTAATGGAAAACAGGGTCCCTTAAACGAAATCCCTGSCGGTATTAACTCAGTCAAAGCCAAGGGAAGATGTCTGGGCCTCTCCCCAGAGGGGCAATCTCCCCAGAGCACAGGGAATGTTTCCTCTGGGGCTGAGAGATTGACAGTCCCTTGCAGAAACTCAAAAAAAAAGGGGATAAATGTGGGTGACATGTAATACGGCATGGGGTCATCACCCACAGCTCAAAATACCTGCAGCCTGTCCAGGCGGCTCCTCCTCAATCAGATCACCTCAGCCGGGTCCCACAGAGAGCGGCGGGGGAAAGGCGGGAAGAGCCTTCCGCCGCCAGGTGGCACCCGCACACAGGCRGTGCCCGAGAGCCCGGCCCGCACCTACGTGGGCACGGAGAAAATGTACACAAATTATACACTTGTAGAAATGTATACGTCAGCACTCCCCCGGCCGCCTGATACCCCCTCCTGACTGAGATCCACGGAAAAAGAGGGCTTCACTTCAGGCCTTCAGTCCTCTACGGCCCTTTGGAGCACCCCACAACTCCGGGTCTGCCCCTGCTCCAGCTTCTCCTCCCGGCACTGGCAAAGGGGCAGTGGCACCACAGAGAGCGATTCCAGAGAAAYTGCCCTGTGCCTCTCCCCAGAAAGGCCCACACCTTTAGTGAATCACGCAAAGTGTCACTTCCACGGGTAACAGAGTGATTCTGAAGAATCTCATGCTGTTTTATGGGGTTTCCCCCACAGAATTCCATTCTTGTGTATGGACATTGCACACAACATTTTACACTGCTGGCCACTTTGGGGTTACCACTGAAGGGATTATTTGATGTACAAATCCAGGATTACAGTATCGTTTGATGGAGGAGGGAAGTTCAGGCATGGCTTACAGACAGATGCATATCAGACCAGAACAGGATTCCTGGTCTAAGTCTTTGCTTTAGCTACACATCATTCCCTCAGCACAACCATGAGTCAGTGCTATCACACTTATTTGTCAGACAGAAATTCCTACAAGTGTGGGCTTGGAGAGAAGAGGTGAATTGTCTCAGTGACAGTGAGCCATGGCCGAGGCAGGGAAAGGACAGAAATCCTGATCCTCGACTGATGCTCTAACCTTCGGGAGCATCCCTATGAAAGCTGTCACCTGGTCTTCCTGTCTCACTCTCTTCCCTCATACACAAGTCAGGAAAGTCTAATCAAATCAAATATAAATAAAAACCAAAACCTGAGCAGTTCACTTTTACTGCGTGGTATAGTGTATGTGAAGGTGACTGGGCAATAACTCATGGTTACAGCTCTCAGGCTCTGATGAAATAAAACTAAGGGATGTTTCCCAAAAGAACCACAGTCTCTCAGGCTKCAGCTCTTAAGCCTGAGAGCAGCTGATAAAATGAGAACCAAAAAAAAAGCCAGAATTTGTGTGATGTAGCCACCTCAGCCTCTCCAGAGGCATATATTCCYAGAAAAGCATTTGGGAAACATCTTTCTTCCCCAGTATATTGCCTTCCTCACAAGAAGGTAAGAGGAAAACATGCCCCACCTTAGAATACTATATTTTACTAWGAACAGTAGCTAGAATTCTGTAGGATTGGACAATTCCCTCTCTTGAGTGATGCCATCTCACASTATCTGCTCAGGGAGCCCTGCCAAAGTCTGCTGGCAAAGGGACCTGACAGGCTTATTCCTGTCTCTTTGGCTGAATAAGTTCATTAGGCTTACAAGGGAGAACAAGCTCAAATAAAGTGTACACATCACTGTGCCCTGCCTTAATGAAAATGTATGATCACTAWACAGCTGACACCTAAAACACTACCCACACAAAGGAGGCACACAGGTTCCTCAATTAATAATGCTTTATTTTCTGTCAAAACTCCTCAGGTAAGGTGTTTTGTTGGTGGGTTTGTGGTTTATTTTTTGGGAGGGGCATAAGAAGCTGCACCATGTGGAACTGGGYCTCGGGAGTTCCTGGATGTGCTTCAGAAAGCACTTGAAATATCAAGGTTGTCAGGATAATAATTGGAAAAGATGTATATCTTTTAGTGACTTAGTGATATTTTTGCAATCAAGGTTTTGGAAAATACCATACAAGCAATGACCATCTTTTCTGCTATTTCCTATTTTTGTAGCTGATAGCTACATTTGTGCAAATCCAAAAGATTTWCACCTCAGAATTAAATATAAGCATCTAATTATACAGGTTTCTCTCCAGAAGGGGAAAAATGTCAGTCCTSTGTTGCACTTTTAATTTTGCCAGACCTCAAGTAATGACCATTTGCCATGGGTGTTTTAACACAGCTCTGTCCACTAAGTATTCCACAATATAGGATCCAGGCTTTCTTCTGACAGCTAACTAATTGATTCTCAGAGAGAATGAACTTTCCAAAGGTGAGGAAAAACCATTTATGCAATCATTTTTTTGTCACAGCAATAACATCTTTAAAGGAAGTAAAAATTTTACTTGGAATATGATAAGAAAAAGCATTTCAGCAAGCAGGATTGGGCTGGCTCCTGTCCCTTCTGAGAAGGAAAATATATGGTTTTTTTTTTTCACTTTGTTCTATAACTTGTGATATAGAGGGTTTAGATTTAAGGTTATCTTTTTTATGTCCACTTTTATCACCAACCTTTCCAATGATCTTGTTCATTCTGGCTGCAGAAATGGAGGCACATAATGTTATGCCATTTGCAACCCATTACAGAATGTTGTTCCAATGACTTGCAATCGAGTGCAATATAAAGCTGTTTATAAGGCAGCTACTTGAGTACAGAGTTTAACATAACTAAAAGATACTGAAAAGAAAGGGTCCCAGAGCCATCGTATTTTTATKTGCTYATAAAACTATTTTGGAACTTTAATATTCAAGCATAAATTTAAGCCAAATTAAAGCACTGAAATGTTTACTGAGGTCATATTTWAGGAACAAGTAACTTCAAAAGTATTTAGAAAACAAAAAYTGGGATCRGAAGGCATACCTCTGCACAGGACAGCAAAACTCAAACAGGATGGTTTAGCTAGAAAACAGTGTGTTCACTGAAAGTGAAAAGTAATGAATAACCCTTTTATGAAGGTGCTTCACATGCACAAATCCCATCWAACACAAGAGGCTGAGAGACACATYCAAGTCCCCTTTGAACATGAGAAAAAACTAAATCAAATGTACATTTCCTTAAAAGGGGCAGGTCTTTGGGAGGTAAAAATAATGGAGCTTTGCTAATTTTAGTCCAGGACTTGAAAGTGCTTTGCAAATGGTCTGGGCTCAGCGCTGCTCCTGGGAAATGAAGGTGTTGTTGTCCCCTTTTTATAGACTGTGTGAGAAGCAGATTTTTGCTCTCATATTTTGAAACATCAACCACACAGTAGAAAAAAAATTGAAACACATCTGTCCTTAATGGGGTTTTAGGTCAGCTGTTCCAGCTGGAACCATTAGCCTGATTTAGCACAGGAATTTCTGTGTTCTCAAAATTGAGGGGAGAGAGGCTGAAGGCCATCACATGGAGCACAAAGGCTGGGGAGCAAATTCTGCTCTGTTATACTGTAAGTACTGTGTGACCCTGATCCAAAGGGAAAATCCTCTTGTCATGGACCCGTGTATGAGAACAAGGAGCAGATTCTGAGGGGCCAGCAGAGCACACAGAGCAGCAGCCCCTGATCTCAGATTATCCCAGGCAGAGGCTGCCCTGGGACAGGAGAACCACTGCCCTACTGGAGCAGCCCTTTGGGGCAGGATCAGAGGCTGAGCTGCCTGGGAGGGGACAGCGATTCCCCCGAGGAGCTCTGTTGGTGCCATTTGGCAGTTTCATTGCTTTCCACATCTTCTGCTGGTTTGCATTACTGCAAAAAGGCAGCATAAAGTGGAAAAAGCACATGTTTTCAGAGTTCTGACAGTTTATACAGTACRCCATGCAAGATGGCCCAACTATTTTCCTTTTCTGAAAAAAAGATGCCCTTGAGTAAGACTTAATTCCCAGTTCCAAACTGGCCAGCAATTAGGAGTAGATGAGCACTCCACACTCCATCACAATACAGTTACAACTATTTAAAACCCAATTAATTCTCTTTCTAACTTTCCCATCAAGCTGTAAAGTTTCAGTTGGCAAGGATTTTTACTTTGATTTTGAATTCCTGCTTGGAAGATTAACTGAAAATGGATTTKGCTGGAACAGCTGCAGTGAACATATTTTGTTTTATTTTGTTGCCATCTCAAATAACAATACTTAGCACTCTTCATCTTCAAAGCATTATACAAACATTGAGTCACATCCCCTCACAACAATCTCGTGACATCACCTTCTGTGAATAAAATCATTCTCATTGCAAAGAGGTGGAGAAGTAGCAAGAGRTCCACAATTTCTGCAGGGTCACAGGAAGAGTCCTTGGCTAAGGCAGATAGAGGAGCCAGGGGTTCACAGGCCCCTTGTTGTCCTCACTTTATTAACCTCCACTTCTGCAGAGGTGGGGGTTGCTTTGGGATGGGGTTTTCTTCCCTTTTTTATTTTTTCAGCTCTGTTCATCCCAGGATACATCCATGACAGCCAGCTGTGCATGTAGCAGCTTGTAGGGGCTCATGCCACTACCTGTCCTGCCACCTGAAGTTAAGCATGCACGGCTGGGTCCAAGGTAGGGAGTTCCCTYTTCCCTCACTGAATAAATGGTATTTTGGGCAGGGTCCTACGCAAGTGCATCTCTGCCCTCAAGTCACTGAGGCCCTTGAATCTGGGTCCACCCTGCCAGGGAAGGAAGATGATCCTTCTCTTCAGCCACACTCAAGYCTGCCCAAGTCCTGATCTCTGAAGAGTTCACTGCCTGTGGGGGAAAGCAGCGCCAGGACCAGCACTTAATCCTGAGTGCTGTTTACTCAAGGCTCACACACTGCACACGTGACTTCTAGGCCTAAATTAGGAACCTCAGGTCGCTCTGAACTCTGTGGAGAAAGGTGCCTCCTGTCAGGGGGTAACTCAGAGATGTTCATTTAGGCTCTGCTGACTACAGAGAGTGCCTGTGTTCCTAAATTAGACATCTAAATCAGTAGTCTGTGTGAAGCAAGGTAGTGTGAATACATGCCTATAAATACATATTCTYTGCAGTGCCAGCTCCCATAAAGTGAGTGAACATCAAACATGCAGAGCACAGAGTTGTCAAAGCTTCTTTTTCTGAAGAAAACTGATTAAAAAACCCATGCTATTTGTGATCCTTTGCATGTCTTGGTTTCTTTCTCTATTTACTTGGCTTCTTCCTAAATATCTAAAGAGATTTTTCAGACTAAAAGAATCTSATTATTCCCTGCAAAACTACATTACCTAGAGAGCCCCTTTCCAAAGCATTCCAAGCCACAAGCAAGGGAACATCACCTCCTGAAGCATGACAGGTATGTGGTGACAAAATCTAGWTTTTGCTGAATTTACACCTTTGTGAGGTCAAGAACCTTATTTGTAGAGTGGAAGGTGCTTGGAAGAACTGGCCAGTTCATCATGAGGCTGAATCACAGCCAGGCTCATTAGTCCTGCACAGCAACTTTAAACAAGTTATTTCACCTGTATCCTGCCATAAGGTACCCTCGATCTCAGCAAGCACAGCCAGGTGCTTCCTCTGTTAAGTCCTAGTGCCAGTTTTTCAGTGAAATTGCTCACAGAATTCCCAGAAGCAATTCCTACGTRGTGGAGGTGTGCTGCTGAGGCAGCATGAGCAGCTTGCACCGATACAACTGTGCTGGGCCTTCTCTCTGCCAGAATTTCAAGCCAGAATTTCCTTAAACAGAAAGGGCAACACCTCTGTCAAAGCCTTACATAAGCTTCTGGTCCATTTAAAAATTGTTAACTTGACTATTTACAGTGAAACATAACAAGAATTTCYGCTTATACAAAATGCTGGTGGGACATTAAAGGAAAAACCCTCACCAACTAACAGGGTCATTTTAATGTGTATTTTACATTCTAGTTCTACACATAAAGTGTGCAATTAGAACCTGTTCAATTCAGCCCTCCATCTCTCCTGTGTCATGGCTGCAACAATCTGAGGCAATGCAGACCCCCAGCATCAAGAACRAACTTTGGCCCCAGTAAAACCAGCTGAATTGTTACTGCCTTGAGTGCAGGAAATTACAGACAGGAAGAGGGTACTTCAACTAAGAAAGCTGGAGCCAGTGAACCTGAACACAGAAGGACAAATGAAATTGTCCAAAGTCTCACCTACAGGTAGAGCACCCTTGCCACTCTAAAGCTAAAAGGGAAAAAGCACAAATAAACCCACCACTGATATGCAGCTTTCCAAGCAGCAAGTCTGACTCTGGAGGTGAACAGTGTTGCCAGCACTGACCGAGCTCATGTCTTCTGCAGCTCTTTCTGGCACTTTAGGTTCCCCACAGAGAGCCATTTATGGCCTTTCTATCACTGTAGTGTAGTGAAGTGTAAGAATACATAACAACACCAAGAGCACATAAAAACACACAAGGAGAGAAAGAGGAKGCAGCTGAAAGAATTTTGAGAACTTCTTTCTCTCCATAGCAATCCCCAATTAGTGACTTTTGTTTTATTCTGGATCCTCTTTGTTCTTTCTGAGACTGTATTAGCAAGTGCACACCCAGGGACTGAAATGAACCCATTGTATTCACTGCAATGTACCAAGTGTGTAAAATAATCATTTCCCCACATTTATCATTCGATTCTACACATGCAGGTTGCAGAATGGCAAAATATTGCACAATAATCTGTGTGATGGAAGAAGCAAGAACAAAATCTTGTGCTGTTCCTCCCGGACATGCTTATGTGCAGTGAATTAAATGGCACAGGATGAGTTTAAAATGGATATTTCTCATTGTTCCATAATGCCACTAAAGTTTACAGGGTAACAACACTGGCAGCTGAATCAGGTTCCCACYGGGACTTCAACAAATGACATGTTAGACCTTAAATGAACCCCTACTGGAGGTTCAGGCACTGTTTCATACCAGAATAGTGTTTTATACAAGCTTCACTTCACAGAAGCATCACTTTTTTTAGGTATAATGAAGTGATGAACGAATGAAATGAAGAAAGGTAACCAGATACCAAAGGCCTGTATGCATTTATTACTTCAACATGAAAATACAGTGCACACTGGAGGGGGGAAAGGTTCAGTAAAAGCAGTTTCAGCAGARGAATTTAAAATTATTCACATATTCCTTGGAAAGAATCCATAGCACTTTCATCTGGTAAGAGTGGTGCTGTGTTAGAAATTGTGTCATCCGCAAGAGCAAGAAAATAATGATCTAGCTAAGATTTGATTTTGAACCAGTTGACTTGTCCAAGAGCAAACAAAGCAGCATGGGTAGAACAGGAAAAAAAAATACCCCCTGACCAGTCCAGGGYTGAGAGGAAGTTTTGTGGACTGTAATAGCACAGATGCCCTTTCCTAAGAAACAGCTCTTRCTCCAAATGGCTCCTGAAAAGCACTTTTATGAAAATTCCATTGCTAAAAAAATAAACAAGGAGGCAAAAYGACCACCATACATACACAAATAAAGAGTAAAAATACACACATGTATGTAATACATATATAAAAACATAAATATAGGCAAAGAATGAAATGTTCTCAGTTAAGTCTGAGACACCAAAGAAAATGTGATATTCTTGCCARCTATGGACAGAAAAAGCCCAGCAACTGTAGCCATTAAAGATTTATAGGAGATTCCTGTAAAAAGCAGGAGGTAAAAAACCCAGAAGTCACCGAAGACTTTTCATCAGACAGGCCAACTTAATAAATTCGTTCAATTTGCCTCTCTTCCATGCAAGGGTGTAAATGCAGGGTGGGAAGCAGGAGACTAGAGGTGATGGGAACAAAGCTCATTAGGAAGCAATAAAGAAGGAAGAGACACCAGAAAATGAATGTTAGTTCATTGGGGGAATTTTAAAAAATGCCATTTGTCTTCATGACACAGAGGCAGAGAGCTCAGCAGGCCCATGCACAGGGTGGGTTTGCGGGGACCTCTGGCTCCTGCTGGCCTCTGACCTCAGTGTTCAATCAAAGCAACACTGAGCTGTGCATGGGGCCACCTTGGAGTATCTGGTGAGTAGAGTCCTTAAAGGTTACAAGTCAAACCCAGAATCAAAAGAGACACCTAATACACCTGATCCAGGATTTCAGCAGACTGCAGATTACCAGTGCCAATGCTGAAAATTGAAATTCCAAGCTCATATACACCTTGGCCTGGGCCCAGCCTCACCTGACACACCACACACAGGGCTCCTTCCTGCTCCGTGCTGATGGGACAAGTGTGGATATGACCCTCTGAAGGAGCATTCCRTAATTCCATGCTAGATTGGAGCTGGATGCTCTTGAACTGGGACCATTTACCCAGACAAAAATTTTACTTTTGCATAGAAACTCATTTCCCATGAGCAGGAATTCAGAGGAAGGCAAGCCGCCCCTTAGGAAGAGGGATCCAGACATTGAACCAGCAGCCTTGTCGAGGAATCTCCATAAGCCACATCCCATAAATAAGTCAGGCTCAATTATTTTATATCAAAACAATATCTTAGCTTTAATGAGTGCAACTGCCAATACAGTGAGCCCTGCGTTATGAATCGCTATTTTCTCCTTCCCAGCACTTTCTAATTTCCTGCTAAGGAGGCAGCGGAATGGGGTCATTAATCTGAATTAGGAATACCCTGACCTGCTCTGCACTTTATCTGCTAACATTTTCTGGCACAGCAATATCGGATGGGATTTGGTATGTTAGACAACAGGGGGAGGTGAGAAATGTAGGTCCTGATTTTAAATAACCTCGGGAAGATGTGGATTTTTACAGCAACCTCTTACATTTAAAAGCAACACAGGCTTCTCTGTCTTGAAACATYACAGAAAATACATTAAGCAGAGAGCACATAATATGTTCTTTAAACAAACTAGCATGGGGACTTTTCTCCTTTTCCTTCAAATTAAATACTGGAATATTTTTGAAAATACACAGATGAATGAGATCACAAAAAATCTGTAAATAGTAATGCAAGGAACTAGAATAGAAAAAGAGTATAATGAATAACAAKCCTCAGAAAATTAATGAAAACAATGTACCTAATTTTATTTTCCATTTATAATGCAGCTTTTCTCACCTGGTGGCCCAAAAGCCCTGACAAAAGATGGGTCATGCTGGGTCTGCTCTTTTCAAGAAGAATTGTGCAAAGAGACAAACATGATCTAGCCCTAGGGGTCCAATATCTGAAAACACCTATGCACTCAAGCCTTGCTCTCTTTTTTTTTGATTATAATTTTTTATGGGACTAAAATAAAAAGTGCAAGCTGTAGTCACAGAATGCATTCCCATTGCACGTGGCACAGGACAGTTCAGACCAACAAAAATACACGGCCAGGACTGAGACCTCAGTGCTGCCCAGAYTCATTGCCAGCTGTTTTACAAAGGAATGCACCTCCCTCAAAATAACTTTCCACAAAYGGATAATCCCTGCAAAGTCAGTGGGAGTTTTCCACAGGATTTAAACTGCTCATGGAAACAAGAATTTCCAGCAGCCAGCCCAAGGCCCCRATGAGCTCGTACACGAGGTCTACTGAGATTCCAGGGCTCTTCTAGCAGGACTGGGCCTAAGTGAGAGAACAGATCCTCAACAGATTCCATGCCTGGAATGGTGAATATCCATCACCTGGGACTCTGCATTCGCAACAGCAGCAGCATCACGGGAAGCTTTGGCTGAAGATATGGATGAAATGCTGCACACACTAACACAGCAGAACACAAACAATTTTCACTACAAATTACTCAGTAATTATTCTCCAGTCCCTCTACACATTTGAGAAGCCCAGAAGATTAAAAGCCAGCAGTAAAACTTCCCCCCCGCTCCATATATCTTTGGTAAAATCCTAATTTTCTCCTGCTTATGGCTGTTCTATTGTGCCAAAATCCCTTCAGCATTTAGTTCTACTTAGAACTAAAGTGGTCTTTCCTCTGCCCCAGACCTGTGGCTCCCAGGGTGGCACATCTATTCTGAGGTTAGATAACATGTTAAGCAGTTATATCTCACAGTGCAAACATTTTCCAGCTCTGTGAACCTCGCTGCTGAACGGGTGTTTAGGCAGACCAGAACAGAGCCAAAGAAGTTAATAAAGGCAGAAGACAAAGCTTTTCAGTTTTTCAGATTTCTGTGCTTGTCATTTGTTGGCTGTACCTCGATTTCTCTCAAGGAGACAGTCAGCTCATTTCAGCCTCTTCTCAGCCTGCTGACATGACAGAGAGGGAGAAAAGCTAATCCTGAAGCTGACAGGTATCAAGAAATAGATCTGAAAATTGGAGGCTAAGTTCCCTCCAATTTTTGTACTAACAGATTCTTCTCCTAACAAGCMGTGCTGTGATGTCCCCGTCCCTTATCCTTGCACTGCATACAGCAAGAGAACATGAGATGAAATGTTAGTGCTGGAAACAAGGTGAGCTGATTGCTTCCCTTATTTGATGTAAGGAAGTTTAACAGAAACATCACAGTTTTCTCTTCCATGCAAACAGATTACAAAAAATGCAACATACAGGCTACAGAACCAATTATTTTTTTACCTCTGTTAACATGTGACACTCACAACAGATAGGATGGAGCTGGAGAAAATAAAAATTGTCTATACATCTTCCTACCGTTCACAGTCCTGCCACCTTTGCCACATCTCCCTTTCTCGTTACCTTGTTACCCAAACATAGACATTCCCATACGTGATATAACTACTTCCCCTGACTTAAAAAGACATATTGTGCCTAAAAAAAAAAAGAAAAGAAAAATACATATAATAAAAAAAAGCGAAGGGCTGGGAACTCCTGTCTTGATTGATTTCATTTATCTTTTAAATACACATGCTGGCATACAAGCTAAAAAGAGCAAGGCAGCCTTTAAAAGTGTAGGTGTACACAGAAAGAATCTCTCTGCTGCTTATTCATCTCTGACTTCCTTTTATTCCAGAGAAAGAAYTGCAAACTGCAGAGCTGATGACCTGTGGTTTGACAACTGCTTTAGGACCAGGAAATCACTTGCCCTTCACTGGACTAGCACTGGTTTGCTTTATTTTTTTTTCCTATTTTCAGCCTTTGACTTTAAAAAAATTTATTACATTTTGGCAAACAGTTAAGAGTGCAGGAATTGCTGGTCAGCAGTCCTGCTGCCTCAGCAGCCTGCCTTTGCCAGCAGCTTTCAGGAAACCCTTTTTGGGCAAATGGTACAGGTTCCTTTTGCCACTAGGGCCCACACAGACACTCCCTCGTGGCTGTGCCCCTGTGGTTGAGGACATCAAACAGCCCTTCCTTAACTTTGAAGAAGCTCCAAACAGCCTCCTGACAGCCTCCTCTATTGCACACTACCAACCTTAGAGGAATGGCATTGTTTCTCAAGGAAAACCTCATGATTTCCACTGACATTCCAGCCCTGAGCAGTCCTTCTGTCCTACTGGCGGGTGACAACGCATTAAAAAAGGTAAATTCTATCACCAAATTAATTCCTTGCCCAGCTGAGTTGTGACACCAATAAGTACATCCTAAACTCTATTTTCAAATCCCACCAAAGCTGTAACACATTCTAACACTTTTTTTTTTCTCCTTCCACTGCCATCCAGTTTTTCCAAAGGAAACAGAGTAGCTCTTTTCATGAGTTTTTTGAGAACTTCGGAGGCTGAMACTCTGCCATGCAGCAATTCCTAGAAAAAGGAAAGCAGAAACACTGAACATTTGAACTCCCACAAATAACCTCCACGATGATTTTCCACATGACCCAGAAGAATTATTTTTAGAACCAGAAAAGTAGCTTTATTCTCTATTTCCATTTAGTCCTTGCAATGTTGGAAAGCACATTCAGTAAGGATGAGTATTATTTCTCCGTGATGCGGATTCCCTTGGAAAAGCAATAATTCCTAGAAGTACCAGCCATGATGAAGACAGGCTGTTCTAAGCACAGTGTAACTCATGGTGAGAGCTTCTCCCTCCTGAGAATTTTCAACCAAAGGAGGCAAAACAGAGCAAAMAAAGGATGAGGAGTTTGTTTTGGAGGCCAAGGATCTTCCCTAGCACCCATTTTGCTGCCRTTTTGTGTGAGATGGGATAAGTCAACAACCCATCTAGATTTTAGACTCTACTCCCTGCTCAATCACCACTGTCTTCTGCCTCCACTACTTGCCATGAACTGAGAGATTTTGACTAAAGCTCCCAACCACCCTTTTCTGGGCAGACCCAACAGGAAACTTCCGTCCACCCCTGACTTCTGCTTTCCACTCTTCAGGGCCTGGGAGCACCAGTGCCATTGGGTGATCACAGCAGAGGCTCAGTGGTGCAAACCAGACCATGTCATTTCCAATTTTGACAYCCCCATGCCTTCACAGCCTGCAAAAAGTTCCTGTTACTCCACAGCAGCCCTRTCCTCTTCATTTCTCAGTGAATACACACACGTTGCTCAAAAGCCCAGAAAATGAAAAATGCTGGCAGGACACCACAAGATCCCGACTCACATTGACCCCTCAGCTGGTGCAGGGCTGAGGGGAGGTACAGAGCRTGCTACCTTGCACCGTGTAGTGATATTTCCCACACAAATTCACCTGTTTGATTTGCCAATATCTTACTTATTTCTACAGGCTGAGGACAAACAGCAGCCATTGACAAATGCTGTGTAAGCAGATTTTTCTGTATGAAATGACACAGAACTTTCATTTCCATGGTGCAGGAAATGAAGCCATAAATTCTATTTACTGTAAAATCCCAGTACTATAAATCATTACAGACTAACGCAAACTGATGAACTCAACTAAAACGTTTCTCAACAAATGGTTGTRGAGGAGCTGAGCTCCATTTGAAATCCATGAAAATTAAGGAGATGCATCATTTGGTTAAAACAGGTTTGGGATTTATGCCTAGGTTCCTAGCACAGGTGAGAACCAGAACCTGGCTCATGTCTGGTTTCTTCCTTAATATTAAAAGCACATCAAAACCTCCCACAGCATTTATATCCCTGTTTCTCAAGCTAAATTAGTCTAGACCAACCTTTTTGTGTTGTGCAATGCTGCAGAGGAAAAACCTTGGCTTAGGAAATGCTTCTCTTCAAAACTTTCCCATCTACACTGTTGCAATCTCCCTCCTGCAGTATTCAGTTCAGACATCAATAACAACACAGATACAGATTCAGGCTAAACATCTGACAGATTTTTAAGCTAAAAAAAATATTCCATGAGAATAACCACCTTTAAGAAACCACTGGGTTTCTTAACCCTGGTGGGATCCTCAGCCATCAGACCCTTGCTTGAGGCACAAAGTTTTCATACTTTTGACTGAACAGGCCATGAATCKCCTCCTTCTAATGAGAACCACCTAAGGATGAATTTGTATTTTGCTGCTCTTTCAGTTTGCAAATCTAACAAAACAATTCTATCTGCTTTTTCTTTTAATAGCAAAAATCATCATCATCAAGAAGTCAGAATTGAGAGAAGCACTTTTGGGTTTTTTTTTCTTCCCTCAAGGTTTTGTTCCCTTTTTGCCTCAATGAATGACAACTCTGATGCTGCAGAGGCCAGGAGAAATTTACCCATAATTCAAGCAATCACACCCACATCTCTGTGCAGGGTCAACATGCCAGGTTTTGTTTGCTTAGGTGGCTCCCATCATTATCTGATTTCTTTCCCTCCGCGGATCATGGCTGTGCCAAGAAGCACGTTCCATTTATACAAATAGCATTTATGTTCTTTAATTAAAATGCAGCATAATCACAAACAATTTAACAGCCATCACCGAGGCACAAGGCAGAACAGCTTGTTACACACAAGCCACAGAATTAAGGCTGGAGACGATTTTCATTTGTTTCCTTATTAAGAAACATAAATGAAGCCTTACATTATTTGAAGATGCTTAGAGAATATAGGTATGAGCACTTGGTGGGTTAATCACTTCCAGACAGAAGACTATTGGTAATTTCTTTAATTACAGTACAACTAATCAAACACAGAAAACTCAAAAGAATTGGCCGGTTCCTATGGATTAGACTGCAGGGGTCCCATCTAATTTCAGGGACTTAACCCACGATTTCCAGTAATGTATTTCAACTCCAACTCCAGAACAAAAACCAAAGCTGTACAGCAGATGGTGAGGTTACCATACCAGTTTCTGTATTTTTCTTTAATACAGCCACAGCTGAGGTTTGGTGAGAAGAGAACATTAACAACCAAGTAAACTGATCGAATGAAGCCCTTGCTACSGAGTCAGGATAATCAGGCTAAACTCGCTCTGAAAAGCTAAGTTCAAAACCTAGAAAAGTCATTTAATTGCAACCTTTGTTCAGAAGAGCAAATACAACTGTCAAAGCAAATGCAACTGTATAAACTGTTATCTTTGTGTGTTTTGGTTATTAGGATTGGAATTTTTCTTTGTGTTGCAACTTAATTACATTTCTTTAGGAGTTTTCAATAAAATAATTTACTGTCATTACCTTAATATTTTCCTGGATTACTAATTTTCTAATTATTTTTAACACACATTTATMACATTTTTAAAAGCCTGTTATAAAATTAAGATGTTTATATTTGGCTGAATCTTATATAAAAATAGAATGAGATCAGTGAGTCAGGAATAAACACTTGCTGGAGAAGRCCTAAAGAATCTTAAATGTATTCAGTATTATTCCAGTGACACATGGAATAATAATTATTTTTACATGGGCAGTGATGGAGAAGGTAATAGAGTATATTACAATGCATGAAAATAATACCCTGTCTTTAACCCAACATATGGTTTTCATGAAAGATAAATTCAAACTACAGAGCAATCAGATGGAAGAA
>NW_026623245.1:1645805-1718880 GCF_030028575.1 Malurus melanocephalus | reverse complement strand
AAAAAAAAAAAAAAAAAAAAAAAAAAAGGAAGGCCAGTGAGTGAACACAGGGATAGACAATTTACTACCTTAATAATAATACAGAAGGGAAAATATCTGGCAAACTCTATCCACACAAAAATGAAAAGTTAAATTTCAGGGAAATTCCCTTCATCAAATACAGCAGCTGGAAAGAATGTAACTGCAATCCTTTGCTTCCCTCATCTTAAAACAGAAAGGGATTGCCCAAAGAYTTTGAGACACCTTTGAGATACCTCTGGGTTTTCACAGCTGATTCATAATAGGYATTTCCGCATCCTGATTCTCCAGAGAACTTGATATCTTCCTGCTAGATCTCATTTGTAGTCCAGCCAATTCTCACCTTGAATTTTCTAGGAGCCTTCTGACCTCAGGTGCACACAGCTAATTCTTCCTCATAATTTATCTTATCCTTCTTTCCAGCTAATTCAATTACTGCTTGATTAGTGACACAAGACAAAGGAGAAAATAAACCTGGGATATCATTAACAAAGAGAGGCAGGGAATTCACCTGCAGATTTCCATGAGAGGCCTYTTCAGTGGGGCACAATGACATGAGGAATGACCAGGGGCTTCCTGTGCCTCTGAGACCACAGGATGGGTCATACACCACTATGCACACTTGAGCTGGTGCTGCTCAGCACAAAGTCAGTGCAATGGGATCCAGACTCCATCCCCTCTGGAGAGCTGTGCAATTTCCCTAAATCCCAGTTCCCAAATTGAAAAATAGTAAGAATGACAATTGATTATCTCAATAGGAAAATAAAGACACCGGAGCTTCAGTGAAGGACAGGAGTGGTGTAAGTCACAGAGCTGAAAGCAGAGCTGACAGCTAACTTGGAAATTTGCTGATCCCAGAAAGGCTGGTTTCAAGTTTTCCAGGGAAAGATRCAGCACTGCATCCAAATACAGGCTGCCCTCTGGGCAGCAAAGCACAGAAGTAACGAATTATTTGCTGCACGTGCCTTTGTGAGGAGTTTTGCTGACTTCAGGAAGGTTTAATCAAACACTCAGAGGGTTCCTCAAATGCTTGAGCAGATACTCCAGCACACCATTCCTCCTGCTGCCTGCTCACTTAACAGCRTTTGGTCCACGTGCTCTGAAAACAGTTCCCTTTGCTTTGGCTTCAGCCAGAGAGGATGTGAAAGGGAAGTGGAAGGCAAATTCTGCTGGTCCCAGTGCTCCAGGGAGTCCTCCTGCCCCAGCTTGTTAAACAACACCGTTAACAGTCCTGCTCTCCCACCGCYCCAGAGCTGCTCTCAAGTCTGTGCAGATGGGAAAATATTTTTCCCCTTCCCTCTCCTCTGGCTGAAAGAGGATTGCTCCTCTAGTAAATCCCACCAAGTGACAGAACCGTATGCTGCTGCAGCATGAGAGACATGACACTGCACCTTGTRAGGGAAAACTGCACATGATGGGCAAGGTTGATGTGCGGGTATGGAGCTCTACTGAGACAAATGTAGTTTTGCCACACAAAACACAGAGTATGAAGAATATTAAAAAAGGCATCMTTTCCCACCATGTCAAATTGCTGCCCAAAAGCATTAATCTAACTTGCCTTT
Source organism: Malurus melanocephalus (assembly GCF_030028575.1). Classification (NCBI taxonomy): domain Eukaryota; kingdom Metazoa; phylum Chordata; class Aves; order Passeriformes; family Maluridae; genus Malurus; species Malurus melanocephalus. Next base: position 1,717,300 of record NW_026623245.1, on the reverse strand, counting down.
TAAAAGTATAAATAGAATGTTGTTATCTCCAGAGCAAAGCTACAAAAGGTGATTTCAGATAAAGAGTAATGGGAAAAAATAAACAGATGTGAAGATGAAGATGTTTCCTCCAGCACAGATGAGTTACAGCAAAAACCACTTACATCTAGAACAGCGATTCATCAAAATTATTTCACAGAGTTTGCCACGAGGTACCGCAACAGCCTGAGACATTTCAGGGATCTAAAAGGTGTCACCTGGTGTCATGCTCAGATTCACATAAATATTCTGCTGGTGATAAACTCAAGAACCAGATAAATCTTATCCTTTGGGGAGACTTGAGCTCCAGAGTAAATTTCAAAGGTAAAATTTTACACCTTGCCTCAAGAAACCGTATTTTTTTTGAGCAACAATTCAAGATATCCTGAGTTCTCCAGTACTACTGCAGCTCCACTGTTTTATYCTCCAGTGCTAACATATGCCTGGCTTGAAAACAGGGACCGCTTTAATCAAGGCTTATTTGGCTATTGTACTTCTGGAATTATGAGATCACTGAAGGGCCCAGTTAAGGATAATGATAGTGAATAAAATKACTTTGGCTTAACAGGGAAGTATAAATTATGTCTAATGAGGATATATCCACCTTGTGCCAACTGGTTAAGCAGTGCTCTCACAGATGTTTCATATGTACAAACTTCTTAAATCCCATCTTTTCATTTWAAAATGACCATAAAAATTAAGATACTCAGCTGAAGATGACTGATTCATCCAATGCCACAGACATTTTTTCTTATTTCATTTAAGATTTTGGAGCATGGTTTGGAGCAGTGCCCTCTTTGGTCAGCACACTGGAGCTGATCTTGCAAGTATTTACACAGTGGGTGTTGGATGGAGCAAACCAAAGTTAAGTCACTGGGTGTTGAGCTGCCACAGCCACGTCCTTGGTGGGTGCAGGGATATAACCCCTTGCTGCTGGAGGCAAAACCACAACCAAATGGCCCCATGTAAAGCAAGGAAAAATTATTTKTTTTCCCTTGATCCACAGAARTAGRCAACTTTTCCAGRRAGCCYATAGCCAGTGACAGACTATTCTGTCTYGCTGCTGGCCAGCACCATGGGGCAGYGAGGGCAGAGCAGGATTTGRGACAGCCCTGACACCCACCCCAGCAACACTCCATGTCCTATTCCTGCCCTCCAGGATGCTTTGAATGCCCTGTAACCCCTCTGTAGGTAGATGGCACATCCCAGAGCCAGGAACTCAGCAACCACTGTGAGGAAATTCGTTGAAGGTGCAGCATTTCCGAGCAAACGCACATTCGTGGCTCTCCCTGGAACAAGTGTTCCAGTATAACTGTGGTCAGAATCTGCTCCAAAGGAAGCTATGCTTATTTATATTCTGGAGACTGATTTGAGCCCTTAGTATCTTGTTTTCCRTACTCACTTTAACAAAGCATGCCTTTTCCAAGGCTTGCTAATGAGCCTAGCATACTTAGGAAAAAAATGTAAAATATACAAACAAACTCACTGTCAGATGGGTTTTTCCAAGACCTGGACTGAAACTCAGAGAAATAAGAAATAAATGTTATGTCCCTGCAAATATCTTACAAACTCTGACGAAGAAAAAAACCTAACTTTGATTTTCCGGCCAAATCTCCCAGCTGTTTTTGCAATTCATAACGGGCCTGGCTGATGAGTTGGTTCATTTTTATAAATCCAGTTCCTTCTGACAAAAAATGTTACTTTAATAACATCCAAATCCTGATTATTTCATGCTTAAAACCAAACTTTGTTAAAAGACACTGCCTTTTCCTGCACTACACTTTCACCCAACATATATGAAAAYACCTTTCCATTTCTTTTGGAAAGAGTGTGCCCCTTCCAGAACTAATGCTGTCACTCAGGATTTATAATGAATGAATTTGAGAAGAAAAATAATAAATCAAGATAGAAAGACAACATCTAAAATCCCAGTGATCAGTAAACTGTCAAAACATGCATGACACTAAATCTTCAGAAAGCACATATGTTCAAAATTCAACTAATTGAGGAACAATCAGTGCAAGTTCCAAACTGATAACATCACTGCAAATTCCAGGATACCCAAATGACAGGTTTTGAAGGATATGTTTCACTGAATTTCCTTTATTTCATCAATGCTGATCAGGGATGCTTCTTCTTGCAGGTGTAACGTTTTCAAAGATCCACTAGTGAACTCACTTTTCTGATTTCTTTATAAACTCATGAGTGGTGTGTGTTTTGTGCCTGAACTGTTGTAAGCAGACACCAGAAAACATTTTTGCYATATATGCACACATTATTCATGGAATTGTGTATACATTGCAAATACACCTGTGTGTTGTCATCTGACTCACCTGAGCAAGTTTACCTCCTGACCAATGACACAGAAATAACCACCTAGGAACCAAATGGGGTTTTCAGAAATGCATCTGCCAGCCTTGCCACAAAGCCTTTTCCCACTTCCAAGCTCCATTACCCAAAACAGCCCTGACATATTTCCAAAAGGCCATCAAGACACAAAGCAGCTTTCACATGCGGCTTGAAGCCACTTGTGTCTCACCAATAGACTTTTGCTCCACACATGCACCAGAAGTCTCTGTGGAGCTGCATCCCAAAACGTGCTTGACACCAGACTTACAGAAATAAATATTGTAATTTCTGATATCTGATGAACTTTCCCTGAAGAACAACACAACAGATCTTGGCCAGGGGCTCTCTAATGCCACAGCACACAGGAAACACTGCTAGCCCTCAAATAAATAACACACAGAACTTTGCTTAATGAAAATTTAGGAGGAAAAAAAAATCACACCAGCATTTGTAGGTTGTCTTTTAAAGAAGGTGCCTTCCAAGGCCAAAAAGCAGCCACCTGAAATGGGGTGAACCAATCAGAGATTTAGATGGAGATTCAGCTTTCTCAGATCTGGTCTTGGTGTGGAGGGAAGCATTTCCTGCTGTGCTTCCTGAGCATGTCCTTACTCTGCTGCTGAGCACCAGCCACAGCCACTTTGCTCCATGTGTCACGTTAGACATGAGGCCAGCTCAGTAACCAAATYTGCAGAAACCAAAGGCAGCACACACTCTGTCATATGGCAAGCCTTACAAATGCCATACCAGGGGATGATTTGGACTGAGTGCCACCAAGCACTCACAGGCACCCAAAGAGTGACACAGCAACAATCTGAAGCTCAAGTCACCTTTCCTCAAAAGTCATTCCTGTAGGACTTCAGGGAGCAGGGCTCYAAACCCTAATAGGGATTTTGAGTTTGCTGTTCCAAAAACACACAGTTTGACCAGCCTGCTGTCAGAGCYGATTCCTACTAAAACAAACATTTAACATGTGCAAATACTAAAAGATGAATTTCCTGTTTGAACAGTCAGCACAACAGAACATTGCCAAAGGAATCATTGCAACATCTGTCAACGTAACCAACCAACTTCCAGCCAGAAAACAGGACAACTATGATCTGTCATCTAGAGAGAGAACCAATGTCCCAGCACAGCCTCCCTGTACCAAATTCCACATGAAGAGAAATGATGAGCAGGATGGGGTGCAAGGAAGAGTTGCTGTGATCCCTTACCCTTCCCTTCCTACCCAAATTAGCCAATAATCAATTTAGGAGTGAAAGCCCCTTTARTACTTAGCAAAGGAACCACCCTCCAGGCAGTGCCAAGTTTGAGACAGTTTTGTTCTCCCCCAAAAAATGAGTTGCTTGTGACCATGGAGCCGYTTCCCTCGGACATCTCATTAACAGTTACAAGCCTGGCCAAACCTCCACAGCAGACATTTAAAGGCATTGCAATGATGGCAATGACAAGTCATAAATATTGACAAGAAATTATGCTTCAAGGCTTTTTTTTTAATAAATATTTCCAAGATCTCTGCTTATTTGCTAAGCAATCACACATTCCTCATAACTCACAGGGAAGCATTGCTAACCAAAAGGTTTCATTTCAGGTCTAGGGGAAAAGGTGCTGCTGCTGACAGCTCATTGCACAGCTGTGTGCTGGTCCCTGCAGGTGTACCCCAGTTCTCAGTGTTTCTTTCCTGCATGGACTCACTGAAATCTGTTTGTAYTGCAGAAGGACACTCTCATCCATGAGAGATGTCACTTTATCAGTGGAAATTATGTTGATGTGGCTACAGAGGTTTTAACTTTTTTCAGGAACCAGAAATTCCTCTACAGCCTCAGTGCCTGAAATGTTATTACATTTGTGTGCATAAAAGGTAAACGTTATTAATTTTGCTTWAAAAATTACAYAGAAAAAAGCAGAGGGAACCAAATKAAATGCAGACTCATTTGTCCAGGTGGTTAAAGAAYCCTCCACTGCCAAAGAAGTGGTTTCTGGCCACAAGTGGCCAGGGAAAAATTTTCTTTGTGAACTTGATGCCAGTGGAAAGCTGGTGGAGACTTCTGAGCTGCTTCTTACCATTGCGGCACATGAAACATGACATGAAAAAAAAGAAAACAAAGAAGAAAAAGGGAAAGAAAAAAAAGAGTGCAGCAGAGCAGTTTCTATTCTCTCAACTAGAAGATGTGGCAGAAAATCTGAAGGAGCAAGACACAGCTGATTTCCCAGTGTTCCTTCTCCGGATACCTGCACAGAGCCTGCRGGGTGAAAGGAGCTGCTGCCATCCCAGCCAGCTCGCATGCCTGGGATTTGTAAATGTGAACGGGGCCCTTAACTTCCAAAAACCTTCTTCCTGTTTCTATTTTAAACTAAAAGGAGCTGTACGTTCAGAACTTGCAGAACGTACAGCCCTAAAGCTCTCCAGGCTCAGGGTACCTGAAGCAGTGGCAGAGAATGTTGTGTTTGCAAAWTGATGAGAATTCTCTGCTGCTCTTTGTTAACAAAATGTGTAATTTTGTTTTAAAATACAGAAAGTAGAAATGGAAGGGTGGTGGGAAAAGCGCAATTGGCACAGCTCGTGTCAGACACCAGAGTCAATATGTCAAACATTTCCAGTGCTATACTCTGTTCCAGCTCACTTCCATACATCGTGGATGGGAGTTTCCCTCGTTTCCTTTGGGATACCACCCCAGCTGATAATCCAGCTCATTATCAAGAAGCTCAGTATTCTCTTGCCATTACTTTTATTTTACCAGTTTCGATTATGCTTTTTCCCCTYGTTCTAAATCACTCCTTTATTACTTGGATATATTAATGCTCTTCCTCTCRGTGATAATCAATGGAACAGTCTCATTCAGAAAACCCCAAGATGAACACAATTAATTAATAAGAAAAAAATCTAAATCGCTGCCACRTTCTCAAATTAGCTGCTTCCCACTCCTGCACAACAGCAAACCCTGTCTTGAGAGTTTGYACTCAATTATTTGACACAAAGTTTAGAGGCTGAAGACCCAAATGCATCTTTAAACACACAGAGCAGTTTCCTGAAGTGAGGCCACGCAGTTTGAAGCAGTTAAATCCAGCTGGCTGAATGATCCATACAGCTGTGGCTTCCCTCAGCTCTTAAATAAAATATTAGGGTGTGTTTCTATTGTTTGTTGGCTGTCATCAGCCCATCTTTCAGCTGACGGGGGTTAAAGGCTATGTAGATTCCTGGGACAGCTGTTTGGTAATTGTCACAGGCAGTTACTTGGTAACCCAGGAACGGCAATCTCAGGAGGTGGATTCTTGGTTGCTAAGCGATAAATTCAGGTAAAACAACCTTTTCCTGGATTTTATTGGAACTACAGGCTCCAACTGTATAGTCCTGAGCTTTTTTTTTTTTTCCCCTTTCTTCCCAGGGATAGGATTTAAAATTATTGCTGAACAACTTTGCTGGGATCTCATGCAGCATTCAGCATGGGTTAAATAAAGTGGCACAATATTCCACTCCTATTTAAATGGATACATCCACARCAGAGTTCTACACCATGCTGCATCTCATGTTATTCATTTGCTGGACTGATTTACACAACAACAAGCTGAGGAAAACAGAAAAAGGGACAGATGCTCCTCCAAAAAGGACTTGGTATTCCTGTTTTCCTTTTTGGGGCTGGATTTTTTWAAATTTATTTTTAAGAAACTGCAACATGCACGTTTGAGCTGAGCCAGATGTTTTCRTGCCTAAGGCTTGCTGAGCAAAGCACTGCAGCCCCCACTGCCCTTGGCAGCATTGTAGGGGTCACACACCCACATGGACACAAAAGTCCTTCAGCAGTTTCCCCACATGTGCGTCACAAGCAGGAGCTCAAACAGAGCCTCAGCTTYGGTGTCAGCTCTCAGTGCTCTGTAATTTCTTCACATATAAAACAGGTACCGGCAAGACTTATTTTTCTGCACTGGCAACCTTATTTATGAAAGCCTTTGAGAGTGAAATTCTCAATCTTCATTTTCAACAAAGGTATTTTTATTGGTTGGTTTTTATCATTATTTAGCAATTCTCATGTCCATTTTCAAGGAAAKGAATGAATGAACACTTGCCTTCCTGCTGAAGAGAAATGCAAACAGAATTTAGCTGTGTTGGCTGCACTAGCCCCATCATGCTATTGCACAGCAGGACACAGAAGGGTTGTGGAAGGATTTGGTTGCTGGGTGCACAAGGACAGCTCAGCAYTGGCTCCAGTCTGGGAGCCAGGTGGAACTTCCCAAAGGATCTGTGCAGACACCCCYGTGTCTCAGCCAGTACCAGCACCCRCCCGAGGGCAGGTASCAGCCCAGTTCCCTTTTTAGGGGGTCTCTGACCAGCACAAAGAAAATCCCATCCTAATTTTTGTAACTGCGCATCTTCCTGCCAAGCAATGGGCATGGTCTCTCCCTCTGGATCCAAAGGAGGATGTTGGTCCCTGCCCTGGGATCATGCTGTCTATGCCACTTCATTTCCCACACACAGAAGAAGGAYTTTGTAGAACTCTTTTATGTTCCTTTCAAGGAGAAGTCAAAGGTGTCCCCATGTCCTGATCCTTGTGCAATAAYCTGTGATCTGGGAACAATTAAGCTCTCAAGAGCTGTTGAGCTGGTGTCAGAAACTTCCAGGAAGGATTTCTGCAGCCAATTCTGCTACAAAAACCCAGTAAGCAAGACCAGTTCTTGCCTCACTGTCAGGGAMTTTATCATGTTCAGATTGCCCTATTGCCTTGACCAAGAAGTGAACTCCTCAAGCCATACTAAAAACCTAAGGATTTCTCAGTTATCAAGGAGCCCTCCTGTTTTACTAATAAAAGTTAAAGGAGTGAACTGAAACCAGAAAATTGRTTTGAATGAGAAACACAAAGACATGTAAAAAACCCTTTTGTTACAAAGATGTTTCCCTTTCAATTACTACCAAAATTATCGCTAAAGAGAAAGAAGAAAGTGTGTATACAAARCCAGGAGAAAAACTGTGATTTCCAGAGAGACAAAAGGCATTTTTCAGTGATGCTACTTTTCTGGTAAAGGAAGAAGCTCATTTGTTGATTCTTGCCCTCACACCTCGGAAAGATGGCTCACTCCAGGATGACCCAAGGTTTTGATCCTTGTTGGCTGTGTCCTGTTCTGGGAAAGCTGATGGAGTGGTCCAGCCCTGGTTCTCAGCTGGAGGGCCAATGCACCTTTATGTGCCATATGGCAAGTGAGGGAGTCTGACTGGGATTTCTTATTGATAATTTTAGCTTGATGCTCAATTTCTACAGCCTCAGGAACACAAAAGCTCTAAAGCTGCATTGTTGTTCAAATAGTGGGTTTGCATGCAAACAGCAGACTGAAAATACCACCTGCTCTGGAAGAAGTCAGGTACAATGACACAGAGAGTCAATATTCAGTGAAAGACTGGGATCTAAAGACAGTGGAGGTCAAAGGAATAATGGGCAGTGGCTTTAAAACACACAAAAAAGCACAGAAACAAAACCCAGTAAATGGGAATAGCACAGGGTAGGAATGGGCCACATTTCACATTTCAGATTTTAAAGCACATACATATTTCAATACATCTCATTTAAAGGTGTTAAAATTAAGTCAGAATAAATACAATAATATTGTCTACTCACCTAGAAATCACCCATCCCAACCCATTTCACTACTTCAAAACAGGGGAAAGCAACTGTATCCAAATAAAGAGGCAAATACCTGTTTCTGTGTGATCTGAGGCTGATCCAGCACYTACAGAGTCAATGAAAACATTCCTGTTGACTCCAGTGTGGTTTGGATCACACTCCTTGTAAGACAAAGTCTTATACCAGGGAATTTTCTGTTGCTGAAGGAGAACATCTCATATTCTGTCTTAGAACAGTCTTTCTGTTCCTCAAAAACACTTWTCTGAGCAAACAAGGTGCCATCTTTTGTGAGACATTTTCAGCCAGCTTCTAATGCTGAGCAAAATCACTTTGACACAGAAATCTCACAGACAAATCATTATTAAATATGTTTTGAAGTTCTACAAAGACCTATCTCAAGAATTGAGCACAATATTATATGTCTGTGTTATGCAGAAAGGAAACAAATGTGCATTTTCCCACRGCAAATGTATTATCCTGTGCCTAGGAGTAATTTCTTCCCTTAAAAGAGCATTGTTTTCATATTATTCTTTATCCTTTTTTTAATGTTTCAGAAGATAATTAAACTTTTGATAATTAAGCAATGCCTTCCCCAGAATGACCAGGCCCTGTTTCTGTTTCCTTATTCCCCTGCTGCTTAGGCAGTATCCCTACCTAAACAGCAGGGATTAAACAAGTCATGACTTTTTGGGACCCAGGCAAAAGGAGAGCAGAACAGAGAAGGCAAAGATTTTAAACTCACACAAACCTTAAAATAGTACCCTCTTTGCTTGTCATTTTTGTCTCCTGACAAGACTTCCAGCAAAAAAAATTTTGCATTTTCAGTCTCACAAAAACCATGGGTTCTCCAGCAATGAGGCAACGGAAAAAATCAATACTTGCCATGTACCATGTAACCAATAGAATAAGGGCAATGATTTATGTATGGATGGATGCAGACTGAATCAGCTGGGGCCTCAAACAGAGGCAGAGAGAGAGAAGGAGCGAGAGAGAAAGAGGTGTGGGGGTGAGCTGGACTGCAGTGATTATTCCTACACTATGGCCAGATTTTTTTTTTTCTGCAGCAATAATCCCCCTCCCTGGCACTGCAGGACGTAGAGGAAGGACTAGCAATGTGTGGAATATATGATGGACCAGCTTTTCTCTTCTTGCCTCAGAATAATGATGCTATGTTGAATATTGAGGTACAGTAAAAAAGGAAGAATGATACATGGGCTGCAGTCCTTCAGGCTTCCAGCTACCTCCACCCTAATAAAGAACAGCCCAGTGGGGCAACAAGAAATAGTTTAAAGAGAGTCAAATTATCAACAGGATAAAAATGTACCATCACTGCTTCATGACAAGAAAAAGCAGGAAGGGCTCACTGAAGAGAACTACTTATACCCCAGGAGTTTCTGCTGAGAATATAGTTTTGTAAATTGGATTACCAGGGATACAGCACCATAAGGTATTTAATGACTGTGGTAACTTTTAGGATATCTAATACTGCTGTTGCTTTAGAAACRAAAGCATCATGCTAAAGATTTTTTTTGTCTGTTTGTGTGATGTAGGCTACCAATAAACACTTATCCAAACTATATTCAATGCTTTTTTGCTGTACTGTTAACAAATAGCATGTAGATGACTTTAAAGAGAGAGTAATTTGCTGCAGAAATGTCATACTATTTTATTTAAAATACCTCCTCTGTAGTTTGTGCCAAGTGCTAAAATAATCCATAAACATTCCTGCAATTCCTCAGAATTCAGGCTGTATTTACATTTTGCAGAATCAGATGTTTGTGCAGGACTTTCAATATCGTAGTTTGCCATGAAGTAATCTTGCTGTAATTAATATTTCTGCCACAATTACCACCGATGACTGAATCAATTCTCTTTTCTTTCTGTAACAATTAGACTAGATTTATACCTTGGTATTTTCAATCACTCTCAAAAGGCAAAATTTTWCAGATAATGTTATAGAACAATAGGAGGCCACCAGTTAAATACACCAGTTATGCAATGTTAGACCAATTAAAGCTTTAAGAATTGTGGGATGTTTGAAAGCCTTGGATTTTATTGATGTCTGGGAATTTATCAGATCAGAACAGAAATAATTTCCATTCTGCCTTTCCACACCATATTATGACAATATGCTCATGAGATTAATCACCAGCTACCAAACAACTGTGTTTTATGGCGAAAATATCAATGAACATAGGGGAAAAAAAAATTCGTTTTAGTATAAATAGATTTTTGTTTCCTAAAGAATGTGGTTGCATGTTACCAGACTTTGCACTTGAATTAAAAAAAAATCCGAGTATTTTTCTTTGATATTACCTATCTATACTGTGCTTAGCATAACAGAACATACACCTGTATGGGCACAGCAAAAAAAGCAGGAAAATAAAACCTTGGAAACAGAGTTGGTGTTTCATTTCCCAGTCAGCTGACAATGGCAGATAACAATAAATTTCAGAGACTGAAAGCATGAAACATGTTCTAAAGCAGAATAAGTATAAACAGCTCATTCTTAATTCAGTTAGAAAATCCTTCTGGTGGCAAACACTCAACAACAGTAACAACTAACTGTTCCTAGATCACACATCCCTCTGTTTTTATTCATCCCACAAATTAGAATTCTGAAAAAATTAAACATTTCTAAGGCCTYAGAATTATATTAGGCTACAATGGACAAAGATGCAGCTTATGAGCCAAACAAAGCACAAAACAACACAATCCACAAGTGAAGACACCTKAGCAGCAACTTCTGATGTAGAAATGAAATCGTGCACAATTCAAGGGGATTTTTCCAACTGTCCAAAGTCCTGGAACATAACAGGTTGTGCGTAGGCTTACCTTGGAGCAATAATTGTAATTCTCCTCCTGCTTGCTCTCTCTCTTCAATAAACAGAACAACAGAAACTCCATGGATGATGACGATGGACTTCCTTAACTTCAGTTCTGAGCTTCAGCCAGAAGGCAAGCTACCTACACCCTTTGAAAGTAGAGAGGGAATAACATGGAAACCTTGGCACTAGCTCGAGGGAAAAAGTGAAGAACAGGTACTGSTTCTCCACAGCACCAGGACCAGGTGAGTTATCTGAACAAACAATGGTTTGGAGGCAGTGAYATGGGAATTCTTGTTGAAAATCAATGAAAGCATTTTCCTTTCTCTTGGCCCTGCACTGCTCTGATAACTTGAAACACAAGGATGTGTAGCTAAAAAAACCTGAGCAAAGCCTCTTTCAGTGTTTGAGTACAGCAGCAGAGTTCACTTTAAAGCAACAACACACGGGTCCACATTACACAAACAAAAGGAGAGGTGCACTGTCACTCCTGCAGTCCTCTCTCTGCTCCAGGGTTTTGAATGGCAAAGGAACTTCAGAAACTGCTATAATTAGAAAAAGATTACAGAAATTATTGAATTTGCAATACAGAAAATTATCCTAATGTTTCACATGTACCAATAAATGTCTGTTTCTGTCCAGCACACAATGTTCTCTTTGCAAAKCACCATTTGAAAATACAGTGAAGTTGAAGAGTGCTCCTGTGRTGAAATGCACAGCTAAATTTTAAAAAGCTAACATAAAAATACTGGAGAAAAAAATCTTATTTATCATTTTATAAGGAAAATATTTCAATCTGATGCTTACTGCAATGCATTTCCATTGCATGATTTCAGCTTTTACTAGGAGAAATACACAGTCAGGGCACAGGCTTGCTCCCATTTACATTAATGGTGAGATTACCAGTAAAATTAAATCATTCTTGTTGACATAATATTATTTTAAATWTTTGTGCTTTGGAAATGACTTTAAAAAGGAAGCTGGTGTGTGACTTTGTTTTAACAAATGTGTTAAATGTGTTATTTYTCATTCATTTTCAATACCAGGAAATATATGTATACAACTGTGTGTTAATATGTTTCCAAACAAATATGCTAAAATTTCTTATTTCTCTAAAAGCAGCAGGATAATTTAAAATTATTTAGGGACACACCTACAGAAACACACATTTACTTCTATAGGTTAAACTACTGTAATTTATCACACAAATAAGGAAATGTCATAGAATGTCACAGATTGAAATACCTTACTGTGCTCTAAAAATGGGGTACTGGGGAGCAGAAGCATCTGGATTTTTGATGTCTCCATAACTTTTTGTCTTGGTGAGGTCAAAGGGCCATCAATATTTAGAAACTGCTAAACTGCTTCTGCRAAGTGCAGCACTGTCAGCTCCAACTAAAACCAGTTTCTAGGGGAATGAAGCCCGAGATCCTGCCTAACGCAAAGCAGAGGGAATTTAACAGAAATGTGATGTCTGCAAGGTGTCAAATTTAATACATAGTAAAAGGGGGAAAAAAGAAAAAAAAACATACTTAAAGCATCGTATGCCCTGATTTTGGAAGTGCCCAGATCATGAAAGCAGCGCCCACTCTGCAAACAACCTGGTGTTCCCTAGGCTCAGTGCTGAGAAAAAAAATCTGAAGGGAAAAATGAGCCCTGATATTTGCCATATAACAAGCCCCAAATATTGGTGTATCAATGCCCCGCTGAGCAGTTGAAGAGCTGGCAGTGATCATTTGCAATTACTGTAATTGCATTCATTCTTTGCTATCATTTCCCATACTTACAGTGCACAACATCTGATTCTTTTATCTCATGCAAACCACCCCAGCTTTGTCAACAGCTCCTGAATTTTTAAAGAGGTACCTCTCCCTCCCCTCTTTTATTCTGCCTGAAATTTTCTGACCCCAGATCCTCAGATAGAGCAACTTCCATGGATTAAACAGTTCTATAGCAGTCACCTAATAAAACACTATTAATTGTAATAGATTTTTGTTTCTTCTTCCAATGATATTTCCATGGCAACATTTTCAGGTTCTATTGTTGAGGGTGCTCTTCATTCCCAGAGCAGGTTAACCACAGGGCAGGAAGGGCAGGCTGTTGGTCAGCCTTTATTTTCTCTGGTCCTTCAACAAAGGTTAGTTGAGGTCACCAGAAGCCAAAGGGTAATTACTTTTCCTCAACAGGGTTAAAGTCACACAGATTGCTATTGAGACAACTGTATGGACGACCTTCAGGATTTTATGTTCAATCTTCTTTTCTTTTAGCAGARCAAATGTTAATAAGGAAGCAGAGAGGGTAAAGCCCGGTGAGCCTGCACACTCTGCAGCTCCACATTCTGCAGTTCTGCTCCTGACTATTTGTGTAGTTTTGAACAAAAATGTCTTTAGGTRAGCCCAGATCACAAAAGGTTGCACAGTGATTAAGTGTGAAAGCTATCAATAGCCAAAAAGGAGCTGCTCTGGGATTTCTCTATTCAATTACAATATTCCAACTCAAATAAAACATTTTTAGGACAGCCAGCACCCCCTATTCTGTTTCAGTGGCCTCCATTTCAGCATTAATATCACTTGTTTCATTCAAAAGAATGAGCTGAGATTGCAGGTTTTAACTCGGAAGTCTTTAGTGCTCAGCAACTCAGGCCTGGCTCCTTCTTTCAGCTTCCCAGCCAGCCAGTCAGTAGCCTGGTGGGAATGGAGGAGAGAGAGCCTGACCTGAACTGCAGAGAAAGCCAGGGAGATGGTTTGGRTAAATGAGGGGTTTACATGGATTTGGGGGAAAGAAAATGGGCCGGTAACACATCAGCATGCTACATAAAGTGGAAACGCACTCACACTGTGAACTTACTAATAACAGAGATCCATAAAAAAATCTCAATGTCTAAGTGTAAATCCAGCTGGATCCAGACTGYTGGGCTGGTGTCCAGTACAGGTGGCACCTGGAGCACTGGGAGGTGGCGTGTCCCCCCTCACACCCCTGCAGCAGCACTGCCAGGCACTGCCCTGCTCCTCTCCTTGCCACGAACTGAACATTCCCTGTGGCTCCCTGGGCACCACTGATCTCATTACTAAAATTAACAGCACYGAGTTACTTTTTGTGGTACACTTTTAAGTAAATATTGCAGCAGAGAAAATCAATAATACAAAGCAAGGAGAAAAAAAGAAGGGGGATGGTGTTGTCTTTCTCAACCTCAGCTTCAGTTTTGTACTGTCTGGCTACTCTTCTCAAGCTCAATGTTGACAAAATAAAATAAATAAATAATRCAAGGATCAGGTCCTGATCATTAAAATATCCATTATGAGTCAGGAAAGTGCAACTCAGCTTTTTGATTGATGCATTACCGTGTAAGCTCAGCACAAGTTATAAATAATCACAATGCTGATAGATGACAAATGTAAAATTTGGTAATCAATCAATTCAAATGGGGCTAAATGGAAGAATAATGCATCATTTATACTTGGCTGTATTGTAAAGTATGTAAATTATTGAATACTTGCTATACCACTGTCACATCAAAGAGGTGGTGGGCAAATAGATGATCATAAAACACAATTATCAGACTCTGTTTAACCACCTGTGGGATACAGCCAAAGGGCCACAGGAACTTTCTTCTCTCCAGCCTGAACAAGGGCAAATCCATCTGCTCTGAAGTTTCCCTTTCCCCACAGGAAGCAACTGCTGCCTTCAGAGCTCAARTATCAGTTCCCAAACAGAAATCATGTTAACCAGCATTGCCGACAATATCACATTTAGGATAATGTATTTATCCAAAAAAAGGGACCATCCCCTAAGAAAGAGCTCCAAACACAGGAATCTAAGAGCTAAAGTTTCATATGAAACTTAGATSCGTAACATGTCAGAGAATCAAACACACTGGGCTAGGAAAGCTGTGTTTTAAAGGCTCTCAAGTCTAATTCTATTATGAAATGACCCTATACAGCAACCACACAGTCGTAATTTGTTCTGAATTTGCAGTCTTACATGTCCCTAAATCAATTAAATGCTACATTTGTTGGAAAGAGAATTTTCACTTCTCTTTTTCTGATGGTGACCTCAGGAAGTGTGTCAGTCCTGGGCAGCAAAAAGCACAGAYAATCAATGCCCAGGGGTGGCACACACCACATTGCTTCTACTTAAACCWTAGAATCATGGGATGGTTTGGGCTGGAAGGGACCTTAAAGTAGGTGAAATCAATCTCTCCCATGGGTGAAACCAGTGTAGCAGTAGAAGTCCTTCTGTCCCATCTGCTTTGGGAAAACTGGGCTTTCAGGAGAACCTATAAACATCCAGGGTGAGACTAAAATACTCAGGGAAGTCCCAAGGAAATCCAGCTGTCCTGAATTAATCTGCTTCTTTAGGACTTAGAAACAATGACAAGAGCCACAAAGTGCTGATATTGGCAGGTCAGGGAGCCAAGGAACATTTATCCACTGTTTTTTCATTATATTTAGAATATATCCTATCCAATTTTATTTCCATAACATTCTTAGAGCCAAATGCAGGCTTTCTGATTGGTATTGAATCAGTAAAAGCCACAGTGTTAGGACTTACCTACAAGCATTTTTATAGATTTAAAAGCCAGAAATGGCAAACCCTAATACTAAAATACAAATTTCAGCTTCATTTTACTTTAGTAAATCTATGGTAGGGTACCCTAATTACTAATAGATGGTCATGGTCATTTAGGTACATTTGCCTCTACAAACACTGACTGAAATTGGCTCAAAGAAATCCAACGGCACAAGCATTTGATTGCTTTGGAATTTTCTTCTTGGGTTCCTTTTGTTGTTTTGTAATGAGTGGACACTGTAGAACAGGCTTTGAAAAACACCAAAGTTTCAAAATTATGTTTTCATCTCTAAAGTACAGCTTGCCTTGGTCACTTTGTGTTTGTGACCATAGAACTCCAATATTATGTGGGGTTTAGCTGAAGAGAACAACTGGAAACCCAAAAATATTGAAGTTGTGTCCTTATGGCTATATGCATTTCCCTCAGTTATCTTATAATTCCTGGTCTGTGGATTAGTCATATAAAGATAAGCATATTCCAACTGTAGTGGAGAGTTAATGTTTTTAACCTGGGCTTTTAAAAAGCAMAATTAATGGTGCTTGAAGCAAAAAAAGACATTTTATATATCACAGTTCTTAACCAGAAATACACAGCTCCACTTGCACACATCCCTGCAGGTAATCACTGATARCACAGTGGGGAAAAGAATCAACCTAGGAAACCTGCCTTGAACAYCTGGAGCACCCAAAGCATCATGTAGGAGAGGTAAAGAGGTTTTTCAAATAATACAACTGGAAAATGAACAAATACAACCAGCTGGCAAGTCTACATTATCTCAGAAATGCACAATTCTCCCTAGTTTCCCATTTCATAGTAAGATCAGTGAGAGGATAAACTGTTCCTCCATCAACCCCACCTCATTCCTTCTAGGCCTATCCCATAAGTMAGGTGAGTGCTGTAATGTCCAGATTGGGTAACACACTGCTACAACAGGCAAGGGARAAAGACATCAGTGTTAGTCTAAACTACCTTTTCCACTTCATCCCCTGTGCCATAAGGCCAGGTAGCAAGTGGGCTGTGGGATCTGTGTTTCTTTGAATGTCAAATGTGGGAAAAGCACCTCCCCTGGCACAGCATTTATCTGTTCACCCATGACAACTCCTCCCTTCCACACTCTGACCCTCTGCATCTTGGTTTTCTGTCAGCTTTTAAATCCCAGCTAATTAGAAGATTCACTACTCCTTATGATTCCTGACCTTCACAGTTTCTAATTAGTTTCTGTAGCAGTCTATTATTGAAATGAATTGTGATATTCCTTTTGGTGTGCTAAATGAGAACCACCAACATTACATTTTCTCCTTTGCATTATTTCAGAGTAAATATACTCAAAGTAAAGTAACTTAGTTCTGAGGACAGCAAGATCTAACTTGGACACTCAAATGAAGAAAGGTGGAAGGAAAAAAACCAAGCAGGTTGAATATTAACTCCAATTCTCTTTTCCAAAATGATCCCGCAGATTAGGAGTCCTAATTGGGAAGATCTGTTACTTAGAGATAGGGCTGAAGGTCTGTACACGAGATAGGCACAGCCCAGGGCAGGGTTCCAGGGACAGCTTCAGGCCCCAGCCCACGAGCAGAGCTGGGCTCCATCCTGTGCTGCAGCAGCTGCAGAGGCACCAAGCAGAGCATTCCAAGAGGTAAGAGATGAATGAAGATTATCCTTAAATTCAGAGGGAGTTATATACAGAGGGAGGTTGCAGTATGAACTGTGGGATGCTGAGGGCTCGTTTCCATTCCAGGGGCAGCAGTGCAGGTTTCTGAGCACTCTGGACCCACCAGGTCCAGAGCTGTTAAACACTCAAGGAGCCGACCTGGGGTGTTAGCAATGCTGGAACAATCACAGCAGCCTGGAGTGGTATCTGCTTTGGGAAAACAACGACAAAAAAAAAAAAAAATAGCTTCTATCTATTGGTTGAGCCCAGCCTGAAGACCAGAGATAGTCATACCAYCAATCTTTCTGGGAAACAGAGCACCTACTATTTGTACAGGGTGATGTTATTTAGAAACAACCATTTGAGCAGCAAGTCATAATATTGTTTACCTCTGTCTTCATCCAGTGCAGCAGAAAGACTGAGCCTAATTTTAAATTTCCAAATCTGAGACCAAGAACAAAATTTTATCCTCTTCATACCATTTATTGCAATTTAAAAACRTATGCAAGTTGCATCATCTGATGCAGCCCAGGCACAGCACAACTCCTATCAGCAGCAGTTAGCAGATTGTGCACTCTCACAGCTCCAAATTTCAGGGTATAACAGTAAAAAGCTGCTGCCCAATACCCTGTCACTGGTCCATACTGAAGTTCCAGAAGGCACTAAAACAAGTCTTATATTAGAGTTTCTTCTTGCTGCTATTGTTATTAACATATTCAGCTACAATCAGTAATTTTAGGCAAGACCTAACAGCTAAATTCATATCAGAGTACCTGAAGCATCTCACTGAGTTTGCCTAGGGCAGTTCACAATATCCGGGCTCAGAGGACTGAATCCATTCAGCTCTTTGTGAAACCGTTTATGTATTTCTCCCTACAAAAGGCACTTCTGCAGAACCAGAAGATTTATCTGAAAATTTCAGCATCACACACACCCTCAGTATGCCTTTTCCAGGGACAATCATGTATTCAAAGGTTGCTTAAAYTGCACTGCAATTTTAATGACGTTTTGTGGAAACCTCTCGTTATGTATACTTGTAACAGGGCAGATTTGTCCTAGTATCCACTACCAATCATTTGTCAAATAAATATTTTAGGAAAGCAAATTAGCAAGATGAAAAAGCACAACTTTTTCAACTGAAAAAAATCAGAAAAGCATAAAAAGACTTTTAAACTTTTTGCTTGTCATTTGTTATTCATTACTAACTAGGTATTACTCTGCTATAGTTGCTGCCCTTGCCCACAAAAGCAGAGGAATCAGAAAATTAGTTATGACCTTCATCCTGTGGATCCCAAAGTGTTCTTATCCCCACAGAAAAAGCCATTTACAGATTCCACAGAGTTGGAAAGAACCTTGCCTATATTTGTGTCCATCAGATTTCTATCAGCACTGAACATTTTACAGGAAAGATTTCCAAAACATTTTCTGTGTGCAGGACTAAGAGATTGTATTTAATAACTGCTTCAACAAAAGCTTCCCCTGCACCATTAATTTTGTTGCCAGCCTGTGCTCCAGCAGCAGACAAAGTGTTAATGTCAAAATACATCTTCTGATATCCCAATTGCCTTTCCCCATCCATTGTTTTCAAACTTCTTTTGAATGGTCAGAAATTTTCTGCCTGAATAAATCCTCAACAGAAAAGAGAGCTGGAGTAAACAGAAAAATGAGTAAAATAAAACTGAACTCTGTGGGTAATATAGAAAGGAGACATGGTTATAGAATCACA
The DNA here is from genome assembly GCF_030028575.1 of Malurus melanocephalus. NCBI lineage: Eukaryota > Metazoa > Chordata > Aves > Passeriformes > Maluridae > Malurus > Malurus melanocephalus. Next base: position 1,698,552 of record NW_026623245.1, on the reverse strand, counting down.
AGYTTCTAGCACCAGCATTTATTGTAAAAGTAAGGTAATTTTTAAAAATGCAAATTTCGCTATTTGAAGCACAAAAATTATACAAAAGCAACAACATTCAAAACAATACCATAAACGTGGCAAATTTAGCTTTTGATTATTTGACACTCAAAATAGAAAAGAAATTCATCTAACTCTTGGGAAGCATTTATTAAAATTTGTTTAAAAACAACAAATCCCTGCTATCATAATGCTATTCATGTCCCCACTTCCCTTTAGACTAAAATTTAGGCAATACTACTAGAATTTACTTGTCACTAATACACAAAAGCTTGTAATTCCAACTCTTTTATTCACTCTTAGCATTCTCATTTTACTGTCAGGAGCAAAAACTTTATTCTTATAAAAACCAAGAACTGCATTTCAGTTATGGTTATCTATTGATTCAGTTACACTTGAATTGATCTCAAATTGTTTCAAGCAACTGTTCTGCACCCAAAACACCACATGAACCACAGAAACCAGATCAATAGATTTCAAGTGAAATAATTGTTTTCCTTTGTAAGACCCCATTACTCCTTGAATGCAGAACTGTTTGATTGACCTCCAGGAAAGCAGCAGATGTGAATAAGCCAAGCACCTCAGGCCTTATCGGTTAAAGGGAGGCCTTGGAAATTACATGGAAGCACACGGAACGTGCTCGGGAGCTGTGGGAAAGGCACAGCTGGAAAAGCAGCCAACCTGCATTTGACTATGATAACGGCAGAGCAGTGAAACAAAGGGAAGGAACAGACTTTTGGAGTTAGTCATTCATAAGCAGACACTGAAACATTTCACTAGTGAAGAAAATAATTCAAAGATTCTCCAGTGACTGATTTGATTTTTTTAATACAGTATGTGTATTAAGTGAGGTTTTGGTCTTATTTCATGAAATTTCACACCACTGTGCCACTGAAGTAATTTTTCCCAGCTCCTYATTAAATAATTCTAAGGCTTTGTGAGGGCAGTCGTTTCCAGATTATCAATTTCCAGTGCAGCATCTGAGGAAATCAGGGGGAGCAMATGAATTCCACTGGCAGGATGCAGATTTATACCAGATTAGCAATTTAGTGGCATGTCTAAAATGAGATTTGGGGTGGGGTTTTTTTTAATAATAATAATACTGAAGACAAACTACATACTCCCATTATAGCTTAGAATGTTTTTGTAAGGAATCTTGGTTGGTTCCTTGCACAGATTAGATCCGGTCTGAGCTTTACTCTTTTACAAGCRCAATTAACAGCAAACACCTTGTCATAAACATTCCAAAAGGTCAAAGAGATTGCAACAATTTTGCTAGAGATAAATGGTCAAATAAAACATTGAATTGTTAATTCCCAGGTGACAAAAAGCTGCATGAGTCAGATCAATAGGAAGACATACAGAACGAATTCTGGGATAAAGGGCGGGTCAACCTTGAAGCATTATTAACTCACTGCTGTTGTTTTGCTCGAGCACATCCTGTGTTCCAGCAGGTAACAGGGCTCTGAACAGCAAATTAATGCTCAAAGAAGTAAAATTAGGCAGCAGAGATTAGTGAAATACAAAGTTCTGCAAGGATTCAGCTCTATTAGCTTTGCTTTTCTTAAAAARGAATTGTCAGACACATACAGCCTCTCATTCCATCTTATTCTAAATTCCAATAGGGAGTATGTAAGTGCCAAGTTTTTCATTTGAAACTCTGTTTTAAATGACTGCAGTCCCTTATTTACAGTGAGGTAGAAAGGGCTCCTGTTTTCCATTCATTTTTAGAATATTAGGGAGAATTTCAGGCTGTTGGGAGTGCACCATCTGAAGAGGTCTCTTCTCAAAACTATTCCATGCTTTAGACCTCTCCAGAGCAGACTACAAGATTAAAAGTCATATGCAAATAAAACTATCTCAGTATTATTTAATTAGGGACATTTTAGTAACATAGAGGCTTTTCCTAAAGGAGATTAAGCTACTCACGGAAGATAAAGCACGGAAAATTGTAAAATGCTATCACAAGTGAGTAACTGTCAATATGCAGTGAAAAATATCTACCAGTATCTATAGGAAGGAGCTGAGGAAATCAAACWATTCCAAAGCATTAAGCTGTGGTATAAAACACAGACAGCATTGCCCATAATGATCCCACTGGACACTTGAAAATGAACATTTCAAAGGTCAGGAATTTTACTTCTGCCARATTGGATGCCACTAATTTGCATAAGACTGAAAGTCAAATATCAGCATAAATTCCCCCAGTCATATGCAAATGTAATCATCCCATGCCTCTAACAGCAGTTTTATGTCAGCCAGCRTGAAAAATGTAGAGAAATCCCATAAAGCACATTGGCTTTGGGATATATGTAACATAAGACAAACATGACAAACATGTATTTGATGTGCTTACAAATGCCATGAAAACATATTTTACTCTGACAGCAAATTTTAAGGTGCCGTTTGCTACTCATTCAATGATGTTTACAAATKGAAAGAAATTCCCCTTTGCTTGTGCACTTCAGAAATGTTCATATTCACACAAAATTTGTGTAACTTTGAGGTGTTATTTTAGCTTTAAAAAGAGGAAGTCACATTTGTASCTTTTCCCTGGAAGGATACTTTCCCTCTGTATTTTCTGAAAACATCACTTGATAGCTATAACACAAAGCCTCAGGGCTCACTAAATTMATGGCAGTTATGCCACTAAAATTAAGGGCTCTGAGATAGGGACTGAGTTAGGTTTTCTTACAGTGTTTAAAATTTAAAGAGAAGCCTAAGAGTCTTCCACAATTCTGATATAATAGTAATAAATAACCACCAAATGGTGTCAAACTAGTCATTTTGGCCAATAAGTTTATGAAGCAAAAGCGTGTATAAAGTTCTTATTGTAACAAAGGATGGAAGAAGCTGRTGTAAAACTCACATCTATTTGCCTATTTTTAGCTAGTTCAGACCATGTTAGACATTATAGTATTTGTATCACCTGAGATACAAAATGGAATAAAATTATTTTGTTCTGCACATTATCATCTTTATCAACACAAGCCATTGGTTTAAACAATTATTTTAAATTAGAGAGAGAGAAACAAGCAGTACTTCATCACGATCAGTGATGTTGACGGAACATAAATGTTGTTTTATTAAGTACATGCCCCTTTCTAAATACCTGTAAAATACTAGATATCCCAGAGTGACTGCTGTACTGTTTAAATGCTTCAAAGTGATATCACAATTTGTTACAAATTGAATAATGTTACATCCACAAAGTCCAGCAGTTTAAATAGAAAACCTCTCCAGATTCACACATGGAGCATGGCATGATGATGTGCAACTAACTCTTGTGCAGCTTTATTAATTATATCAAAAGAATGTGATTTGACCTCAGAACTGTGGTCTTTTCAAGACAAGAGAGACAACTGCTGTGAAAGTGCACATCTGACGCACTCRCAGCTTTCCTTGTTCCATTAAACAACTCCAGTCCCTCTCGTGGGACCCCAGTGGCAGCAGATCCAAACGGCAGAGCCCAGCAGGAGTGTGCACAGAACAGGTGCTCGGCTTATTGTGGAGCCTGTGGAGCGGGAACAGCCTGGGCCTGTGCTCTCCCTTGGAAGCAGGGAYGTACCTGGGAGCTGTCCTGCCCTCCCTCACATGGCTGGGACAGCATTGGGCTTGCTCACAACCAAACACCAGGAGGGCTCTTTCTGGAGCAGACATAGCCTTTACAGATGAGACACACAATCCAGAATATAGCATTAAATTACAGATATTCATCCCAAAAAGAAACACAAGGGTTTAAATGTTGCTCAGCAAGTGATTGAACAGAATTAAAGGCCACAGAACCACCCAGTGTGGCAGCATCACTATACCAATGCAGCACSGTGGGAAATCCACCCTTTACGCTGCTGCAAAAAATACAGATTATTGGTGAGACAGCAATTAAAAMCAGCTTTGAGTGGACAGTTCTGGTTCTCTCCTCATATCTCTTCTGCCTCCTGTGTGCTCTGCCTGCATAGCCTGGAGCCCCTCAGGAACGGGGCTTCCCACTGAGCAGTATTACTCCAGCACCAGGCACAAAGGGGCTCAGCTCTGGTTTGTTCCTATCCATTGCCACTGCAAACACAGTCAAGGAGGATGAAAATGGAATCTGGACAAATGTGTACCATACATAAAATTGCCTCTTAATATTAGGCAAGTCACAGCACCACTTTTAGTTCAAATCCTAAGTTCAAATCTAAAGCCAACAACAACTACAGATATATCTGCTCACACAAAGCCTTTAAAGACACTTTTCCATATAAACTGCTCCTGTCACACACCAAAACAGGCTCTTGTAACCACCTGCTTGTGCCCAAATTGCACATTTTAACACCCCTTCTCACAAGAAGACAAAGCAAATATCAAGTTCTGAATATMACTGATCTCCTCCCTAAGTCACCAGCACAAGTGCTTGCATGTATTAAGCAAAATTGTGCGAGTATAAAATTGCAAGACCGGGATCACTCATTAAAATCATACTTCCAACCTTTTTTAATGGCAATATAGAATTTCTGTGACTAAAGAAACAATAAAGTTGCATTGGAATTTTTTCAATCTGTGCTCACAGTTAGCCACAGATCTCTTTTGTTAAATWAACACAAATTGAAATAATGTGATGCAACTCAGCAGAATTAGAACATGACACAGTAAGAGGAGGCCTAAGCATGTTGTTTAAGATAATTAAGAGTTTCTGCTTTCTAAAATTCAGTCACTGAACAAAATTTCAGGCACAACTACACCCTGAATTTCTATGCATGATTGCAATCATTTTAAATGAAAATTGAGCCCTSCTGACAGGAATGACCAGGTGGAGTCACTGACCCAGTCTTGAAGGCCAAACATTTCCTTCAGCATATAAAGCTGAGGGAGAAAAGACAAGAAAGGCACTAAATGTCCCCCAGGAGTGGCTGTGACACACAGGGCTGTGTTACTGGTGTGGAGCTAATACAGCTGACACTGCAGTGTCTAACACGAAACAACTTCAGCCCCACAGGCTAAAAAACACAGGCTGGTGGACAACAAAAATCTATGACTTGAAACCATTTTCCACTCCTTTCTTTTAAGTGTTACCAACTTCTGTGGTTCTTGGGAATTTGCCTCTCAAATAGCCACTTGAGCAGGCAGGAGAAGGCAAAACTGGCTGCACCTTGCAGAGCCAGACAGGTGACTGCAGATACATCCTTTCACACAGCCCTCAGCCCCGGAAAATCAGGACACTGCTTTTGTTACATTCTCATTTCCACCTGTGTCTGCAATAAMCTCAAACCCCTTTGTTTTGGTGAATTGTTAGCCACAATATTAAATAGAAATACTCATTTGTGTCTCTAAAGTCCCAGCAAACTTTGACAGAGTTCAGGACAGGTGCTAATTTAGAGCTGAATATAAAATAAYGAAACATAAAAATGTCCCTCTGGTAATTCTTTTCCAATGCAGCAGGAGGGCATTTCTTCTCTGTCAGCTCCTCTTATTAAATGTCCATCAATGGGAAATTTGGAATATCCTTTCAGCGTGTTTCTTTAGGAAAACAGCTGAAACCTCTGAACTGTGCATCACTTCAAAACTCCTGTTAATACCACAGTTGACATAAATTCGCTTTTCAAAATCCTCTGTTTGTTTGGGGTTTCAGATTTTCTCCCCATTTCCRAAGGCATATATTATGTATGTTATTACTTGTTTTTAAAATCTTTAGGAACACAGAATAATCTGTTCTCCGGCCCAGTGCCTCCCAAGTTTTTTGCAAACAGCAGGATTTCTTTAATGCTTCTGATTGAATTTCCCAACTTTCTCATTTAAGGGTAGGAAAGCAACTTCCATTCTGCACCCCTCTTAGCAGATTGTAGCGAAAGAGAGGGGGGAAAAAAAACCCACTAAAGCTCTGACAGATGGTACCAGCGTTTGACTCATGCTGGGCTCAGCAGGACCTATAGTTTAGAAGGTTAGGACTGTCAAAAAGACTCTGCTTATCAAGTGAATAACAAAGTGTGGACCGCCAGGCTGTTTCCCATAGAAAACTTGTATTTTCCTTGTGATTCTCMGCTATCACTCCAGTGCCTCTGAAACTTCTGGAGGAGCAGATGCTTTTCTGTTTGAGAAACAAGTTAGGAGTTGCCATGCTGGGAGCAGCCGGCAGCACAGTAGGCCTGACTTGAGGAAGTTGTGCCCCCGTGCCGGTGTCAGCGCCGCAGTTTGGGGAACTCTGAGGGGATTTGAGAGCAGGGAGAGAACTCTTCCTCTCCACTCGCCTCCTTTTGCAGTCAGTGACAAATTAATCTGCTCTTAGATTACTGCTCCAGTCTGAGAATCGCTTTAGCAAAGTAATTGTGGCAAACTGGGAGCAAAGGCGGAAAGGTCTGGGCGTAAGGCAGMGCTTACCAGTTTTTCTTTTTAAGTGATTTCAAGCTCCCATCAGGCAGCCTGTATCCCAGCACAGGGTGTCTGAAGTGACTGCAAATGTTAGTGAGCAGGCTGAAAGCAGTACTGAAGTCTGGAGAAACACAGCTCAAAGGTGACCAGCTTGTAGCCATGTTTTCTGGTAAGTCTGGGCTTTTAMATTYGGGGTGGGGGGGAAGCTTGCCRGTAAATARCTCCYGTTATTAATCACTGCTATAGCTCYGTAAATATTCCTARTGCTTTCTTCCTGAAAATAATGTCRATTCATTTGTTAAACGAGACCATTGGTTTAGTCATAAAGTAAATTGGTACCAACAGTCAGCAGCTGCTCTTCAACAGTTAGAATTAATGAGATAGTAATTATACAGCAAAATGCAATCTTATTATTGCCAACACTCAAGCCTCTGTCATTGCCTCATTTGCTTTTTGTTCAGAACTATGAAAAATGAAATGACTTAACTGAGTTCTGAAGTTCACAGAACATAATTAATTAAATGKGGGTTCATGGCTGTGTCTGGAATCAAAGTTGCTTTATAACAGACTTAAAATAAGTTTGGTACTAAAGAGGGCAGGGAAAGGAATCAGTGCTGGTTTGTAGTGAAGCAGAATGGGGTGACCGTACATAGATGATTAGTTTGGGTTACTCTGCTGCCAGAAAACCTCCAGCAGAGCAAGCATGTAGGCAAAAASTTCCCTATAATTACTTATTCTTTGATATCACATTGATCTCAAGGAAAAGCCATCACCAGTGTGATGCTCCTGAAGAATATAGYGCAGGGCATGCATGAGGCAGGCTGTGTGTCAGAAAGTTTTTACTTGATTTGTGGATTAAAAACTTGCTTTGAGTAAGGCAATGAACAATGAGGACAATTCTTTTGTTTTTCTTTCAAATCCTGGCCTGAAATGTGGCTAATTTATCTAAGTGCTAATTTATTTCAGGCTGCTCCCCTTCAAGAAATGGAGGGGGAATAGGCTGAGTATACAACTTAGTGCTTTTCTCCCTCCTTTTCTTGCTTCAGCTCAGTTTCCCTTCCCCAATTCAAGTATATTCTAATAGATTATGTAGAGATCGCAACAGGAAATGTATCTGTCCAAAAATTTTCATGCAGTCAGTCATGAGCCCAAGTGAGGGAAGTCATCAAGCAATATAGTTCTGAAACATGTGTGAAAAATGAGCAGTGTTCTCACCCACCACTTCAGGGTACACATGATGTATCCCTGCAGAAGGTGTCATTCCCACACCCTTGTTCGGCACAAACCCAAGGACCCACACTGCCATCTCAGGGAACAGGCAATTGTCCTTGTCACTGGGCTCAGTGCAGCCAGGTACTGAGCTCCCCACAGCTCCCAGCAAAGCCTCCTCCAGGTGCTGCCTACAACTCCCTTGGGCTGTGGCAAATTGCTTTGTGCTCTGGCCCAGCAGCTGTTTTCCTGCTCTTTCTGCTGCTCCAAGGCAGGCCCAGAGAAGGGCTTTGCCAGTTAGAGCTTGAGGCAGGGACACATCGTCCAGCCATGGGGTTACTTTCCAGACTGATCTTTGAGTTTAACCCCTGGGTGCACCCACGGGTAGTGAGGAGTGATCCTTGCTGTCGTGGGATGGCTACCAAAAGGACTGAGCAGCCCATGTGAAAACCAGGAGCTGTAGCAATGATGAGATATGGAACAGAGTGAAGAGAAGCACTTCCATGAAGAGATACAGGAGAGAACCTGCATTAAGTTTCCATGTAAAACAAGCTCAAAACCAAGTCATACTGGTTACTGATCTATCCAGGAATGTCCAGATTTCTCAGGAAAAAACTTTACAAACTGTATCAATCTTAGAAGATGCACAGTCATATTCACAGGCACATTTCAGCCATGATCTGTCTGACTTGCTTTCTACTGATGACATGACTCTGTCACCAGTAGCCTTTAATTCTTCCCTGCTTGGATCTGTTGCAAATCTTTGGGAAAAGCTCAGCTGTGAGCAGCAGAAACTTTGYCCTCACTCTCTCCACATCTGCCTGGGATACAGCTCAGGAGTATCTAAGCTACAAATGAGGTATGTGCTCTGTAACAAAGGCAGCAGATGGGCTGTCCCAGGAACACCTACCAGGGCTGTACCTTTGAGAAAACTCTCTCTCTAAAATGTGCCATTAAACAAATTCCATGAAGGAAGGCCCTGAATACTTGCATTGTTCTCCAGATAAGGAAAAATAATAAAAAAAAAAAATTATTAACCACGATCCTGAGGGCTTGAATCTGCCACTGGGCTGAGAGTTAATTTCAGGAAAATTGGGACAGTTTCTTGTCCAAGTYTGGGGAGCTTGGTTTTGTGTCTAGTTCAGAGCATACTATAAAATCAGGTTGCACAGTCAGTACCTCTTTCAAAACAAGACTTCATTCTACCAGTGCAACAGAAGAGGTTCAGAATTTCTCAGAAAAAAGGATAGATCAGATTTATCCACCTGCTCACTYTTTCCAGAGAGATGAAGCCTTTTATTACAAGCTTCCCAGTATGTCACTGAAATGTTATCTGTATTTATACCTCAAAGTAAACACACAAATAGCCACTATAAATTTTAACAAACAGACAGGAGAGGGAGCTCTCTCTTCATCCCACTCGATTAGGAATGGATTTTGCTGAACTTATTAAAATCTAACCACATTTTTATTCTATGTCACATGTTACTTTTCACTCTKTTGTCCTGGGACTCACTCCTCTTAACAAACAACCCTAACATGAAGCATTTCTTCTGTACAGAAGAATGTTTCTTTCATAAATGCACTCTATAGCTTTGTAAGGCACATTTTATTTTGGTGCAGGAAAAAATAAAGATGTAATTCCTAACTGACAAAATTCTGCTCCCCTACCAACTGATATATATACTAATGCATGTGTGTCTGCATTGTAAGTATAATTCCATATTTTTCAACTTAAAATACCAAACAAGTTATTTTTTTTTTCATGTTTATCGTCCTTTCCATACTTACAGATAATTTTGTACTAATACTGACATCTGTCAACCTAAAAATTCTGGTAGATCCAAGTGCATTTTTTAGATAAATCTCTGAAATATCAAATTCACCAGAAATACATACAGACAAAGAAATCACAGCCAACATAAACACAGGACAAAAGAAAGTCACAGTAATCTTAATGTCTGCATGTTCTCACTGGGTTTTATTGAAATCTTAGTGGAATASGATCTTGTTTCCCATTCCCAAAACACAATTTTGACAGCCCAAATGCTTGTTCCAGTATCTGGATATAATGCTAAAAATCAAACTGCGAGTTACGTCTGTCTCGCAAAGGCTGGATAATAAGATTTACTTAATCCATTTGAAAGAAAAAAAATGTTTTTGTCCCCCAATTTGTTGCAACATCTGAAAGTTCACGAGGTTATGACCCCTCTTTAAGAAAGCATCTTCTACCACCTGCAAATACCCCAGGAAAGCAGTTGGAAACAATAAAACACGTGCTAGTTAACCGTTTCCAGGGAAACGGCTATGCTCCAGCAATGGGAGGTTTCAGCCCCACAGTGGCTTTGTCTAAAGAAGACATGGCCCAGCTGTTACTGAATAACCATTGTTGTAGATCATCGGGAAATAACAGTCAAGGCACCACAGAAGCCCTGCGGAACTTTTATTTTCCTCACTGCTAGAGTACAGCAKAGTCAAATACAGAAGAAAACAACATAAAACAAAATACAGGAATGGGAAAGATACTGAAACCAGCTCCTRGTTAAATACACACAAATCTATTGCYTTGTACACTTTCAGGATGGTGATTTTTCTAATGCAAAGTCCCCTCAAGTCACTAGTGGCAAATACTAACTATAAAAAAGTTAGTTACACACTCAGAAAGTTTCAGAGCCTGAGGATGGAGTTACTCTTCGTGTTTAGAAGTGAATTAGCATACAGAGCCCATTTCTTGTTTCTTACATCAAAGGGATGCAGCAACAGATTGGTCTCCTGCTCATTACAGGATTTTCCAGAGCCACATAATAATTAATTTCATTGTCTGGGAGCAYAGCATCAGAGTTTGCAGCACAAATTTTCCTTCCCTTTAAAGTGGAATTTGGCTGACTACACTCATTATTTTGCAGAACAGAGAGCATCATTTAACAAGGGTATTCTGCAGGTTTTGCCTGATTGTTTGAAAAAGGGAGAGTCAAATCCTCAATCGCAGGTAGCCAGGGCAGAGCTCTCAGTAACAGCAGCAGCAGCAAGGTTTCCTTCTGCATTTAGGAGAGCTTTTCCCTCATCTGTTTATCTATTTGCTCACTCTACAAGGATTAGTACTGGTTGTGTTAAAAGCTGCAGAGAGGTGCTGCTGTGCTGAAAGGGACCATGCAGAAGGTGCACTACAGCTCCATTAATGGTGCAATTCTTTCCCAGCACGGGCAGGACGAGGTGATTGATGGGCTGAACACAATAAACACACAAAAGTCACAGTGAAACTGAGATGTTCCATATCCTAAATTTCTTTCTCCTAAGTACAAGCTGATTCCTCTGGTGCTGCAGGGTGTGGTGAAGGGAAAATGTGGCTCTGGGTGTTCATTTCCCTTCTCCTAGTGCTCCATGAGCATTACAAAAAATGACAAGAATGAGTTGTTCTCTAGAAAGAACCTTTTCAACCTCTCCTGATAATCTGCTTAGCAAGGACACAAGCTGTTTCTCATTTGTTTATACTGTACAAGCAGTCACTGTGAGTCACATCTCAGGCAGACTTTTTTTGCATGGATTTTTAAAGAATATCGTACAAAACATCCTTTCACTTGCAAAAGACAAAGAGAAACAAATAATGGTCTTTAGTCTCCTTCTAAAGCACATTAAAGATTTTTCACAGCAAAAGACACTAAAGATCTGTTCCTCATCCTTCAAATTCTTTGGATCACTTAGTGTTGGCAAAAACACATCTCTTACAATGAAAGCTCTGCACCAGAACTGAGTAAATTAATCYGAGGCTTTTATAGCCTCCTTTGCTGCTCACAAAAAGAGTATTAAACTAGGTTAAAGTAGGGTATTTTTTCCTTTTTTTTTATTTCCTGTGCTTACTGTTTGGAATTAGCAGAAAACTAGAAACTTTACAGTCCTCTCACACATTTGTAATTTTTTCACATTTTTAAACCCCTGCACRGTACAAGTCTGTTCATAATCTGTGYCTCAAAGAATGCCCAATTTAAATGTAAAAATGCACAAGACATAACAAGTGGGAGAGTCATAAATGAGGTGAGAATTACAGGGATGAAGGAGAGATTTATACCAGAGAAACGCCTCTGGTGGCTGCAGCCAAAAGGGATGGTGATGGCAACTGGAGACACTCAAATTTTTTCTCCTTTCTTTCCCAACACCAACAATTAGGTTTTAAAAGGGATAAAGAGAAGAGGTTATAGAAAATGCATCATTCCCATTTGATTACAAATAGAATGTGTATTGAGAAGGGGGAAATTACAGTTGTTCTAGTAGAGACAAAACAAAAGTTGTAGACTCAGAGGAAAGAGATTCCTGATCACAGAAATTTAGAGGAAAGGTACTGTTCYCAGTCCCAGCTGATTGTGAGGCATCCAAAACCTTTGGAGGCCAGGATTCCACTGGGAATGCAGAGTRTCAGATTTAAACAATATTGAAATCATYAATATTATTATCAAGTTTTCTTGAGTTATATCTGGTCTTTCATTAATAGCACCTTCTTCAACATYTTACTCAAAATTCAATTCAAAATAYTACGTGGAATAGCAGAAAGGAAATATTTCTCTCTCKTCTTCAACCTGGATAGAAGTCGCAGACTGGGAAATCTCTGCAGGCAAGTGTGATGTCTTTACAACAATCTCACAATTACCTGTAGAGATTCTACAATCTGGCACCTTCATGCACAGTAATTATAAACTATACAGTTCTTCAGCCYCTGCACCTCTGCTGAGTTGAGCTGAATTCCATCCAAATTGCCTAAGTAGCATGGAGCTGACTGCAAGCTTTTTACTAATCATTTTCATGAGTCAAAAATTGAAAACAAAAGCATAAAACCCACAGAAATTAACCAACTGGACACTGGAAAAATTCTAAAGGACTAAGTTATTATAGGCTATATTCTGACCATGAGGGCTTAATATTCCATTACTAGACTACGCCTACTGTTAAGTGAGCCTGAATTATTACTGGGGTTTCATGCATTAGTTCATGCAGGACTGGATGAGTTCAGCGTTCTTAAAATGGTGATGCCTTGAAGAGCTGTTTGGTTGATGAACATTCTCGTATCAAGCTTTGGACATGGTGGAAGCAAGAATAAGTCACTTTGAAAGAAGAGAATACTCATCAAAGCAGGTCTTCATGAAAGGAAAAAAGTAACTTTTCTTTTTCTCACCAAAAATGTTCCTAGAACATTCATGGAGTTTTAGCTCATCCTACCTTAATGACATTGAACAAATGAATTGGACAAATATTTAACAGGGCTCAGAATGATATTTATTTCTGAAACATCCAGGCATTGATCYAGCTCAGAAATGCAATCCCACTTCAGCTCCCAGTCACTGCACCAGATCTTGTGCCTACATACTCCAGAAAACTCAATCCACCTCAACACTTATATAAAAGTTGGCTAGAAGGACAATTTGGTGTGAAAGGGCATCAATGATGATGCTGAGCTTTTCATGCAGGAAGACAGAGGAAGCAGGATTACAATTTTATCAAGCTGCAAGTGAAAGACCTCAGTCTCCTCAGTTAATGTTCTGCTGGAGGACTCTCAGACTGCACTTGCCCCTTTGAAGAGCCATCATATCCACTTGCTTCCTGCCAAGAAGTCAAATATCTCTCTGGGATGAAAAGCTACCACTCGAGCTGTGTCTCAGCTATGCAGGCAGAGGGGAAGCCAAGCTGCCTCTTCCTCCAGGTTGCTTGTTTGCCAGTAGATGCAGTGGAGAAGACGAGAGTGTCTTCCARTGCAGGAGCATTATTCCAGGGGTGGCATAAAAACCTAATTCTAYTTGGGTACAACAACAGACAAGAGCACAACAGCTCTCTTGGAAGGGTTTGGGTTCCCATTATAAAATTCCACAAAATCCAGCAATTGTGCTCCACCCCTTACTGTAAAGGATCAGTGATTTCCACACTTTTTTATTACTTCCTCATTTTACATCTCCTCTGTTCTCCCTGTTTACAAGAAATAAATCTATCCTTAGTCTGTACGCTCTCGCTATGTTCCCAGTTTCCCAGTTCCAATCACTTGCCAGCAAACCACTATTATTCCAGAAGGGTTACCACCTTTATTCTAGTTTGGAATGTACATAAAGACTGAAATAAGGCTATGAAATTAATCTGTTCTTCTCAAACAAGTGTTAATTGACAAATTATGAGGGCAAGCATTGCAATACCATGATTAGAGCTGATTATTGTGCATGTGGGTACAATTGACTTGTCAGCATCTGCAAATAAAACCTGTGGTGACATCCCAGAATAACTTCAAACAATGGCAAAGCCCCACTCATTTYAATACCAAGATTGTTTCAACATAAGCCTTATATATTAGTTCTGAACCACAGGCAAAATTGCAGTTGGAACCAATGCATTGTCCCCAATCAGGCCCATTCTATTTATCCTTGTTTTTATTGAGCCAACTTGTTACTGTCTACTGAGTCTTCACTGTTTTAATAAGTCATAAAATGTGCTGTGCAATAAAAGCATCAGTTACCTTGAATGATTAAAAAAAAATATCTGACTATTCCACTAAAATGTTTTAAATCCCTCCTCAGTTATTCAGCCAGCCCAAGCCCTGCAGAGACAAACACATTTGCCAAAATGATGTTGATAAGATGGAACCTGTCCTTCCATTTAGATTGATAAAAAATGCCCCACAAAAGAAGCTATATTGGCAAATCCAGCACTGAGAAAAAAAAAAACAGAACTTCATTCCAAGAACTGACTCAAATCAGTGAGAGAATCTCCCCAGGCTAATCTAAAATTTTAATCCCTTGATTATTTTCTATTATTTTCTTCTTATTACTGTTCTGGCTAAGAGGTTCTTTTGGTTCATCTTGAATGCTTTAAGTTACTGACATGATTTTAAATACTTCTCTTGTCATCCTGCCAGAATTACCTTTCACACCTCTACCTTCAGAATGCTGCCATTGTATTAACCAAAACAAGACAAAAACAAAATTTTTGGCAAGTTTCAAGATTTCATAAAAAAAGCTGTAGTAATTACACCAACGATAATAATGCACACATATTATTTTCTGGATAAAATCCTGCCTCAGTGAAATCAAGACAAGTTTTTGCATTATATTCCATGGGATTATTCCAGAAGCCTTTCATCCTTCCTCTAATGACTTCTTTCCATCTTCCTATTTACGAGCAAATCTTTTTAAACAAGACATACAAATTAGCACTAAAGCTAGGAAACTAGTAGGAATCCATCATGCTGCAATAGTAAAAAACTAAATAGCAAAAAAAAAAAAAAAAAAAAAAAAAAAAAAAAACTTTTTGCAGAACAGAAAGAAAATTCTTAAACATTTTTCACCAGTAAGCAGAGTGTGCAAACTGGTAATGCAAAGCTGCAGCTGCAGCTAGTCACCAGTGACTGGAGATCTCTTTTTCTGGTGAGCTGCCTAGGTTTCACTATCTCTTAATTACTGATTTTTTGAAGCAAAAGTCTGAATCTTTACTTTTAGCAACATGTAGAGCTGGAGTACCACCTTCTATTTATCCAACTCCAAATACAAGCAATCCTTCACTGTGTCTGAACTTTTCATTGAACATTTTCACAGGAAATTACAATTTAAAAAAAAATTGAAGCTTCAAAGTTTGATCTTTGAGCTGGAAGTTCCAAATTCTCTTTGAATCAGTYTTGCACTCATTCTGTAACCTTATTACATCCATGGAAAATTTAAAGAAAATAAATTTAAAAGTGGTCCCATGAGATCATCAAGTCTGAAGAGCTAAAGAGTCAAACAATGAAAAATTAAAGCACTAGGACTGAGGTTACCTCCTGCCTGAGGTGCAATTACTGTCTCCCCTGTGCCTATGCAGCATGAGATACAGTTTACATTGGAGTGTTACATGTGTTAGAGCAAGATTAACATTCTTTTACCATAAGGATTTTATGCSCCATAAATAAGGGAAAGGATAATCCAACCTTCCAGGAACTTGGAGCACTTTCTCACCCATAGAGAAGCTATGAGGCAGAAAATGGATGTTTATCCATTGAAAAACATCTAATCTGTGCGGGGACCTTCTATACTRCTAATCCATATCTATTTACTACCTTATTGTAAGGCTTGTCTAAATTCCTGTCTAGAAATGGTCTCCCTACTCCTTTGGAGTCTTTGCTTCCACTGAAGTTCCACAGTCATACACTCGGCGGCTTAAATCTGAAAAAAAGTCCAAATCTAAGCACCATCTTCCATCCACAGCACATTGACTCTGGTTTCAGTGCTGTGCCAAAATGGCATTTTCTTGACACCCAGCACTGAATGCAGCAATGGCAGCAAGGAAAGGGCACTGACCAAAAACCACTGAACAAGAAGAGCAGCTACTGGAATTGACCCCCAGAGTTATAACTCTTGCCACAAAAGGAAAACAATTGGAGCACAACAAAAGAAACCCAAAGAAATCAGAATTCTCCTCAACACAGTGTTTAGTAGCATGCCATATAAGAACTAAGAGAAAACATGTCTCCTGCTCCTTGTCCTTTCCCTCCACCTTCCCAGATCTGCAACAGATGAGAAAGTCTGATCACGTCTGTGCTCATCTGGAGCTTTGTTTGGGACTTYCTGTACCACCTGATGCCTTCTTTTGTCTGGCAAATACAGTGGAACTGGCTGAGCAAATGTAATCAAACCACCTGCCAGGCCTGCCTCTGGTTTGTTCCAGAGGAAGTTTGGTGTTCCTGAGGATTTTCCGAGTGGCTCCCCTGCCAGTATGCTCCAAGGCTGCTGGGAATTTATCCCAGAGGAAACCCACCAGCTCCCCATCAGTGATGGCCCAGGCTGTGCTCTGTGGCCTCATGGCTTTAGTGGTCAAGGTAAGGAAAGCAGCTCAACCTTTCACAAATAACTGATCCAAGCAATGCCCTGTTGTTTGCTGGAGGGCTCATGCAGGGCAAGGATTTCCCCGGAATTGCCTGTGGGCCCACAGTTGCCCCTCCACCAGCCAGAGGCTTCCTGCTGGGAATGAACAGTTGGCTCTCCTTGCTTCAACGTGCTGCTGTTGCAGCAAGTCATGAAACACACAGGAAGGATCTTGTTATCGTGTCCYGCCAGTAAACAGCTGTAGGAAACAACTTGGTATTTTACCTCATCCTCCAGAAAACTTTCCTATGGATTTTCTATACATCAATAGCTCAAATACCTACTTTTCTTCTATTTTTATCAAATGTCTTCAGTACATCCAACTTTTTTGATTCTTTTCTTGTTTGCAGTTCTGGCACTTTATCCCTAAACATATGAGCCCAACAGGAAAGCAGGGTTTGGTTAGAGCTCCCTACCCAGGTGTGCTACCCTGGCTGGAGGGCACTGCTCAACAGAGTTCCAGGAGCAGTGAAGGAGGTAAGTGAAGGAGCTGAAGAAATAGGCACATTGTTTTTTGATGTTTTGCATAAATGTTTTTATTCAGAAGTCAGAGAGCTCTCCTGAATGCATTTTTTATTGTATTCCTTACTTTCCAAGAGGAGCCAAATAAATTTTGGAGTGAACTAGAAAGAACAAGTCCGCTTTATCAGTTTACACCCAGACTGGAGCATGCCAAAGATCACCAAATAAACCAGGTTAAGTCAACAAGTTGCTTAATAATAATTCTCTCCGAAAGGATGCAGAGAGAACCTAAATGTTTTAATGACAGACATTCACAGCACCAGGTGTTGTCTGTGGAATTATGCCATTTTTTCCTGTGTATGGCATTCAGGGAAGAAATTTAGCTGACATGAACCCACTTGCAGGCCTAACCTGGATGGCTGTGAATTGGCTTAATCTCAGCTGGCAACTGTGAGCAGTTAATAACTCTCTCACAGTTGTAGCTGGGATTATGCTAAACACAGCAATTTCTTTGCTCTAATGGATTAGCAGACCTGCGTGGCACCTTAATTACAGACCCAAGAGACATTTCTGCAGTGCACAAAATCCAAACACACCATGCACACAAGATGAACTTCATGGCCTTATCCAAACCATACACTGACCTCCAGGTTTTGCCTTGGTACCTCCTGCTTTTCCTGACTTCCCTTGTGCAGCATCCTGCAGCAGCAGAACAATCTCTTCACTGTGTTTACAACTGCTTCTGAAATCATATCTCATTTCAATCACTCTGAAACTTGTCTRAATATTTCCTGAAGCCACTGATCTAGCCCTGAACTGTAGGGCTGATGAAGACCTTTTGTGTTTAATCCTTTGCATCTGCAATWTTTTTAATAACATACCAAGTTCTCTGTCCAGATTTTACACTCTGGCTTGTCACAAGTTCAAAGACTGTTCCACCAGAACCACCCTCTACATTGAATTTTCCATTACCCAAAACAATTGTTATCCATTTTTCCCATGTTTATGACTGTGGTAATGTCCCAACTCAAACCAGTCAGGATTCTTGTAACTTGTCTACAGCTGAAGTTCCCCTGCTCAAGAGGAACAATCCAAAGATKCAGAAATCAATACAAGATTCTCATTAACATTAGATGGCTTAAGTCAGCCTATGGATACATAGCAGACAGGGATATTATATATAGCCAGAGCACATAAAATACTTATATTTATTACAACACAGTTTTGTGGCTGAAAGCTCCAGATGGCCAGTCCTTAGAGATACATCCTTAAAGTTTTAKTTATGTGTGAGATTCCAGGAAGCATCTGTAGCCTGCCAGAAAATATTCCTGTTTTACACCAGGGATCAAAGGAACCTGACAAAAGAGGGCTTACTCAGATGTACAGAAGTTGGTGCGCAACAAGATCAGGTATGGCCTGAGTTCTCTTTTAGTCCCRCAGAATTTTAGAAGAAAATTGTTCTGAGATAAAATTCCCTGTCTGAAACAGTGCTGGTAAAGTGGCACTACTGCTGCCTCAGGAACTGCTAACAGAAGTACCCAGATGTAAAAGTGTAGCTTGTGTAGGACATTTACATGGATTTAGTTATCATTTTCATTAGTCACCACGTGTCACCTGACATGGCTTATTTTCCCCTTGAAAATGTTCTTTAAATGCCCCTATCCACTGTAAGCATTTTTCTTCCACATCCAAAGTTGATGTTCATGAAMATATCTGTGGGATACAGATGGCAGAGTATTTTAAGACAGATCTAGTAGACCACATGGCATGTGTACCATGAAAGCAGTAACAAAACTAGTTACTGGCTATATACAGCCAGAGCACCTCTGTGGGAAGAGCAGCTTCATTAAATCTGTCAATCAGACACATTTCAGATTATTTCTTTTTAGGCCTGACCCAGAAATGCAAACCCCAACTGTCTCCAAAATCACTGGCTTTCAAACAGAAGAGGGTGAAAGCAGAAATCCTGATGTCTGTGGGCTGTTATAACCATTAGCTGCTTATGAGATGTGTGCAAATTGCCCTCAGTACATCCAGACGTACAGCAAACAGACAAACATCCCTGGCACACACCCATTCAGAGGACACAGAATTATATCAATACTCAGGTGTGGAACCAGCTTATTCCTTTCCAATGTAGTGTTTTCCCTAGATCCAGCACAAGTGTGAGAAATGGGACAGTACCATTAGGTCTGTATCCTCCCTGCCAAAGTGCTGCATACAGAAAGCCCACCCACGCTAGCACAGGGTTAGAATTTCTCCTGAATTTCACAACTCACACACAGTGAATTTGCAGACTCGCCCTGCTGAACCAGGCCTACATCATTTCCTGCCCTTTTGAGAAGCACAACTTGCTGACAAATTTGTGTTCAACTATTCAACCAACAAACAACAGTTTTGAATCATTAAAAAGTAACACTTGCACAAGATGTACAATGTTCTCCAGCAGTGCTACCCAGAGTGATTCTTGATAATATTTATTCTTAGTATTTTTTAGATAAAAGGTATACATTTACTAAACTGAGAGGTGCGATTAAGCTGGGTTTTTTTTTTTCTCTTTCTAGTGCATTGACCTTGTTAAGCCTCAACATCTGAAGTTTAAAATTTAAAAAAAGGTAATCAAAACCACTGCAGAGTTTTTGATGTCGCAGATACTGCATCAGGAACTGATTGGATAATAATCACTCACCATCAGTTCCTAATGCATTGCCTTCAGCATCTAAACAAGCATCCAGGAGTTCCTAACAGGAACAGCTGCAATATCATGGTGGTGACATAGGACCTAACTGTCATSCTACCAAAACCTTYACAGCTCTTCCACAAAAACACAGCCTTATCTCAAGGGGGAAATCTAAAAGTACGGTACTGTTCAGTGGGAGACCTCACTCCCTCCAAGATTASGGTGCTGCAATTAGAACCAAACTGGGAGAAAAAAATGGAAGGAAAAGAGGACTGTCCTTGCCTCAGGTAGTTCCTTCAAAAATGTATTTCTCTTCATACAAGGCTTACAAGACATACCTAAAATGTAAAGATCATGATAATGGTAAGAGTCACTTATGTCCAAAGGATTTCCAAATTATTTGAAATTATTTCAAATTTACTTGCAATCTGCTCTGTATTATTACAATACATGCACAAAAAATACACCTATGGATTTGTATGTACTTTTATATGAGACCAAATGAAAAAGCAGAGAGAGGAACACTTTGTTTGCTGATGGAGCAAATAGCTTTGTTGGCTGATGGAACAGAAGACATGTGGAATTGGAGCACAACGAAGGGCAGCATGTAACATTAAGGTGCAACAATTCCCTCAGGGACTGAATGAAGCTATCCTATTTTAATAGTGTGACACACCTGGGCAGGTGCAAGGCCATTTATAAGACATTAATTTGACAGACTTTTATGACTCTTTGGGTTCTTGTGTCTCCAAAAGATATCTGAGCCTGCCCTGCAGAGCACAGCCCTCACCAACMGAGTTTCTATTCATACCACAATTTTCCAGTAAGTGTTGGCTCAGAGAAAAGTATCTGGACCCTCCGGTACATCCATGGATACATTGGAGGTCTTGTATCTCTATTCCGATCATCTCTGAGTATCTCAAAAMCACTACGAGTTTGAAGCTGAAGCAGCAAGATATACAGCAAGATATCAACGCTATCACAGAACCTGCTGGTACTAACTGCTCCAAAAGACAACCTGGCAAATCTTACCTGCAGTCTGACAGACAGGACATCACCTCCACAGCGCTCTGAGAGGCAAGGGATGGCTAAGAACATAATTAGGATATAGCAGAGTCAACTGACATTGTTTTATTCATTATTCCTATTCAGACCTGAAGGTCAAAAACTCTAAATGCAACCTCCTGGCTGTCTCCACATGAGTTTTACTCTTTTMTTCTACACAGAGATGAGTCTGACCACAAACTTTGAGTAAGAATGAGAATCTCAAACTCATCTCTATCCCACAAATTGTCAGCATTTTTTTAACCAAAGGCATGTTTCATTATGTTCCATTGGTAGGAAGTTAAATTCATATTCAGATCTTCAATCCATGTATTTGAAGACGAGAAATGCTGGCACAGATCCACAGGTTAAATCCTCAGAGTGAACCATTCCCCSGAGAGAGGAATTTGCCTAGCCCAAAAGCCTCCAAACATGCAGAGACACAGAGTACCTTCCACAGGCAGGAAACATGGCTCGTGGCAAGAGGAATTCCAGGAGTGAGACACGGAGCCTGAGTAAGCACATGTTGTCTGTAAGGTCAGAAAGGTAAGTGCCAGTGTCACAGCACTGCATCTCATGCAGTGAAAGTGAACTCATTCAGCCCCTCTGAGAATCCACACATTGGTTTGTCCAGGAGCACATGGAACTGGGACTACAACCCCTATACAGAACCTGGATTCCTGTGCATGAAGATCCAGCTGGCACTAAGGTTCTGAAGGAAGCCAAAGGAGTTTCTTAGGTCCTTTTTTTTTTCCTTCCAGGGAAAATTATTCAAGGCTACCAAGACTTAGGAACACTGGTCTTTCACTTGTTTTTCCCCTGCTATTGCCTATCATTTTTAAACAGTTGTATTACAGGGGAAATCCACCAAACGTTTTTATTTATTGCTTTACTTATTATGACCTTTTCTACTGCCAAAAATGCATCCAGCACATCAGTCATGARTGAATGGCAGAGTTCCACAGACCATGCACACACAAAGTGTGAGGAATAACTGCTGCAGAAAGGAGCTAGCTGTGAAAGCATTAAAAAAACCCTTAAACTCCTTWCAGATTTTGTTTTAATTTACAAGACTTGAAGGTGACTATATCACTTGACAGTAGTTCTGAAGTGCTCTRAATTTTGGCCTGTAAGATATATCCAGTTACCTGTGCAGTTCAATGTGCAGTTTTCCATATTCCTGACTTCTCAGTCCTGGGGAGTGGGACTAGCAGCTCTGGCCCATTGGACCACGAAGGAATTAGCATTTTATTACTCRTATCTTCAGATCCTGATCAGTCTAAGCAGAAATGCCGTGAGAAAGCCAATGGGTGTGAAGATTGAAGGGAGCTGATGTCATGGAGTTCATACTGTAATCTAATCCTAGATTGTTTAGGCCTCCCATCTCACAGGCTCTTCTCCTCTTCCTGTTTCTAGGAAAGTAAAGAGCCTCCACCCTGCTAATGATCCCCCAGGGGAGGCAGTGTCAGGAGGCAGCACTTGCTGCAGCAGAGAAGAGCCACGGCTGCTCCTGCTGCTGCRGCACACGACATCACATTGAGAGCAGCCACAGCCCAAAGACATCACCCCACCAAAGCGGGGAGGAAGGAAGCCTCCTCCCGYGGGRATGCAGCTGATTCAGGGAGGGATGRGAATGGCTTTGCAGGGAAAACAAACCACTGAGCTTCYCAGAACCCCAACAATGTCSGTGCATTCTCCAGGGAGGATTTGCAGAAAGATGGGAACAAACATAAACAGAAAGATGAGTTGTTGGAAATACCACTTGAAAATGACATTTCACAGCAAAATGTCAGGGCAGAGAGTTTTAGAAGGTGGTAGGGTCCTCGCACTTGGTTTTTCCATAACTTCTCCTCCCTCCTCCTGGCTGAATGCTCATGGACAGCTTCAGAGCTCCCTCACTAGAAAGAAGTTAAGGAGGCAAAAAAGGGACCATGTACTCCATTTTTTTCCCTCCCCTTTCACACTTCTATTCCAGTTCAGCTACTGTCTAATCAGCCCRCAGTGACAACCACAAGAAAATGGCATTAACTGTATTTCTCCTCACTTCCCTTATTCTCACTGCCAAGAGAGTATGCAGTAGTTCTTGCCCTGGAACTCCTTTGTCATCCCTGAGGGATGACATTACTTGCTCCACTCCCTGATTCAGCTTCTACCAGAGAAAAGTGTGCAAATGAGATGCTCCGCTTTAACCATAAAGCACCACATTCACTTACAACAGRATGACCTGGGACAAGAATGAAGAGAGAAGAAGGAGGAAGCATTTGATAAGCCATTAATTAAATATTAGTATGTTTAATCTCCCCCCCATCTCGCCATCTCACTCCTTTTGAAGGCAATAAAATCCAGACTGATATTTCCTAGGAATCTCTATGTATACAAAAATTATCAGGCAAACATTCCCTGCAACAAAAGTAATCACAATGGTAAGATCCAACTAATTCACTTAGCAGTAAGTAAAACAAGGTGCAAGTACCAGSTAAACTCAGCAGTATTTTCCCAAATGCTTTCCAACAATCTGGCTCATGAACTCTCTGGGACATATGTCCCCATGCATTTAGCATCCCTAACAAATTGATTTTTCACAAACCTGTTCAGTATCCCCCCAAACCCACTTAAGCTGCTGCAWCCATAATGCCTGAGGCAAGGAACTCTACAGTTTCAGTTACAGCAAAGATTCACTTCTTTTTGTACTTCTGTTCAGCAGAGGTTCCTTGAAGCTTTACCTTAGCTGCAAATCTAAGTTAAATTAACTGAATGTGCATATGAAAAACAGTGATTTTTCCTAAAAATTGTGCAGATTTTACCACACAATTCCACAAATCCTGCTGGAAATGGGAGAATTAACAAAGAAACAATAGAACATGTGTAGTGGGAGGAAGCCTTGGCAATAAGGAAAGAAAATAAGGTGATTGTGATGAAACAGGTTATTCTATCAAAAAAGAGAATCTGTAATTCCTAATTTGGGGACCCAGTGAAAACTTCCAGATAAMTTTACACATCCTCTGAATTTCTGCCCAAATATCCTAGCAAGTCAAAAATGTCTTAAATGACAGGCCCCCTTGTCCCCTGACAGCATGCTTGGAAAGATTTAGATGCTGTATTTATTCCATCAGGCTCATGCAATCAGTTACACCCAAGAGCTGYGCTCCAGATATGCCCATTGGAGGCAGCAGGGTTTGAGTAACAAGCACGGAGGTCCACGGGCTCCCAGTTTTGGTTAATCCACCTCCCACTTGGCCCATTCCTCATCACAGACAGGGAAGAGCATAAAGCTGTCCACCCTTTCGGATGACTCCACAGTCCTGATGGAGCAACAGCTCGAGGCACACACTGCAGTTTAGCCACCCACACACATAGGTTAATGCACTTTTTGATGATTCATAAACCCAGATCTAACAGCAGGATCAAGGCTTTTGTTCATTATTTTGGAATGAAACATCAACTAACATTTTTTACTGATGACTGTGAAGGCAAAATCCTGGATTGCAGAGTTCTGCTTATCTGAAATGATTTTCAGCTACGCCCTTCAAGGCAAAGCCATGTCTATTAAAAGAAATACAGAAAATCCCAGAATCATAATCCTGGAACATTCAGCTGTGCACTGTACTCCATRCAGTTCATTATGTCCAGATTCTGCAGGGATCCTCCATATAGCAAATGCTATTCCTGTGCTATATAATCCCTACTCACTATGGACTTGTTAAGGATGGATTTGTATAGTCTTAACTGCAAATTCTTCTGCTTTGGGGTGTCCKTGCTGAGTCTTTAATAACAAAGCTTTGAAGTTTAATTACTCTCTTAGCAGCTGCAACCATTATACTTGAAATATCCACAAGGCAAGTAATAAAGTTGTAAAGTAGGAGTTAGCTTTAATCAAAAAGGGAAAACATGAGGAAAGTTTTAGTCATCAATGGCTTTGACAAATTAACTTCAGTGTCACATACATCAAGGCCAACTTTCAAATCAGTAGAATCTGCCTTCTTGGTCCTTCCAGCAAATTTCATTCAGTCCCTAATTACAGGAGGCAGAGGTGCCAATGGTGGGGGGGTGGGGTCAGAGTGCAAGAAGATTCCCAACTGCCAGTTCACTTTACTGCTAATATAATGGAAAACGCATGTGCAGAGCAGCCACCCAGAAGMCAAACTGCCCACAACATCCTGAAGGAAGAGTTACATCAGAGGGAAGACGGCCCACTGGCACAACTTCTGTGATGTGGAGAGCCAGAGTGAGAGCCCATGGACACAAAACTGCTCTGACATAAAGATATATTGCCATGCTTCCTTTTCCAGGGAGAGGGGATTGATTAACAACCCATGTGTCAGCTACCAAGGGAAGCATTTCTAGAATATTTTCTATGATTGATCAGCTTCTTCGACCTTGCCTCCACTGAGATACCCTCAGAGCAAAACTGCTTCTGTTTGCAAAGAGAACACAAAGGACGGCATTGAAAATGCAGATCCAACCAGAAATCTCTTTTTCCATCATTACCATTGCTTGCCTGATGACACAGACACAATATTAGGTGATAATGTACATAGATATAAGTAATATCCCAACTGGATAAATTTGTCTTACTCTGCTTATTTGGTACATACACCATATTATATACCAAACACAAACTTCTCATTTTCTCCTGCTGCTTTCCAATCTATTGTAGCAGCCATGTTTATATGTGTATGTATGTGTGTGTATGTATATCACATATTCTACTGGTTTGCATCAATTTACATTACAGATGAACACTTACATTTCTAACTACACACTTAAAAAACAATGAAAGRATGGCAGAGATGCAAAGTCCAGGCTCCAAATGTCATGAAGTGAGAAGATTCAACTTGTACATTTTATACACTTACAAAAAATAGCTGTTTCTACCTCAGTGGTGTCTACAGAGCATGAAGGGATAAGACATCAAGGTTATTTAGAACACTTTGGTCCAAATGGTTGATGTAATGTAATGCCTGCTGTTCATAAAAAAGTTCAGCACTTATTTCTTTTGTTAACAAATTCTCCAAGTGTCAGATATTTTTAAGAAACCTGGAGTGTTTTGTCTTTCTCAATGCAGTACCTAGAGTTGATAGGGCACTTGTAAATTYTGAGAGACAAAACATGAGGGTAAGACAAGATTTTAGCCAATTTACCCTCACTTTATAAAACTTAAAATCCCCCTCTTTGCCATCTAAAAAAATACAGCACGTCTGGTCTCTCACCAGAGAAAAACATTGTTAGGAGTTAGAAACTGTTGTCATCTAAATATTTCTGTAGAAAAATCACATACTCATTATTTGATAACTTGACTTTCCTACTTCCAATCTTCCTCCACATCAAGATATTGCAGAAAGATTTCCAAACTTGCTGGTTGASAGGCAGAATTTATTATCTCTCTGAATCATTAATTTTAGGCTCCAATAAAAGTACAAGGTCATTAGWGATGTGCTAGATGATATCCCATCCCTGAAGTTGCTAAATCAACAGGAGGGACACTGTCCAAACCACCCTGGCCAGAGACCACCAGGTTTACAAGCTCTGCTGAGAAACGATCAGCACTGCAAAGGCTCCAAGAGCTGCTTGTGCACTGTGCTGGCTGCAACTGCAACCGTGGAAAGCTCTSGCTGCCTGTGCCAAAGCCTTTTTACGCAGATGCACAACTGGAACTTGTAAATGACATGGAGAAACAGCTAAGGCTCATGAAACTCCAAAATATTTCTGCTTCCACCAGTGTGGTCAGCAGGGYTGTAATTTCTGTGAATCCAGTATTTGGGCTTCTTGGAATTTACCAGCCCTGTTGGCAGAGCAGTCACGTCTTGTAACWTCCATGCGGGTAGGAATGAGGCTCAAGGAGCTTACAAGCTCCCCAGGGCAGCTGGAGGAACTGGCAAATTCAGTTCGACAGATACCTGGTGTTTGTGGGGATCTGCCAAGCCCGTTGGAAAACAGCTCCCAGCTCCTGCCGCTCGCAGCTTTGCACTGCTGAACTGGCAGTGAGCTCCACTGCAGGGGTTACGCTCCCCCTGGAACAGGAGAGGAAATGTCTGTGCTGGGAAGCAAAGTTATGTTCTTGGCTCTGTACCTACAGGGCAACAGGAACTTCCTGAGAGATCCAACTGCTCTGTCTTCTACTCTATGCCAGAAGGATGCTGCAAGTGTGGTTCTCATGCAAATTAATCTCCGCAGGTAGTCTGGGGAAGATCCTTGACACAGATTGTATCTCACAAAAATAAAACAGACACCAGAGGAACCATTCACATTCCAGCCTCAGAGCAGTTTTGGAAGGCTTGATGAAAGGTGAAGATGTCCCTAAGCACAGAGCTCCTCTGTTCAGTGTTTTCCTTCTGTTTGAAATATCYCAAACTACCTGCTGAACTAAAATCTATCAGAAGAACTGAACCAAAGTAACAGAGGGGCAACACTGAAMCCTAGGGAGTCAGGTGGGGTTAGGGGGGATGAGACAGATGGGAAAAGCAAGGAAAGCAACAACTACTCCTGCATATATTGTACTCTGCAATGTGGCACAAAATATCCCATATGAAGGGACAGATGTAACAAAATATTAWCAAATTAGTATTTCACTGTTATTTCATATGTAGTAGCTTCAGCTGTAGTGTACTTCAATCTAATCTTCTAAGATCAGAAGTCTGAGAAGCTTTAGAGCCTCAGGCTATCATTATAAAAATATTACATGTACATCAGTATAGGATATCAATTAGCATCTATATGAATTAACATCTACATGAATTAAATGATATTCAACTCCCTGGCTGTAATTGGATAACTGGACATAATTATCACTGGAAGTTTTCATCAGCTTCCCTCCAAGTGTCTACAAAATCACTGAGCAGTTTCTGCAGAGCATCTGGCTCTCCCTACATCAAAAATCAGTGTCAGATACTACAGTCAGCCTCTGCATTCAAACAGATTTAGGACAGGCCAAAGCATGCTCTGACCAATGGAATTGAGACACAATGTCTGACCTTACCTTAGAAAGGAAGAAGAAAGTATCCCTTGGAGGGGAACAGTCATTGAGATGAGTGAAGCATTAACCCACCAAGGAAGAGATTTTGGCTCATTCACAGCAACTTAGAGAAGGCCAGGAGTTTCTGGAGAGAGGTCTTTGACTGTGGTCTCCTGCACCAGCCTCAGCTTCCTGGTTACATATTAAAAGAGGCTCCTCCTAATGCCAGAAATAAGATAACCTGCAGCAGCATCTGCTTTGTGTAGTTTAGCAGAGAAGCATCTGCAGAAGCCATGGAAATASAGCAGGTGCTGCCAGAAAGGCTCTCACATAGCTGCAATTGCATAGCCTGTGTCTGTGTCTGTGTCTGTGTGTGTGTTTGTGTGCGGGTACGTGTGTGTTCATAGGTCTGTCCATACTTCCAGGGCTTCTGCACCCACAGAAATTGATTTTTGCCTTCTAAGCAGCATTGCTTTCATTAAGAGCAGAACAAAAGAGGTTGTAGAAAACATGAATAGGAGAGAGATATGCTGATAAGCATGAAAGGGTTGCAACAAAAGCATGGATAAAAGGAAGCCTGATTTATCGGCACTCCTTAGACTCTGCCTATTACACTGACTTCCCCCAGAAGAAGTCCTCCTTCTCATTTGGGTCTTTTGAAGACTGCATGGGCAGCAAACATTGATCAAAACTCTTTGCAATCAATGTTACCTTTACTTCTTCTTTTAYCCACACTGATATTAATACACACAAAGAAACTTTTCAACAAGAACCTTTCATACCCTTCCCCTCTAAATCTCACTGTTCTCCCTCACAGGTATCCGCTGTCATCTCAAAAAACATTGGAGTAACACAGCMCCTCCCAGATCCCCCTTGGTGCACTCAGCGAATCTGAAACAGTTTCGCATTCCCAGAACTTGAACCTTAAGACAAATGGTTGCATTTAGGATYCTAGTCTTTCCAAGCTCAGACTCTTTTCCTGAATATGTCTTACACAACTTTAACCAAATGGAAACAGAAACCATATTTTGCATAGAAGATGAAGATAGAGCAGCAGCTTCGGAAAACACACCAGGACAGAAAAGTTTAACCCTCCCTAAGCATTCCCACTGCTGCTAAGATCACATGGAAAGACAGCTTTGTGGACATTCCATAATATTGTGCTAACTGTGCTTTCCCTAATAATAGAGAGGGCCAGGTAATTGCTTTGACAAGGCCAACAGATTGGCCTCACACAGGACACAATACAGGTGTGTTACAGCTTGCTATATCACTTATATAACTGATACTTTTCTCTTTCATGATATGTTAAAGAAGYAAACTGACTTAAGGGGTGTGGAAGGGAGTTATTACCACAGTTTAAACAAGAGGAAAATTAGTTTAATTGCATGTTAGACTATGCTGGCACTCTCCATAAAGACAT
Organism: Malurus melanocephalus; assembly: GCF_030028575.1. NCBI lineage: Eukaryota > Metazoa > Chordata > Aves > Passeriformes > Maluridae > Malurus > Malurus melanocephalus. The sequence goes on along the minus strand of NW_026623245.1, from coordinate 1,669,534 downwards.
TATCTTCCTTTTTAAGGTGAGTCTATTCAGAGGTTTTATAATTTTGGCTCATTTCATCCATGAACACTCCTTTCCTAATGAACTAGAGCAGGAGACTTTGCAAACTAGAAGTGAAGAAGATTAATGTAGCATGCAGAGAAGGGKTCTTTCTTCTAGATGAGAATAACCYTTGAAAAGCCACCAGACAGCTCCAGMCATGGGCAAGTTCTTCTRTGTSTAATATCCCCTCTTCTCCACTGCTGCCCTGATATTTGAACTTAACTACCGAGTCYTTTCAGACATATTTGCACGTTTTTGTTCACCTTCCAGCCAACATCCTGTGAGCACTGGAGACAAGCCCCCTCACGCTGCCACTGGAGGGCAGCACCACATTTCTAGATCCTTTTCCTTRTTTCCCGCAGGAATTAATTTCATCGCGTTCCAGCACAAGAGATCCACAACTTATCACTTCGGCTCAAGACTCTCATAAAAGCCTCCTTTGTTTTACAGATAAGCACGGTGACACCGTTTAATTCCCCATTTTGCTGTGCATTTTTCTCTGAGATGTATGGAGTATCCCTGAGTGCTGAGTTCAGAAAGAACTCTGCTGAGCAGACTTTTTAAAGGAGATCCATTGAGGAAACATCTCTTTATTTTGCCAGGGTGCTGTTTGTTTCCATGGTGCATTCCCAATCTCACAGGCTTATGGTATTTTCTGCTGCCTGCAAGCGCATATGCTTTAACCAGCAACAACAGCAAATCATCTAAACCCATGTTTTTAAAGGTCAACATTCTTTTAATGTGCACGTTTACTTAAAACCACAAATCTAAGTTAAGCAATTTTCACTCGAAAAGAAGTAGATGGTTCAAATTTCGTCATTTTTTTTTCTTCTTTTTCATTTTCCTGCTATCAACTCCCCTATCATTTGGATAAATCTCCACCAATGTTAGACATGAACATGTGCATTTAGATTTGCTTGTTTGCACGTTCTCCCCTGACTGCTGCCAGGAAGCTCACAGAGAGTACAGTCCCACTCACCACATCCTCAGTGGCATTCCCTGGACCAGGATCCAGGGATGGCAGCTCCACAGTGCCTTCTCATATGGCTTGAAGTGCAGTCCATTTTCCACAGGCTGGTAGCCACAGATCTACATGGACAGAGCTCAAAACATCCATCAAATAAGCCCCACACAGCGGTTTTGCCATCCCATCTTTGCTGTTGAAATGACTAAACAGACAACACATCACTTTACCACATCTATCATTCACCTTCTCTGATAAATTCCCCTAATTTGGTCTCATTTCTCAGAAAACCCAGCCAGGAGCTGCAAGGATTACTAGGGCTCCAAAGGCAGCTGTTAGTGTTATGCCACCAGAGTCATGGGAAGTATGGATTGAACTTCCAGTCTCATTCAGGGACCTGGTGCCTCCTTTGACCCCATGCACACCCACCTCACACTAATGCATGAAACTTAGTGCAAAGCAAAAGGGAAATTTCTCTGGCACTGCCATATTAAATTGCTATGAGAACATCCCACTAATAAAAACAATATGTTGTACAAGTTCCTTTTCCTATTTAGAAGCCCTACAAGTCAAGCCCTAACTAAATACTTGTACTGGAAATCTTCCAACCGTGACTAGAAAAACACACTGACACGAAAGTTTATTTTATAAGACACCAGAGGGGTCACTTCCAGATTAGGCCAGATCAAATTCTCCTCACATTTTGTGAAACTCTTCAGGAGATTTGTTGTGGCATTCCACAGTTCTTCAGGCAGAAAAAAAAGCCAAGCATACAGTATAGAGGTTGCAGATGCAAGAGTTGAACACTTCTTTTTAGAAAATACCAACCTACAATAACAAATAATTTTGCTATTCACAAGAGAATCATTCAGTATTGCAAAACTTGATAATTACTGATTCATGACAGATTTAGGAAAAACATCAGCTTAAGTAATCAGGTCAGGGCACTGCTGTTGACCACAGTGTTGGCAAAAGAAACRGTTTCTGTCTTCATATCTTTCATCAAAGTTTAACATTTCACAGTATTTAGCTTTTAGCACTTCATTGGTCCAGACCAGTAAACAACTGATAGCTTGAGAAGTAGAAGTTAAATTGTGAGCAAACATCTCATCTTTTAATACATTTATATCATTCACATACTTCTAAATGCAAGCAGTAAAACTACAGAGGATCCCTGAGAGCTCTAATYTATTAGTGCTGTTAATAAATTCACCAGATGATTAATTCCTTTTGCAGCCTGTTACCAAAGGTATGCTTTGTCACACATTGCCAACTGGGAATAAAGATTTCATTCAGATCTCAAGGTGGACAAAAAAACAACCCTATCTTTTTGTGAAGGAAATTTGTGTGATCTTCATTTTCTCCTGGAAAAGTCAAGAGCTTTCCTCTAATAAAAGTTACTGCAAATAAATCCATTCCACTTTCTTCCATGCCTCCATGATTCTTTGCCTGACACTGGGAATTCATTCTGAAAAGGCAGCAGTGCAGTGAAAGGAGGTCTCCTGACTCCAAATGAAGTATTGTATTAGAACTTTTTTTTCCTCAGACTCACACTAAAAAACTGTCTCAAAAAGTAAGAAGCTGTTAATCCACCAAAGTAAAGATTTGTTTTGCTGTGGAGAAGATCCTGTCCTTCCCCTAGTGCTGCTAAATTTACACAACAAAGTGTGTTCTAGCCCTTTAAACCACTATGAACACCTCAACTTGCTACACTTCAGGCCTTCCAGACACCTTTCCACCCTATAGAAGGCTTTTACTAATAACGAGAGCCCTGTTGGAGTTGAAAACGAACGGAATGAAGAACCTGGAGTAATCCTACCCAAAGAAATGCCACTGATATTTCCTACATGGAAATGGCTRTTCACTTTGAATCATTATTAGCCCTAAAGGAATGTTGTAAACCMCCTCAATCCTCTACCTTCAGAGAAAAAAATATTCTGTTTTTCCTTTTGCTTTTGGCTAATGTCCTTTTGAATCCACTGAAGGAAAGCATGGGAAATAACATGGAAGGGCTCTTCTTAATAACTGCAGTGCCACAGTCCTAAGACCAAAGCCACCTCCTCTGTTTTTGTACCCTTCCCTTAAAATAGCAAAGAATTTATCAGCAACTACAGAACCTGTCCTCAAAACCTACATGCAYGGTTACCCACAAAAATGGAACAGATCCCCAACCTACTGCAGTCAGACCACACAAGTTTTGATGCATCTCCAGTGCAAGGCAGAGAAAGAATCTGACCCTTAGTCCTACAGCATCAAGTGCCAAAAAAGCTATTTTACAATCACACAATCAAACAATCTGCTTCAACAGACTTAAATCATTCATCTTCAGGATGACATGTTTCCATGTGTCCACAGCTTCCTCAGAGATACCAGTCAGGAGCTCCAGTAAGATTCAGAGATTTGTATATTAAAGGCCTTCCTGAAAGATTTACAGATTCCAGGTACTTAAWAACTGAGACAGATAATTAATAACTCAGCCACAATTTGCTGACAAAATGTTGAACCAAGAGCTCTGCTTTGATTTAAGCTCAATCAATTCTGCTTTTTCTGCTCTGGTGTTTTCTTGCAGAGGTGGAATTTCTATGGTAAAAGCTCTATTAAGAGATCTACATCTGAAAAATGAAAGATGAATGTGAACAGAAATGACCAAGCCCTAAAACTCTGAAACATTCTAATTATTGCTTCTAGAAGTCAAAATTTCTACAACCACAGCTCACTGTTTAAAGTGCTGTCAAACACTGTAGTGAGAAAGCACTTTTTTAGCACTTCTTAGCACTTTTTTTCCAACAGTAAGAGAGCTGGAAATCAAAAAACTTTTCTACATAAAATTGAATTAAAGGTAATAAATAGGCAGTCTGGCAATAAGTGCTAGTAAGACACTGAGTAGGTAAATACACTGTCCTCCTTTGCATTGAGGCAAGTGACTTTTCCCATARGCCTCTTGCTCTTCTTGTTGGAATTTTATAAATGCATGGAAAGGCATGAGGACAGAGCAGAGCTCCAAGTGTGGCTTGGTCTCCACAAAGCAGCCAGCGCTTTTCTTAAAGCATCTACCTCTCCTTTGCCTGATGTTCACTGAATTCCTGCTCAGCAAACCACTGACACCAACCTTCGGGAGCCCTCTGCAGAGTGGGAGCCCACAGCAGCAAACACTCCTTGGCTGGCTGGAAGAGGAAATGGCAAACCACAACGTTGCTGAGGACAAATCCTCACGTGGAATGCTCTTGGGCGTGTGATCCATGCAGCACCTGACAGCCCTGGGAGCCACCTGGCTGCCTTGGGGACAGGAGGCAATACCTCAGGAGTTGTTGTGCAGCCTCCAGAGAAGCACAATTTAATAACTTAATCTCCAGAACTGCATTTACGACCTGCAGCTGCSGTGCCAAAGAGGCCCACAGCTCCTGACACACTGAGACTATTGTTGGCCAAACAGAGCTCTGGGGTTTCTTGAGTGACATAAGAGAGTGAACTGAACTGCTCTGAGCTGCTCTGCACTGGGCTGGAGAGAGGGATTGGGGTTTTTTTGTATCCATCAGGTTATTTTGGGCCTTTATCACTGCTAAATTATAACAGTCCTTCAAGCACAATAATGGGTGAATAAGCAGGAATTAATTTGCTAGGGCTCTGGCCTTCCAGGAAATGAGAACTTGAACTGATTAATTGAAAAAAAAGAATCCCTGTGTTACACATGATTTAAARTGAATTTATAGTAAGTAATGTGTTAGTCTATTACACTAATTACATGTTGGGGTTGTTCTGCAGCCACTCCACCTCAATGACTTGGAGATGTGGTGTTCCCACTGCCTCTCTCCCAGAACTGAGCTTTTCCCTGATGTGGTAAAACTTCTGCAGAGCATATTTTGGGAGCATACRGGGTTATGGGCTTTTCTGTGCCAGCTTTCAGTGGTATCATCTTCMAGCCTTTTCCAGAATTTTGATCCCTTTCAACCACATGTATCTGCAAAGAGGGGTGAGAGGATAACCCCATCAATCTCACAGAGAGGAAAATCCCCTCTGGTATTTTGATTCTGCTTTYTGTATGACAGCTTATAGACAAGCACTAAGCTTAATATCCCAGGGAATTCAAATGCTCTCATATATAYGTCCTGTAGTATTCCCAGGCAGATATTGAGCAGAAAAGAAAACTGTAGACAACAATTAATAGATTAACTGAGCAGGTTGTTTGCCAAGTTAACCTCCACACAATATAAATAAGAAATGCTCCTGCTTTTCCAGTATTAATAACTTTTTTTCTCAAAAGAGAAAGAAAGGAAAAGCAAATTAAGAGTGTTGGGAAGATGCTTATGAAACCAAATTATTGTTTAATTTATCTACTGATCCTGATGTTCCTGAATTGTAAAAAGCAAGGTAGTCTTTAGCAAGAGTTCTGCCTCACAAATCTGTTCATCCAAGGTTCTCTTTCACCACAGCATTTCTGAGAGGTCTCAGTTTGGTTGTGCTGAAAGATCACAACACCATCAGGATTAGGCTCACAAAGCTCTGCAGAAAGCTTTGGGTTGAGGGTTTCAAACACAAATGTCTGCCTTGAAGGTCTTCAGCACTCGTTGACAAATAGGAATAAAGTCCTCTTAAGAAAATGTAAAATATTCAAATTAATTCACTGAATCTGGAGCTATATRCAATGCTAGAAAACTGCAAAAATTAAAACTAGGGCTTGAATAGCCTGCTGCAGTTGACCTGCCAGTTAGAAATCCATGCTGGTCACACACAGGGTTTCCATTCATATCAACCCACATTTACCCTTCTCAGAGCTGATGGAGGAAGGGAAATGGATTTCCTACATGGAGGGAGGATAAAGAGAAGGCACAGAGTTTTTACTCATCCATATCCATGAATCCTGCAGGAGATGAAATTCTGCCTGATTCTCCTTTCAGCTGAGTGGGTGGTGAGTGCCCATGGCCTGAAGGCAGCCTCACAGACAAGCATCCAAACTCCTGGACTTTAAAGGGATCTGAGTCTCCAAGAGAGTTAACTGTCTCGGAAATTCTAGACAGGTAAGTGAATGCACCCAACTCCATTTCCCTGGGCAAGCATCACATCTTTTCCTCATTTCACAGACAGAGAGTACACCAAGAAATAGACTAAATGATTTGCACAAGGCTTCACAGGAAGCCAAAACTAGAGCTGAAAACTGTCTCCAGCATATTCTGGATGATACTGGATTTGAATTCTGGCATTTTTATATTGCCTCCTAGCCAGATCAAGGAACTGCACTGACACAGTTTAATCAGAACAGTATATATTCCAGCTAGGATTCTGAATATCAGAAAGGCTGTCTATTCCTCAGATGGTTTATATTTCCAGGAAGAAGCTCTTATTTTAACCAAACTGGTTGAAATCTAGTACAGCATCAGACTTCAACTGCTGTACACAGCAATGATAGTTTTCCAAAAGAAAACGGAAAAAAAAAAAAAAAAAAGATTAGTGTTACAAAAATCACATATCTACACTGATGAATGCTTTCTGGGCTGCTGTTTCTCTTATCTGGCATGAAAAAGAGAAAAAAAAAAGAGAAGGAAAATCACTGATAGAAAATGGAGAAGAGCTGCTACACAGTATGAGATGGAATAAATCAGAAATACAAGCTAAAGAGAGGAAGAATGTTCAAACCGCAGATACAATTCCTTAACAAAAGCACATCTTCACTGCAATGACAAAGCAATTTAAGTTACAGCCCAGATTTGCCATATCTGAAGCTCTCACCACATGAAAGGGTCTTTACCTGCATGGTTAATCCAGAAAAACAGATATTCTGGGGTTGTGAGTAAACTTCTGTTAAGCTGGGCCCCAAAGTTACAGACTTGAAAACACCRAGAAAACACACATTAACCACATTCTCTCATTTTCCAACAGGGAGCCTAAAATCAACATCACCTATGAGTATCAACAGGAGGGATTTGCAGTCCTGGAAAATCTTTATTACCTAAGATGCAAGASGTGATGAACCATACGTGCAAAGTGAAATGGGCTCATCCTATCCCCACACCATCACAYCCTCACTTCATATGTTGTTTTCAGCTGTTTCAGAAAACCACTCACACTTCCAAAGTCCTTCAATTCCCAATTCATTACAGCTGTACAATCRCACCAACAAAAAAGATGGACAACCTCTGGGAGATGCCTTTCCCACAAGCTCACTCTCTCTCCCTCATGTTCCTTTTACTGACAAAAGACTCCRGTGGGAATAGTCACCACCTTATCTGGGCATCCAGATTTCTGCTGGAGTCCACAGAAACACACAAAACACAGGATCACATCCCCATAAATTGCAGCAGACAAGCAAATTGCATGCTTGACAAATTGTATGCAGACCACAGGCTTGATCTTTAGCAAAAAATCAAAATAAAAAATGGCAACATTATACTTTAATATCCTCAGAGCATTGTTAGACATTTAAAAATGAAAGCACGGGTTAGCCTAACTTAGCCAGAGGCCTCAGCAGAAAACTCATGCAAGATCTYTCATACAGGAGAGAACTTCAGCAAAATAAAGGCTAAAATTCTACTACTAGATTTTTTTTAATCCAACTCTCATGCCTCTTCCTCACCAGTTTTCTCTAATTCTGTGTTTGCACCATCTGTCAYCTAATAGCTCTGCTGTAATACAAAGCAGTAAACAAGGCATAACAATAAATTATGCTTCGATTTAATGGGAGGATTAAGCAGAAGGAGAGATTTTGTTCTCTGTCTCTTGCTGCTGACACTTTGGACCTTATTAACTTTTTGTCATTTTAGTACCTGTGATAAGAAACTGATATGGTGAATTATTACCTCTCTCAGCTTTCTGTGGTAAGTGACAGTAATTTGCTTACAAAGATCTTCTTTCAAATTAAGTTTACAGTAAAGTAACACCTCATGGCACATACAAATATCTCAGGACACCTCCCTTGAAGATAAATAAACTTGTAAAATCTTACCTCAAATAAAAGTTTAACATTCGTCATGTTTAATCAGCAATAAAGTCARACCTCTAATTCTTCACAATTTATCCTTCACCAACACTATGTCACTTCCAAGTTGAAACATGGAAAAAATTTTGACATTTGCAAGCAGTGTGGCAGAAAGGCAGCCTGCCATGTTATCAAAATAATTTATGTCCTAAAATTCCTGTGAGTCCAACATGAAAATAACATCTCCACCATTCCAGCTCTGAGTTTAGACAACTCCAGTGTTACTCGACATGACACGCTCAGGAACAGAAATCATCTTAAATTGACACCACTGGTCCCCTGAGCTGACAAACACAAGTTGCTTAAATTCTACATGTGCTTCATTTTGTGTTCTAGTGAGCAATGTTTGAAACAGGAAAAGGGGGTCAGATCTGGGAGTAGAAGAGATTAAACTGCAATTTTGTTTTCCTCCTTTTTGGGCTAGCCTCTAGTATCAATCTCAGCCTGCTCTAAATTATGTCCAGCTGTCTGTTGCCCCCAGGGACAATTCTAGCAGCCAGAATTAGTTGGGAGTGCAGTGACATTTTAACCACACACAGTCTTTCTTCAGCCTACCTATCCTTGGGTTTTTGAGGACAATGGGGGGTRGCAATATATCCTGCCAAGAAGAAAAAATGTGAACATTGAAGTCATAAACACATTCAGGCTAAACAATTTATGAAAACTGTGCGGTTTAAAGAAAGCAAAAACTGGGATGTGGCAAAGAGTTCTCTAAAACAGTAGAGAATAGAGTGCACAATTTTCAGAAGGAGCCAAATGCAAGGAAAAAGGCAAAATTAGGCACCAGCCTCACAACCTTCAATTGTTGTAGGGGTTGGCCTCAGCAGTGCCAAGCTTTTCATGGCCAGCATGGAAGAAGAGACGACCACTTGGACATCTTCAGACACCTCAGATATGTAAATAAGTTGTCCTTCTGCTGAACACTCATGCACATACCTCACACCCCCATTAGCATTTCCAAGCATTTAAATTCTGCTCTCCCACACCAGGCAAGTTTCCAGTTATGTCAGTAGCGAATATCTGAACTACCAAATCATGCACTGAGTCTCCTATCTCCATTTAAAGGACTGACAACCATCCTTGGCAGAACAGGGCATTTCAGCAAATATATAACACTGGCTGAAGCCAAGGGAAGAGGATCGCTGCTCAGCCAGCATTCAGACATCCTCCAAAATGATGTTCCTGCTGTTCTCTGCTTTGCAGAACATCTTTCCAGAGAGAAAAAAAAAAAACAATTGCAGTCCTCTAATACAGGYAATGTTCCCCTGCATGGTATACCAAGACAACACTTCTAAAAATTTTTACTTAATCCAGAACCCAACTTCTGTTATTTTTGTGTGACATAAATGACAAAGCCACAATTCAAATGACAATTCAAAACTCACTAAGTGGTGTTGCCAAATAGATAAAAGCAATTGTTGTTACTATTTTGCATTCATTAGGATTATTAGAAATGCCTGCACTTCTTTTTATAAGTAAGAAACAGTAAAGTTTCAAAATATTTGAAGGGCCACATCACATGAGAGTCCAATTTACACCAACAGAGTAACTCAGACCCAGTCAAACACTGTGAAACTGTATTCCTAAATAATTAAATATAGGCTTTAAGGGAATCATTTTGGAGCAGTACAATGCATGTCAAAAGATAGCTTGTTAAATAGGTTGGCATATGAAGGCACATGCAAAATGTCCTATAATGTACGCAAATTTTCTTTGTKACACCATGTTTTTGCTTCTGTTCATTATTTACCACTGAGGTTTGTGGACTGTAAATACCTCTTCATGAGTCCCACTTACCTATAAGAGCAGAAACTGCAGTGAGGGAGGGAAAATCCTGTCCTCTCTCACAAGTGCCTAAAAAAATAAGAGCCCACATAGGGTTGCAGGTACAAGGATTCTGAAACCACCAGCTTGGCTGATGCTACAACAGATAAGAAGTTATTTGATTCAGAGACAAAATTAATGAGTATTGTGCGGCCATCCAAAAAAAGAATTCATGTTTTATCTAAGATCAACTACAATTTAATGTTAAGAATGTAAGGGATTCTATAGGAAAGCTATTCTCTAGCGAGCAATGCCAAAGGTTGCAGCCTARTGAGACATTGTTTCAGGAGATTTAYAGTYCTCCAGATCCTTCAATATCAACTTTAAGGACCTTTTTTGAAACTAAAGACCTCATGTTGAACTAGACAAACAGAATAGACCTGCTCTACTGTGTCCCAGGCCCCCCAGAAGAAAAATTGGGGAATTAAAAATCGCACTTATCCCTCCACAGAAAGAATTCATGGAGACCTTCTCCTCACCAAAACCCACCAAAGCTTCTAAATCCCTGAAATCCTTCCTTCTGTCCAAGTACTTTCCCTCTGGGTGGGGAAATAACAGCATTTCATAGACAGAATAAGTTTTTAGCAGTGATGATTGCTGAACTTAGGTGGTRTCTGAGGAGCAAGCACTGCCCTGTGAAGGCTCCTCATGGCTTTCATTTACCAAATTTAYAATAGGCACAGAAACACATCAGTCCTGCTATTTTCCAAGCAAGGTTTAGATTAGATCTTACAGAAAAAAAAAAAAAATCAAGGAAAAGGTTGCAAAGCATTGAAAAGAACTGCCCAAGGCAGTGATGGAGTCACCATCCCTGGACGTGTTCAAAGATATGTGGATGTGGGACTTGAGTGCAAGAATAGTGGATATAGGTTCTCTTTATAACTGAATGAAGATAAGAGATCTACAGGCCTTTTTGTAAGTTTATTTTCTTTTAAATCTGCTCGTGTTCAGTATTTGACTTGCACGTCTTGGAAGGAGAGACAACTGCACCAGCTTGGACTGGGAAAAAGCCCAGTTTCCCAGTCTCATTACCACATCTGGTTATGGTTGTAATTATGAACATGATAGTGACGGACCTGATTATCTTACCGGTCTTTTACCCCATCCTTAACTGCTCTATGATCGCACGACTCACGACAGACCCCAAAACGATGGCTATGCTGCGCTTCCACGAAGATCCCAGTCAGGACACACCCGCCGCCTCGCTGGGCACCCAGCCGCGCGTCCCGGCGTGAGGGAGCGGCTCCCGGGGCTGGGGCGGCSCTGCCCGCGGCGCTTCCCGCGCTGCCCTTCCCGCGGCACCGCCGTGTCCGGGGCTGCCCTCACGGCGCCAGCATGGCGGCGGGGCCGGCAGGGGGCGCGCACGGCGCCGGCGGGACAGGAGCCCGTTCTATTTAGCCTGGGGCCGGCAGCGGGCACGCACCGACAGCGGCTGCGGGGAGCCAGCGGCCCCGGGGCAGCGACAGCGAGCGCCTGCCGGCAGCGGGAGAAGGGGAACGGGCGGCAGCCGGTACCGCACGGCGTTGGGGGGAAGGAGAGCGAGTGGCCGCCGGCACCGCACCGGCACCGAGGGAAAGGGAACGAGCGGCCGCCGGCACCTCGCCCGCACCTCACCGGCGCCGCATCCCACTGGGGGAAGGACAGCGAGCAGCGGCCGGCAGCCCACCAGCACCGCACCGGCAGCGGGGGAAGGACAGCGAGTGACCGCCGGCAGCGCAGCGGAGGCAGCGGACGGGAGCAGCGGCCGGCGCCAGCCCGGTCCCGCCGCAGGTAGGAGAGGGCARCGCTGGCGGCTCCGTGCCCGCCGCCCTTCGGGACAGGGCTCTGTCCGAGAGGGTACCGATCCCAGCCCGGCACGTGGGCTGCGTCCCCCACCCTTTGCTTTCACTGAAAAGTTGCTTTTCCACCCCAAAAGCGTGTGCCGGCCGGGCAGTGCAGCTGTCCGCGCCTTGTCCGGCGCTGCTCCCGGTGAGTGCTGGGGTGTTTTAAACTCCATTGACTGGTTATTTCCGCCCCCCTYTCCCAGCTGCATAAAATCCCGGGGCTGGAAAGCACGGCCAAGCCTCCCTCTYTCCTTGCGGGAGCGAGCGGGCAGCGCCTGGCCGCCTCTCCCAGGTAAGGGGCTGGGTGGGCTTCCCGGGCAGGACCTGGTCCCGACCCGATCCCACGGGTGCTGCAGCCTCTTCCAGCAAAGGAGACCGCTAGAAACGTTCCTGCTTGATTTGYTTTTCCTCTCTTTCAAGGTTCACGATGTTGACAGCTATGTTCTTGGCTGCGTTCATTCTTATTACAGTACATTCGCAGGAAACTGAGGAAACYATAACGTACACGGTAAGGTTTAATAAACTTGGAGATAATTACTGCTTTGCGGGGATTCTTTGCTAAATGACCCTTAAGAAAAACCGAATTTCTTGCCAATGAATAGCATGTGCTACAGAGGTCGCTGAGTTTGAATGTTAACTATAAAATAAGCTGCTCCTGCACTGAAACAGTGTTTAAAAGTTCTAGTTGATGAGATTGAGCAAAATAGGTTACAACTACTTGTTTGGGAAAGTTTGCTTTCCTATGTATTCAGTTTGAGGGTCTGAACAAAATTGGGAGGCTTTATTATTTTTTTAGTCCATTTTCATAAAGACCTTCATTTGAAATATATGGAGTTTGACAGATAATTAGGTCAAACATTCTTTTGTGTTTTCTTATGGGTATTTCAAGCAAGCTGTTTTTAACAAAATGTAAGTACTTCCAAATTTGGGGCTCTTAATGAAGCATCTGAATCCTGGAGTGATCATGGGACTGGTTTTTCCTGAGCTGGTTTTGAGCAGTGGTTTTGCATGGCTTGGTAAAATTGTACAAGAATACTGGAAATAGGTTCTGCTTGCAACCAAGTGACAGGCTAAGAGATTTAAAGGCCTTTTTGTCAGGCTTTTTCTTTTCTGTTTGTGTTCAGTGCTTGGCTTGCATAATGCTTGTCATGGAAGGAGTGGCAATTACCCCATCTTGGGCTGGGGGAAAACCCACATTTTCACATCTGATTACAGTTGTAAYCCCTGCAACTTGCTTCATATGGGTGGACCTCTGGATATGTGCACAGACATCAGCCCAATGCCACACAAGCAGAAAATTCTGCACACATGCAAAAAGTTAAGAGAACCACAGCCAAAGCCCAGGATTGTGTCTTATACAAGTAATCCCACTGAAGTCAGTGGGATGGCTCAAGCAAGTAAATATTGCAGAGTTGGACCTTCTTGTAGAAGTCAGGGCTTAAAGAAGCTTCAAGTGAGCATCAGGAAGTCAGTCATAAAATACTTTAACACTGGGCTTTAGAAGAATTACTGTTTTGAATGCTGGGAGTACTTTTATTTAGAGGCTTCTGTAATTTCCTTTTTTTTTTAGTCCCTGTATGTAAGTGGAAACTAAAATGTAAGTACCTTTTGAAAATCTGGGCTAAACAGGGACCCCACCCTGCTCCTTTCTCACAATCATTATATGAGATTTTTTTTCTTAATTATGTGGCATTTTCTGACRAGCCTACATAATTCTTATTATACCAATTGAACATTTCTAGCCATCTTACATGACTTGGGTGCCTGTGCTCCATTTTCAATGAGGTCTTAGAAGTTAGGTGCCTGGATGATCATTAAAGTCTAATCATCTAAAATGAAACAAAAACCCCAGCTTTGGGAGATTTTGCTCTCAGGATGCTACTGTTTCTCATGCACACATTGTATCCACGGAGGGCCAAATCCTTTGCTATTGGAAAAGCCTTTGGCTGCAGTAATAGCTGGACTTGGCTTCGTGCAGTTAAACAGACAGTACTTCTGTTGTGCATTAACAGGAATTGGATGATTCAGTAAATGCATGAATTAGCTGTTTTCCTTTGGGTTTGCCTTTTCATAGCTACAGTAACTTTGGTGTTGTCAACTCAGCATGTAGTCAATCCTTTAGAGAGTGTCCACTTACCCCTTGGGGAGAAAAACCTTTCCAAGTTACAACTCTCCAACACGTTTGGCAAATCATTGGTGTCACCTGCAAGTGAAGAAAATATTTTCAATCCTCCTGCTGAGTCAGTGTCCATCAGTAACAAGTCCTTCAAAGTAACTTGAGGATAGTACCTGCAACAAGTGGATTTTGGCATCAGAAGGCCAAGTTTGTACTTGTAAGTCCCTCAGCAGCAGAGGAGTTGCARTAAGATTTAGCTTGCTTGACTGTGACTAATTACATTAGCCAACTCCATTCTTTTTTTGTATGGGGCCATTAAAGTAATACCCTGAGCAGCCCAGGATTCACCTACACATCACAGCCCAGTTGATTCCCTGATATTTAAATATTTTCAATGTTTCTGCTGCAGTCGGTAGCACTGTGATACTTTGCTGTTCAGTCTCTGTAACTGCAACCTGTGATTAAAATGACTGCCCTCTGGACSATTTAATGGTTTTGGGCAGAGGAATAATGAAGATGCAGAATCTTTCCTGAACTTGCTGGTGTGCATTGATATGAATAGTTGTTGAGTACTGTCTTGTTTGAATATTGCAAAGTCTTGTATAAATAAGTAGTCCTGCTGTTATAAACTCCAACCCTTTATTGTGTGTCTCACAATATAAATTGTCCTTCCTAGAGTGCGGTTCCTGGAGTAATGTGATTAAAAATCATGTGAATGAATTTCCAGCTGTCATGGGATCCTTCCCCATTGCTAGAGTGCTAATGGGAGAGAGGATGGAGTCCAGGGGCACAACATCCTCTTAGTCCCTCTGGCAAACAGACTCTGGGAATGAAAATTGTTCACCTGTTGGAGGGCGGGGAACAAGATCCAAATTCGGAAAATCATGCTGTTTTTCCATTAGAAGGTTTTTGTTCTGGTCAGCTTGGTTGCACCAAGATCATTCGAGGATTCAGCCAAGGACAGATGGCATAAAACTGGGCATAGGAACAAGGCAAGGAGAAAGCGATGCTTTTCTCMCTTTGTTCCCCAGCCTGCTCACAACAAACAACATCTTGGGAATTTCCTGAGACAGAGGTTACCTCTGTATATCATAGAGTCATAGACCATTCTGAGTAGGAAGGGACACACAATCTGTGCTGTTCCTGCACAGCAGTGCTGTACCAATTGCCATTTTTCTAGCCGACCAAGGTATGCAAAATTGGATTTCCCTTCATGTCACACTTTGAGTTCACTGAATATACTCGACTATTTTTTCCAAAACAAAGGATCCCAAGTAACCTAATTTATTTATTTATTTTTCTCTACAGCAATGCACAGATGGCTATGAATGGGATCCTGTTAGGCAACGGTGCAAAGGTACAGTAAATAATTTTCAAAGACAGACTTGCCACTGGTATTCTTTAAGTATTCTCACTGCACACCCCTGTTTTGGACACGGAGGTGTGCGTGCATGTCTCGTCGTGTTCTTTGTGTTAATGGCTGTTGCAGAAGGTTCGACTGTTAAAAGCATGACTTGTGTTGTTGCTAACCACAGATATTGATGAATGTGAAATAGTCCCAGATGCATGTAAAGGTGGGATGAAATGTGTTAACCACTATGGAGGATACCTCTGTCTACCCAGAACAGCGCAAATTATTGTAAATGAGCGAGAAGAAGCAGCAGCTGAATCCACAAGTGGTCGAAACAACGTCATTCGCCGGACCCCGGCTGACCCTCAGCGCGCCCCTCCCAACCCAACCCACCAAATCCAGTGTGCAGCTGGGTATGAGCAAAGTGACCACAACGTGTGCCAAGGTAAGCCAGTGCCTCCCTCAGTTCTGCTCCTGCTACTGTCGCAATGGGGGTGACAAGAGATCCAGGGAAATGACAGCCTGCAGCCCTTGCACTGACTGTAAGGGATTGTTGTTCCATTAACACACTGAAGATATCTAAATAAAATACTCAGATGTTGTTGTTGTTGTTGTTCAAGGTAACAGAATGTGCAATGTGTTGCTGCCTTACAGTCTGTTCCATCAATTTYGGACTAGCAAGTCGAATTAATTCTGTTGTCTGTAACTCCCAAAAAAAAAGCCCTGAAAGCAGCTCTAGAGAAGTATTTTGTGTTGTATTGAGCGTATCTAAGAAAGGAAGTGCTCTGAAAACAGTGGGCAATACAAGAAAGCATAAACAATTTGGGAAGATTTGCAGAACTCTGTATTTTCAGTAAGTGAATGCTGAATGAACAAAAAATAACCACTGTATGAACTTTTGCTTAGAGCAGACTGCAGTGCAGAAGGGTCCAATGTTTTTATTGTGGATAAGGAATAGTCCTTACGCAGCAGGAACCCAGCTTCTGAACAGCCTGTGCTCTTCTGATCTCCATGGAAGTAGCTCTAGGCAGACCCTGCCCATTTACCTCCAGTCCTAGCCTGGCCACTCTTTGAAACTATGGCAATGAAGAGCTTTCATCTGAGTGTACATACACCACACACAGTGCCAAAAATTCTCAGGGCATTAGCAACGTTAATTGTATGCATTCAGGAACCAGCCTCACAAGCATTACTGTAAACTAAGACTGTTTCATTTATTATTTTATATAAATAGTTTACTCTTCTACTTGCTGAAGTAACAAATGGTTCAGCCATTGTTTTGTTTTCTTTCTAGAAATATATTCTACTCCTTGCTCACAAACTTGCTTTTCAAGCACATTAGAGGGACACCCGTGCAAGCAAAGGGCAGAACTTGACCCCGTGGTTCATCTTTTCCACTTTGTGGCCTGTAACAGTATAATCATATAAAATAGTACTTGAGGGACTATAATCAGGGCAGGCTGTAATACACAGTGGTAGTTTCCTTCTCCCTGGTATTCATGTACACAGAACATTATTTATCACTAGAAAGTAAATTCCCTGTCATTCTGGAGCACAGTAATCATCATGGAGGCTGGAGGAGTTATTTTTGTAGGCAAAGCCTCAGAGTTGCATTTCTGGCTTATCTGCTCATGTCCAACATTTCTGTCACTCTGATTCAAGAATGTCAAGCACAGAACCTACCACAGGAGGTCAGGTCCCCTTAACCTTGGGCGTTCACTGGRGGCCATCAAGGGAAAATCAAGGCTAAGGATGGAAAACTGCTCTTTTCCTTAGTTTAACTTGGCAAAGCAGTAGCAGAACTGCTGTATTTGGCCTGGAACTCCCTCCTTCAGGTGATGCTGCTGGCACTACTCTTCASTGCTGCAGTGCAATAAGCTGCTCCAACTTCAGCACATAATGATTTTATTTGATAAAAAATGCAAGTCATGTTAGAAAATTTCCAAGAATTACCATCCCTTTTGCTACATGGCTTTAGGCGCATAAATTTGGGATGGAGTAGGGAAGTTGAGCAGCATGGAGCACCCATAGTTTGTAYTCCAAATAAAGGTTGAGGGTTAGGTTTAACTTTGAGAATGACAAGGGGTGGAGGTTTCTGTTTTGCTGAGGAGATACATTAATATTACTATGTGTTCTGGCTTCCTGAAGCTTGCAACTTAATATTTATATTCAACTCCCAAATCTTGGGTTAATTTATAACAACAGCTAGCTGTTGTTATAGTACCAGGACTTTTAACTAGCATGCACACAAACTATGGTGAAATCTTGGGCTTGACTGAATAAAGCTACTCATTTCCTCATGCCAAACTTTCAATCTAAAAGCAGAAATCATGGAAATATTAGTGCTTAAAAGCTGAAATATATTGTACTGAATGTCTTCCAGCTGGAAAAGGRGTAGTGGACAGTGCTTGAAAGCAAGGATAAAAGACTTTTGGWGCACTTAAAGCATGCATTCAACTTCATGATCTTCATGCTTTTCCCTGCTGAAAATATCTTATAAAAGATAATCTTGATCAGAAATGGTCCCACTGCGGATTTATTTAATTATGGTTAAAAGACTTTGCTATGATAACTGCTCGAGGCTCCTAGGGAGTGTAACTTACAGATATAGTCACACTTAAGCTTGTTTTATTGTTTAGTAAATCAAATATGAAGTCCAGCTCCTTCTAATTGTTTGCAGATGTATGACATTTTCCTTCCAGTCCAGCAGCACTAAGTATTTTATAACCAATGTGAAAGTGTGGAGACCTCTGTATCAAACAATAACATGCTCTGAGGAGCTGAATTACTGACATCAYGCTAGAGTGTGAGGGACCTTCTGTTTTAATACAAATGTCCACTCCCTTTTTAAACATGGAATAGAGGGGGTATGACAGGCCAAACACACTCCTGTGTTTGGAATAAATGCACATAAATGACACTGGTYCTGTTGGATTTTACTCCAGTGATGTGCTGATACACTTTTTTATAACTACTAGTGAGCAGAAACATGTTTYTGTATGACCACATTCATGGTAGGAKTGGGGGTAGCAAAYRTWTCCTGGGCCATTCTTAAGATATTCTTTATGAGCAGTGATGCCACGAGGCCCCTAAACTTATGCAAGGATGAGGGAGGTTATTCTGGAGGAATATTTCTGATGTGGAAAACGTTGTGCTTCAACTTAAGCATTTGAACTGTACTTTAAATCCTGAGTTTATGACCTTAACTAATCTCCCCTGTTCCCATCCTGATATAATTATTCCCCTTTTCACTGTCACTCCTAAATTTAGTCCCTAAGGGAGATTCCCACATGTGACACTTAGTCACACTTTCACGAAGCCCCTTGGATGTTCAGCCCTGCCATTGTGAGGGTATCACTGTAAGTGGGAAGAGCAAAAAAGGGAGTAAGAAATAATGTTAAGCAAATTACTGAATTAACTAATGTTCTCAGACACCTTTTTGCCTGATGAAAACCATAAATAGCTGCACTCTGTGCCTGCATACAGGATTCAGCTGTATTTTACTTCGTTGTTAGGCTCTCTGTGATTTGAGTCTGCTCCTATTGAAGTCAAAAGAAAATCACCCAATTAATTCAATTTTGTCAAACCTGGTCTGCAAGAAAGTACTGGCTTTTCCTAGAATGTTAATGACACTTGAATGAAAAAAAAGAGACCAAAAAAAGGTACCAAATAACCTGTAAACTTGAGAAGGGAAAAGAAGTTATTTTTCTTAATTCCTATCATGTTGGCACTACAAGCAATAAAGTAAGCAAACTTCTTTGCTCCTCAGCTACTTTAGTTTTTGATATTTCTCTGTTTATAACCCTTTGTGCTACTGCAATGTCAAGTACAGGAGGGAGACRGATTGCAATACAAGAGATCAGTGCYTGATTATGTGGGAGA
Source organism: Malurus melanocephalus (assembly GCF_030028575.1). Classification (NCBI taxonomy): domain Eukaryota; kingdom Metazoa; phylum Chordata; class Aves; order Passeriformes; family Maluridae; genus Malurus; species Malurus melanocephalus. The sequence goes on along the minus strand of NW_026623245.1, from coordinate 1,650,565 downwards.
GACACATATTTTCATTCCTATAMTTCTGCCTAGACTTGGTAGTCATTGGTTTCTTGGTTTCTCCTCTTTGGGAGGAGGAGARAAATATTTTCTGTGCTGTGGTTATTTTTCCCCCTGCAAAATCCTTTTAGGTATCTTTACACTGGTAGGGGTTAGGGATTTTTGAAGTTTTTAAGTTTTCTGGTACTTCTCAAAGTAATTTACCATGCTCAAGTTATGCTTTTAACTCAAGAAGTTAATTAAGTGTGAAAAAGTCAAATAAGGCTAAATTTTGCATGTGTAGAATTCTTTTTGTTGTTGTTCTACTAAGGAAGAAGGGACAAGGGGGAGCAGTTCATGCTGTCTTGTTTTCAACAGCAAACTCACTGTCTATATGTGTGTATATATATATATATATATATTTCAGGGATGTGCAAATGGCATGTAGAGGACATAGCAGCTGGGTGAGTGCAGGTGCATTTGGCTGGCCCCAGCAGAGCCTGGTTGTGCCTCTGGCAGGAGGCTCTTCCCTGACTTTTTGGCTGGGGCACAAGAGCCCCTGTGCACTACAGCTCCTAATGAGCTCCACTTACAGGGCTTTGATTCACCTCCCCGTGCAGTCCTGGAACTGCAGCCAGATCCCGTCCAGCTGAAACTCAACCTGAAACTCACCCCAGRGGTGCCATAATGTGCCACAGCCACTAAGGTGCACTTAGCCTTCAGGGCCAMACTCCAGAGAGCCCAGGGAGCCTCAGAAGTGAATGGTCTGGGGTGCTGGAGTCTCTGCACCAAGYTGGGATCTGCTCCTATGGGTTCAACCCATTTGCTAATACAGACATAGCCTAAAAAACAGTTGTWGAAGTTCCTTAGGCATGGAAATGTTTTGGAGAGCTTTTTGTAAAATACTSTGCTGTCCCAAGATTTCCCCCTTCCTGTATGTAAGGAGTGCTTTTAAAAATACTTCAGGCTACTTTTAAAAGAGCCTGAGGTGTGACAAATTTAGTTCCAGAGTTGTTCCTCTCAACTCTCAAGACTAYTTACAAGGGCATGCAGTGACATGACAWGGGGGAATAGGTTTAAATTGAAAGATAGTAGGTTTAAACTAGATATCAGGAAAAAAATTCTTTACTGTGGTGGTGGTGAGGGGTTGGCACAGGTTKCCYGGAGAARTTGTGGCTGCCCTGTCCCTGGAAGTGCCCAAGCCCRAGGGCTTGGAGCAACCTGGGATAGTGGAAGGKGTCCCTGCCCATGACAGTGGGGTGGAACAAGGTGATCCTCAAGGTCTCCTTTCAASRCAAACYATTTTATGATTCTATGARCACRACTCRACCTGTTGAGTTTGAGGRTAGGGTGGGGAGAGAGGCTGTGGCAGGAAAAATAAGGCCCAGCTTTCTGGCTTAGGATGGCAGTGGTTCAAAGTGCTCATTCAGGCCTTGTGTTTGTGCAGCTCTTTAGCTGGGGGGACACTTGTTGTCAGCTGTTGCCACTCAGAGACTGATGTGGTTATATTTGCCATTTCAACTCATTACTGGGACAAGCCAAAGGAATTCTGCAGGTCTAAGAGGATCCACAGAAGAATACAAGCTGACACTTTCACAGCTGGTTGTTCATGGCTTCCAATTAATTCCTTGTACATTTGGATACATCAGGCAGAGACCATCTTTCATCAGCCAGCCCTGAACCAATTGTTCATGCTGTTAATCTGTGAAACTGCTGCATTTTGCTGCAAATAAGCATCTCTTTAGTAGCCCTCAGGGTCCAGAGGGGCACTCACAAAAACCCATCTTGTTTTGAGGGCCCAGATTTGGGCATTTTTGAAATCTGGCCACTCTGAATCATCTTGCATCTGTGCTATTTGCACAGCTGTGAGTGTCAAGTCAAGACCTTGGAGAGATATTCTCTGTTCTGTCTGACCATTTTACTGTGAACATCCATCATATGCATAAATACTAGCAGCTGCTTTCCTTTCYTGAGTTAGTTACTGCTTTCCCATTGTCCTGACCCCTGCAGGAACATGATCAGTGTGCTGCAGCTAAAGATTCCTCCCATTTGTTCATTGTGCTAAATGTCCTAGAGGCAAGCAAGCTTCCCCAAGTTGTATTTACCTTAGCTTCCTGAACTGGGATTATGCAGACAAGCACTAGGCTTCCAGTTTAAGTAAACTCATTAGCACTTCTCATGGCTCTTTGCTGCAGAAGAATGGGATCACACAGTAGTCACCTCGGCTGTCATCCTCGTGGGCTGCATTTGTTGATTTTAAAGCTTGTTGCCTTAGTAGCTCAGAGGAGGCTCATGTTTTGACAGWCAAAACACAGCAAATGGATTCAGAAGGCACATGGCCTGAAGAAAGTCCAAACTCCAGCCATCTGTCCTCCTTCAGAATTCCTCTCTCTAAGCCGGAGGTCTTTTCCTCGGCAATCAGGAATAACACCAGATAGCAAARGGGAAGAATGTGCTTATGCCTGATCCTGACTTGGCATCCCAGAGAACTTGGCACATCATTAAACAGCTCAGAGCACACGCTTCTCTCTTCGAGGAATTCCCTGTACCTGTTACAGACACTCAGACCTGAGCATCTCCTACAAGTCAGGACAACCACTCAAGAAGTGAGGGCTGTCACCTGCTGCACTCAGCAGCACCAGAGGGCACAAAACAGGACTTGTGGCAGCACGGRCTGGCTTTTGTTCCCTGTGCCAAAACCTTCTCTCAATGAAATATATTCCACAACATCACAGTGATAGTTTTCCCAGCAGTGCCAAGGCACCCTGGCAGCTACTTTTAGCACCTCTCTTGGATAATTTTATAGTGACACTATTGCCACTGGGACGTTCTCATTCTGTTTGCTCTGAGCAGTTGTTTCCTCTCAGTGTCCTGCACTGTCATTCCTCAGTCTGCTGAGAAAGGGTCTGTGCTCCTCCCTCCCCCAGTTTTTTGCTCAGGGTAATTTTCTCTCAACCACCACTTTTCTCCTCTATTTTCCCACTTCATTCCTACTTCAGGTTAATTAGTGCATAATGGAAATGCTCTTACCCGTGTTTTATTTTAACTCTTGCAGTCTGGGTTACTGAGTCACCTCTGCTAAATTTCTAAAGGATYTCAGCACTGCAGACACCATTTTCAAAGGTCAAGAATGTTTCTTGAGCATTTCYAATGACGAGACACAAATTAAGGAAAACTAGTTCAAGAGCTGAAGTTTGAAACTGGTTATTCCTTCGTTTATTCTCTTTCCAAGTGATTTCTCCCTTCCCATGCTGGCCAGGGAAGATGATAGCTGTTGTTTCTCCTTGCCTTTCTGTAGGTGCCAAAACAGCCCGATGGGAAGAACAAAACTTCCTGCAAAGGCAGTAGTGGCCTGTTTGGTTCTTCCCTGTGATCTTCTCCCTGTCCTTTGCTAAGGAATCCCATSTGCTGCCCCACAGCCAAGCACACCACATTCAGCACTGTGTGAATGAATTCASAGTAGTGTTTAGACTTGCTGGTTGGCCATTTTCCTACTGTCAAAGACAGTGGGGGTGTTACAGAGTGAGATATTTTTGGTCTGATAGAAAACCACAAGGARAATGTAATTGTTGCATTCACCTACCAGGTTACATCTTAAACATTCCGCATTTTTTGTGGTGTAGTCATCTTCTTCTGTGCAGCACTTTGTCATGGCAACCCCTTTGTGCTGCATCTGTTTTAACTGMGTAAGGATTTGTGTTTTTTGATCAYGGGATTAATGYAAGCTTAGCTTGGCCACCTCCTTGCATTATACTTAAAAAATATTTATTCTCTTTTTCCTTCTGTGATGATTTTTGAGCTATTTTTTCTGGGCTATCTTCATTTATGCATGTTCCAGAATAAATAACATGAAATTTCAGCATCCTTTGGGCTTAAGGATTCTTTCCAAAAGAAATTAAGCAACATACCTGTCAAAATTTAGATGTTTCTGTCCATAAGATTGGAAAATGCGAACTGGGCTTGGAAGACTTYTGCTCTCTGTATGACAAGAATATATGGAGTAGGTAATCAGACATATAAAGGTCATGGATAGAAAGTATGACATTTCTCAAAGTTCATATCTGTTTTCATCTTTAATTTGCTARGTTTGTTTTCATAGCAGCCAGAAAGCAACAGTTTTGGAGAGAAAATTATTTGCCATAATTCAATAGAAAGCAAAATTTAATTTGAAAAAAAAACATACAAAATACACAAGAATGCTGCTTGTACCTTCTTTCATCTACCTTTTAACTAAAAATAAAAGAGGGATTTGCAAATTACAGAGCTCTGAAGTATTTTAGCACACATGTAGTTATTATAAAATACCTTTAATGCTCATTCACATTTGTGTCTTATTTGTTAATCTGAAATCATGTCAAAGGTTGGTTCTGTTGTAAGCAATGTCTAATTTTTGTTMGGTATAATTATAAGGTCAAACCTGTAGCATCAAAGCTGAAAAGAAGTGACTAAGAAAACATGTGTTACACACACTTTTATAAGCTATACTGCTAAGAAAACGTTCTTGAGGCTCAGAAAGGAATTAGACCTTTTCTGGCAAAACATATCCCAAGCTCTTAATTATTTTTATAATTAGATACTCAGTGGCCCCTTGTCTGTTGCTGTTACTGAATGGCTTAAATAAGTAACTTTTAAGTAAAATTCTTAAATGGAATGACAAAGGATTCAGTATATGAAAGTATGTCCTGGGAAGAAATGTCTGCTTTAGGAAATTCTGAATCTGGCTTTATTAACTCCTAAATTAAAAAAAAAAAAAAAAAAAAAAAAAAAAAAAAAAAAAAAAA
>NW_026623245.1:1608423-1645766 GCF_030028575.1 Malurus melanocephalus | reverse complement strand
AAGCCTGTTTTGAACAGCTCTGAGAAGGAGAAGATATTGCTGAGCCTTTCTTTGCAAGCTGAATTTAATCTGAAGGAAACTCCTGGTCTGGTGCATGACCCGGTGTGAGATGATTTAAGCAAATCTGACACTGCACTTGAGCATGTACAGCCCGTGCCTGAACAGATGTTCCATGGAGATTCCTGAGCACAAACAGAACCTGTTCCAGGATTTTTATGTGCATCTGCCTGCACAGGTGGGATTCCTGTTAACAGGTAACTGGGCAGAATGTTTGCAATCAAACCAATCCCACTATCAGATGTAACCCAAAGAAAAATTTTGACAAGGCAGATTGCTGTGCAAAACCAGGGCTTATACCAAGAGTTAAGTTTGGGTTTYAATTTCAATTAAAATTCACCAGAGTTAAAGAAATCCAAGGGGGAAAACATTTTAAAAGATATTTTATGGGATATAAAACCCTGATGATTCCAGAAAAGCAGTAATTTTGACAATGACTTTCTGAATATCTAGTAGCATTATGAATTTAGAAAGAAATCCTTACCAATACTSTAACAGCTGCCTGTTGTCTGAAGTACTTAGAATTGGGAAATGCAAGGGCTTTTGACAGGTAACAATGTTCTGTGTCGTTTTAAAGAGGTTTACCAATAAGGTCRTTTAATAAGTCTTGCACAGAGCAAAGGAATAGAACATGGCAAAGTGAGCAGAAATTTAAGTGTGATTTTAGGTGACATGACTTAACTTATAAAAGTAAAGAACTGGAGAAACAATCTCTTTCTTGTCTAAACTTACTCTGGGGAGAATTTTGAGTATCTGGGATGCAGAGTAGGTGGAATTAAATACACTTTTAGAAGCAACAAATACTTGCTTGCAGTTTTTAGAGCTCTTTCTTCATAAATTAATTTTTCCTCAAGGGACTTTCTTATCAGAAGCCAGTTCTCCACAGAACTTTGAGATGATAAAGGTGAACTGGGTAAAACAAGGGCTTGCCTGTCWTGCCTGGAGTGATTTAAAAGCAGGAATATTTCATTGGCCAGTGAGCACAGATTCACATCAGAAATAAGCAGTGCTTTGGAGCACCCTCTGCTCTGCCCTTGTGGGCTGTGGATGACATTTAACTTCATTCCTCCCAGAAGYTGTTGGAGACTTAATCAGGAAAGAGAATCCAAGTAATTCCCTCTTCTCAAGGGGACAGAWAAAACGTGTTCTCTGACACCATCCTGCTCATATGTACTCTGCATCCAGACCTTCCTCAGTCCTATCTAGCTTAACTTGAAATATCAAGACAAATTTTCTTTCCCACTCACTTCTTAYGTGGTACCAGAGTAGAAAATAATTTGGGGATGGTTGCAATACCCAAAGATACTGCTGACATTTCCAGCACTTTTTCCTTGGAGTAGAAAGCATTGTATAAGCAGATTAAAATTATAGACTTAACACCATTGAGCACTTAACACGCATTGGGCTTCTGGTGTTTGCAGAAGCAGGACATTAGACTTGAACAAGCCTGAGACAGAAAAGAGTTAGAACCACATTCCAGTTATCATTTGTGCAAGAAAAGTTATCCAGTTATCATTTGGGTGCAGGAAAATTTGGGTACAGGAAAAAACCCACCCATTTTCCCTGTTGGAAACAGTGACCATTATTTAAACAATCCAGAAACTATATTCATCAGTTTTAATCTGCTAATCGGCAGGTGAAAAATTATTATTTTGGGGAGGGGGCTGCTTTTTTGTGTGGATTCCAAAACAGAGTATTCCTCTATTAGAAACTGTGCTCTCCATGCCTACAAAAAGGAAAATTCCCCATTTCTAGAAAATATKTTTTTATGAAAAGGTTGCTTCGTTATGTATTTAAACCAAAACATTCTCTCCATTCTGGTTACACTCAGATTTCAGTATCTGCTGTGAGGAGAATCTCTTCCTTACTATGTATGCAGATTTATAAGGCTCCAGGCACCTTTGAAATAAATTGAAAGCACAGTCATGTAATAGAGCCAAACCCCAAAACCAGCCAAGGAGATCCACCCAGCAACACCCTCGAACACCCTCAGCTCTTCCCCTAAGCACAGCTTTAGAACACTGGTCTTGATCTTGTCTCTGCTTTCTCCACCCTCCTAAAAGCTTCCTGGGGGATTCCCCAGCTCTGAGCCGTGCAGGGACTGTGTGGGATGCAGAAATAGCTCACTTGCTTGATTTTTTTCCCTCTCAAACAGCTMAGGAGCAGGGCAGCTGTTTGCAGAGCCTGGGATAAGGGGGATGCTGAAAAACAGGAGCAGCGGGAGAAAGCAGCAGTTTGGGGATGAGGRGAGGTTTTGACAGCAGAGAAAAGTGTAGGAAAACCATACAGAAATTATGAAGGCTGGTTTGCAACTGCTGTTTCCCACTTTGAAACACACAGTTTGAGTCTCTTTTTGTGATGCTGGAAGGACTGAAGGACCCCCCAAAAGGAAAYGCTTTGCAAATTCACTGCCATGGGATAGGAGTGGGGCCAACAGTTTAAGAACTTGATTAAAMAAAGGTCTGGACATCTTGTGCAGTGAGAGCAGAAGTTAAAACCAGCATATTTTAAAAAGGTTAACAAACCTGATTTATACTTAGGGCAATTCTGAATTCTTAAAAAATGTCAGGATGAGGTTGATTGTTGAAGAGCAGATTGCTGATACCTATACTTTTCTGAAGCATCTCCCAGTGCCTAATCTGAGAAAGCAGAGTCTATAAATTTTCCATCTTTCTGGATCTGGCTGGTACCTGTGTGTTGAGCACAAAGCCAATTCGCCAAAGCTCTGGCTAATCAGTCTGGTGGACATCAGATGTTCAGTCCCATAATGGAACCACTCCTGTTCCCACAAGCTGCAGAATGCTGAGCCTTTTTTTGGGAGAGCACAAACCAGTGTAGTTTTGTCAAAAAAAAATAATAAACCAATGGGAAATTCAGATAAGAGTTTCTGTAATTCTGATGATGTATAAATAATCTGATTGTTAGCTGTCAAGGGCAGTTTAGCACATTCTTATATCAAAAGGAAGCCAGGTTTTGATATCAGATAATTGTCATAGCAATCATGGTTTGTTGTTGTGGGGCAGAGCATGCAGCACTGAAATTCAGTGACATTGTGTACTGGCACAGCTTCCAGGGGCCCTCCAAGGCTCCATTCTTCTGGACAACACGGGTATGGAGAAGGAACTGTCCTGCTCTAAACAGCCTTGTGGGGCATGCACTTCCCTACCTTAAGGGTTGGACTCGATGATCCCTTTCAACTCAGAATATTCTGTGATGTGTAACTTAACCAGCACATCACATCCCACAATTGCTGTGTTCAGTGATGCATTTGGGACAAAAGCAGCAGTAGGAACAGCTTCTATCATTCCTTGCATTTGATTCTTTGTTTTAGTATCTGTCATGTCCAACCCAGCCAAAAAGTGGCCTCAGTACATCCTGGCTCGTGGAGGCTGAGGGAGCCCCAGGGGCTCCATTCACATGCCTCATGTGTGACCAAGCAGGGGCTAAGGAGCCACTCACAGCCTGGTCCTCAGGGTGGGGTCCCACTCCTGCTGCAGCCCGGAGCAGTAGGCTGGAAGCAAAGCATTTAAGAGACCAAAGAGACTAGTTGGGATTTTCACATACTCAATGGCCATTCAGGGGGTTCAGCCAGCAAGAACAATCCTAAGTGTGTAAGAATATGAAAAACAGCAAAAAGACAGCACGAAAAAGAGAAGGTTTTTAATTTGGCTGTAGCTTTCCAAGCAGGACAGCCGTGGGATCTGCCTGGATGGAGCCCATCCCCGCAGAACGCACCAACACTCACGCACTCAGCTTTATGGCCTCGAGTTCCAGAACAGCCTCTGTCACACAAAGCCAGCTTCAAGACAGCATTACTGTCCCATTGGGATGCTCTTGGGATGGGCTGCATAGACAACAGCCCTTAAAAACTGGAATGATAATATGCAGGTTTTTCCATTCCTATCATTTGTCCTTAATTTGAAAAATTAAATGCTTATGTCCCGTTGTTAACTATTCTTAGCACTAATTTCACAATTTAGCCCAGTGTTGACCAACTGATTTCCTTACAGTTTTTCTCTTAGTTCACARCTGGGCTGAATTTATTTAGTTTGATGATTAGGTTGCATTAAAAAAAGAAGTTGTGTGACAATCTCCCCATTTTTATCAGAAACCTTACTGCACTCAATTCCTGTCTAAAGAACACTGTACAAAAAGTCAGAGGAAAGAAAGGTAGTAGAGTTCTCCATTCTGGTTTATAGCTTAGAGTATGTTTACAGCAGCCCAGAATAATTCAGGTGAGAAGGGACCTTGGGAGGTCTCCAATCCAACATCCTGATCATCTCTGAGGTCAGACCTGGGAGATTTATCCAGTCAGGGCTTGAAAAACCCCATGGATGGAGAGCACACAACTTTTCTGGGCACCTATTCCACACCTTGACTGCTGTACCAGTGAAAAAGGTTTTCCATATACCCAGACCCCCTCCTTCCAATTCACCCTCTATTGATAAAGACAAAAGAGATGTGCTAAAAATACAGATTTGGGGAAATAAGGAGTTTGTTTTCTTACAAACATGTAGGTGAGGAAGGGTTTTCTATAAGGAAAGGTAACAATTCTGGGTTTGACTGAACACATTTTGCTGAGGAGCAGACTGGCTAGTGAGAAGCTGAATGTTATTCCCTATCTCCCAACTCTTGCTACAAGTGAGTCTCTGCAGCTTTTTCATTTCCAATTAAAAACAAAAAAAAATAATAATATCAATATGTATCCACAAAGAAGGAAAGAAGTGAAGTTTCACTGCTCAGTGACTGTGCTTGCTTGAACTCTGAATAACTGCAGATATTTCCATAGCWAGTGCCCACCAATCTTCTCAAAGTACTGGGAGTACATCAAGACTGATTTTAATAAACAAGCCCACTGTTTATACTTTGCAGTGTCATATTAAGACACCTTTAGCTGCATTCCAGCATTTAAAGTCCATGTTTAGATCCCAGTATTTTCCCTGACACCTTTGCACATGCCTCAGTTTACACAACTGCAGTCCTTCACCTTGTTGCTAGGAACTTTTATTTTAAAACCCCTCACTAAAAAACTTGCCAGAGCAAGTCTGCAATACCAGGCACAGGCTGATCCTACTCATGGGTGGRTAGGAAATGCTTGAGAGTATCGGAGGGAGTAGCCTTGATCTGGAGGAATTGGCTGTTTACTCAGCTTGCAGCTCCATTTGTGAGACAGTTTTCAGATCACTGCTGAATATCCCAGCTTGTCTCACATCTATGAATGCTGCCCCTTTTAGATACTCTTCAATTCTTGTTTCTGTTTAATTCCTTCTTCTGCCTCCTCTTTTCTTTGCTTAAAGAAACTTTTGGCAATGAGTGCCAAAACCTGACTGAAAACAGCAGTTCACACTGTGATCCTGGATAAATTACTGTACAATTAGCAACGTCACTTTCAAAATGTTAATGAAATAAAGCTGCTCCTTTAGGAAACCAGATACTTTAGAGCTGATGATTTATGATGACTCTAAACAGGACTGTGAATTTGTAGTGCCAGATGAGGCCATGCTGTCACTTTTACTCACTAAATACTTCGTGCCACTTCTCTAGGAAGTGAAGCCTGGCTTGGCTACAAGAATCATCTCCTCAATATCTTCTCTGTAAAATTGTACTCCTTCTAGAAGTTGAATCCTAAACTTTATGATCTGCAAACCAGACCAGTTCTGTCCCTTCTGAGGAGCAGATGGATGCAGTGGCTGGTTTGGGACAGAATGACACGTAGCTGTGCATCCAAAGAGATCTTTCCAGGAATTTCTCAGATTCATTTTCTGGCTCAAAGGGCTTCGCTCTCCACTACTGGACATTTTGGGCAAGCACATGTACATGTAATAAGTGTGAAGCCTTATGGGATAAATAAAAATTCCTGTACAAATAGGAGAAATAATAAATCAAGCCCAGGAATTTAAGTCAATATGAAGAATTAACCTATTTACTGAACATTTTGTAGATAAGAGATTCATTGTTCTTTGCTTTGAAAAGATTTTTGTTTTAAATATGTATTTAACCTTACTTATCTATTATGCTTTGCTTCCTTTTTATTTTCCTTTCATTGAAAACAAGACCTAACTCCTTAAAAATTATTTGGACTTGATCCTAAAACACACWGAACACTTCCCAGTCCAGAAAATAATAGGATACGAGAATTTTCATGACTTGGTTTTCATTTCTATGGGGTGTTTTTGAACCTCTGAAATCTTCAGAAGACCCTGTGGTTATTAGCTGAGACACTCTGTTCCTTTTCTTTTCTACTGATCTTTTTGCCTGTCCATGAAATTTCCAAAGTAAATGAACATTCTGTAAGATTCTAAATAAATTTARATACAGACCTCACTACAGAGGATGTTCAATCAACTGCTAGAAACCAATGTTGTCATTAGTCTCCTACCGGTGTTTTGCATATTTATTGATAGCATCTAATTAATTAAACCCACCCTCTAAATCAGGGCAGTTGGTTGAATGCTATCTAATCATGCATAGYATGACATGAGTGCTATCTATGCAAATTTTCAAGCTACTGAAGCCCACATGTTTTCAGTGTGCTAAAAAACTTCTTCTCTCTAGTAATCCCTGTCTGGAAATCTTGTATTTTGAAAAAGCTTTAAAAAAAAAATCTTTACAGGCCACAACTTTCATTACTTGGTTCCTGCTGTCCTCTGATATATAACCCTCTCTGTTTTCTGMCTCAACATAGTCCTGGTTTTTGGTTCAGGGTTTGGAGCAGCAGAACAAGGGAATCCTTCTCCACAGCCAGAGCTTTTGAAAGCCAAGAGCACAGAGAAATCCAGGTTCTAGGTTAGAGTTCCCAAACTTACACAGTGAATTTGAAGTTGTGTAGCTTGAGAGAATGTTTAATGTTGCACACATTGGTTTGGGTTATTCAAGCTGACAATTATAATTGCATAAATAGTAATAGGATTGGTAAATTTTTAAAATTACTTTTAAATGCTTTAGCTTTAGAATTTTAAGCAAGTCCCTCCCCTTTGTCCCATAGGTAAGAAATTCATGTGCTCACAGATATTTATTCTCTCTCCACTACAAATAGACCATCTTCCTAATACTCAGCTACATCTCTCCTTGCTTCACCTTTTAATTCTATTCTTTGCTCTTGGCATTAATTACTTGGATACAATCAGCCTCCCCCAGATTCATCTTCTGCCAGTTCACCTCTTGCCTCCWCAGTTCCTGGAAGACAGCACTTCTATAAGGAAAGAGCCACCAGTCAATTCTGTTGCCATCCAGCAGCTCAATGATCATGGCATGGACTTCCCCCTGAACTGCTCCACTGCAAAGCCGAGTGGACAATCAATGCACTGGAATTAAATCCATCTGGAAGGCATTAGAGGCAGCAARGCATCTCTGAGAACCCTAAGTGTGATTGACAGCTTTTTCCAATAGCTTTGATGAAWGTCTAAATTGAGAAATCTCTTCTCCCATCCTGCAAGAATTTATGAGCAGAATTTATTTTGACCAACCAACATTGGCCTGTGTTCAGCATCATATGAGRCCCTCATGTTTCCCTGGATCCTGCCCATTCATTAACTTCTGCAGGAAAGGCTGCATTAGATTTTAATGATATATTTGCAACTGTCTACTTAGAGCTACAGACAGMCAGGCAGTGCCAAATTATGTACTGACAATGTCCTGGGCATCCTTCAGATGTGCCAGGATGCACACAGGCATCCCTGGCACTGGGTTCATATGGTACATTTGCAAGAGTATAAAAATCTGGGATCTCATGCCTTTTAAAGAGGGGAATGGAACAGACAGAGAACCAAGAAAAGAACCTTTGTGGGGGGAAAAAAATGAAGAAGGCCTTCAATGCTTTTTCAGAAAGGATGGCTTTAAGAAAGATGGAGAGGGAGTTTTTGCAATTTACTTTTTCACACTGAGAGAGTAGGTTTACATTGGATATTAGGAAAAAAATCTTGGCTGTGAGGGTATTGAGGCCCTGGCACAGGCTGCCCAGAGAAGCTGCAGCTGCCCCATCCCTGGAAATYCAAGGTCAGGTTGGGCAGGACTTGGAGCAGTCTGGGATAGTGGAAGGTGTCCCTGCCCATGACACCGATTGGAATTGGATAAGCTTTCAGCTTGCTTCCAACCCCAGCCATTCTATGACTCTAAAGCTCCCCATTCATCTTTCTTCCTAAGGCCAGAAGCAAGAGAAACATCTCAAGCCACAAAGAATTAAAAAACTTGTCCAGTGAATCCRTCAGGGCCTGTTCCTTCCCTTCCCCTCGGTAGCTGCAAAGCCACCTGCTTTTTATTCCTACTGTTCTCTGGAGGCAAAAAGCTCGGTTTGGACAGGCATCAGTGCTAATGATTGTCCCACAGATCTTCTCCAAGTGTCCTGGGCTCCGTGCTGCTGGAGCTTTCCAAGCCCCGCCAGCGACCCAGGACTCTCCTGACATGGTCCAGAGCAGTGTTCCCTTCTTGGAGGGGTTCATTTCTCCATGTCCTTGGCTCTGCTGCCCAYGAAGCATCAACACATTCTGGGGAGCACCCTCACTTGGTCACAACCACAAATGGCTTCAAAAGCAACAATTTTCTTTAATTTGGTTGTAAATTACTCCTTCAGGAATTTCAACTTGTAGGGAGTAGCAGAGATTGACAGAGGAGCTGCTTCTTCTCTCGTGACCACCTTGCAAAAGCTGATTTTCTCACCAGACAGTGTCCTGGCAAAGCCTGGTTCTCTCCTTGTGCTCCCTTACCTGTGTTCTGGACAGGTTAAGATCATCTGGAGAGCTGCACAGCATTGTATCTCTTAAAGAGATTTTATTGGCAATTGGCATATACTACCATGCACCCATGTGAACAAAATTACAGAGCCCGGACAACTTYTGTACAGAATTCCTTTGGCAACAGTTTCTCTGTGGGTTTCAATTGGCAGAAGTGATATCAAGCAGAAGTCTCCCTCAGCTTCTGATGTAAACTGAAATACACCTTTTAAATAGAAGATACAGGCATTAGGAGCAGTGTCTTTGGGCAATCGGCCACCTTTGGACTATGGGAGAAAATCAGTTAGATATGATTCATAAATATAATGAATAGGGTGCCATAAACTTGCCTTTCTCTTCACAAACAAAGGCACATTCTCTGCCTTGAAAAATTAGAAGGGCAGAACCCAGAGGAACAGGGAAAGCAAAACAGGAGAAAAGCAAGAGTGGGAGATTTAAGGGGGAGAACAAAAGTTGGRGCTTCAGTTGTCACTGGAAAGTATAATTTTGAAGCCCACCAGACAATGTATGGAGTAAAACTCCACTGCATCCCTCCATGCCCCACTCTTGATGAGCTCCAGCTTTGCCTTTACAGAACTCACCAAGGAAGATTTCAAAAAGCAGACAGTTTGTTCTTCAGCCTCTGCTTTAGTTGAAGGCTCCTATTGATTACAGCTGGAGCTGGATCAGGCTGGGGCTGAGTGTGTTCTGCTGGCAGCCTCTGGTTTGTAAATACCTTTCATCTCATGCAGCAGTGATAATGATGTGCTGGGATGATGTGGCAGCAATTATTTATCTGCTGCATTGGGTTTTCTCTTCCATGCTAGCCAAGAGCCCGAAAGTCAGGCCATWGAGAGGGATCCTAACATTTTTACATTTCCATTAAATCTTCCTGCTTCTTCTGAAGGAATTCTAACAGCTCTATTGTCACTTAAGCAGTCATTTCTWTCCTCAGTCTCACTGATAAATTTGGAAGCACCAGATTTATTCCATCACATTTAGCRAGTTTAATCTTGTCACAAATAATCTGGTTATCTGATAGCACACCCCAAAGGAAAACCCCTCCAAACCCCCCTTTTCCCAGGTTTCTGAGCATCCTGTCTATATCCAAAGATGAAACAGAAAAAGCAGGCAGGGTAGGCCTTGGTTACCCTCTGAATGGATTTACAGACTTGCTTAATACCATGTAAATACTGAAAAATAAAGCATGGATCTTGTCAAACTTAAGAACTTAGCAATTAAGGAGCATTAGAAATAGCAAATAGAGCTGAAGTATCTACTGCCAAGTCAGTGAGAGATCCCACGTCCTGCCTGGCAATCACTCTAAATACATCCTTTCTCCCACTTCATGTGACCTTTCCAGGTCAGCAATGTTGTGTGTTAGTTTAATATTTTAAAACTGGAACTTTACTGGTATTTGGCCTACTTTTTCCTATTTATTTTCTAAACAAATGATAGCCACTCCCTTCTCAAACTAACCTTTAAAGCTTCGCCAGGAGTCTGTGAAGATCACAAGATATTAAAAAAAAAAAWGAAAAAAAAAATCACATGCTCAGGCAAAGCAGGTTGCTGCACTTCCCCCTCCTGCCAGCCCTGCAGCTTGATTTTCAGGATGCTTCAGGAGTTCTCTACTTACTCTAGGAAACACTGCTGAAATCTCTTATTCAGTGAAAAGTGCCAGGATTATGGTAGTACAGTATCTATTCTGAGGCAAACCCATGTAGCTTCCCAGCAAAACACCAAGGGGAAAAAAAAAGAAAAAAAAGAAAGAAAGGAGCAAAGCTGTCTCAATTGCTACTTTTACTTGATTGCTTAAGGCAGCTGGGAAGGCAGATCCTCAGCCTGAGAGCAGAGCTCATCACAGTTTTAAGRCAAAGTAAATTTGGAAGAAAAATACCTCTCTCTTCCCAAGGAAACTTCTGGTTTTTAGAATGTTCGTTTTTATTTATTACTGACTCATTGAAAGAACAAAGTATTTTTTGGTGTCTTTTTTCTTTTTTTTTTGTTCCCAAACATGAAAAAAAATTGTGGCTAAACCCCAGAAATATCTTAGAGTGGGGCCAAAAATAATAATAATTTTCAGTTTTCAGAATTTTTTGTCAGGTTTTTGAAACAAAAACAAATACTTCCCAAGCATCGCTCCAACTTACAATCTTCAGTGGACTGCACACCCTCATCTTATTTCAGTTACCCCTCTTGTCCATCTCCCCTTTTGCACAACTTCCCATTGGCTCCTGTCGTGCTTTTTCCATGTTCACTTTCCTTCCTTCATTAGTATCCATATTGTTTTTTTTCTTTTATTTTTAAATTTTACCTTTAAAGGACTGATTTCCCCTGGTTGCTCTGCCTCACTTTTGATCCTGCCTGGCTTCACCTCTTGTATCTATGCTCTTGCAAACAAAGAGCTTTTAAAATGTCAAACTCAATTTTAAGTCTTCATCATGTGAAGAATTACATGGAAAATTGAATTTTCCACTTAAGTTCTAAGGGAGGGGGCAGTTAATACAAATTCTTAAGGCAAGACAGACAAACAAATTTATAAGATCCAGTTCCTGATGGTTTTGTTAGATCAGAACTGTCTAGCACTGCTTGGTTTCAGTATAGTCAAATTTGTATTGCCACAGAAACCTTAACTTCTGCACATCCTTTCACTTCACTTGAACTGTGCAACCTGAACATTGTGTTTTTCTATCCCAGCTCTTCCAGTCCCCTCCCATCCCTAGAGTATATTTTGGACCAAATCAACTGGTGTGTCTTTTTTGAGTACTATTTCCACAACTTGCTTTTATTCTTCTATCATTCAAAAGTTGTAGAAGGCGTCAAAGTGAATTTTTTTTAACCATTTCTATTTCACAGCTCAGTGCACACCAATRGTACTTTAAATAAATTTTAGATACMTTTCTTCATAACAAGGCATCTGTGGGTATATCCAGCCACACGCTAAAATATCCCATAACCACATAGGAAAAATTCAGAACTAAATAATGCCTTCAAAGGCATTTCTGAAGTTGGAACAGCATCAGGAATCTGCTTATTTACGTAGGGAGCTGTAGAGATTGCAGCATGTTGGTACTGCCAACAGATAGGATGATTAGTGCTAAAAACAATATCATCATTTAGATAAGCCTTCTCCTTCTCAGAGTTGCTATTGAACTCAGCTTGAACTTAAATGTTCTCAGCTTGGAAACTGTAATTCCTAAAAAGGCTCATTCAGCCTGCAAAAGCTGAAGGGGAATGAGATGGTATTGATAAAATTGGTCTCATATCAAATAGTTTGAGYCGCTTGTCTTACATCTGAAGCTCCTTCTAAAGGTGCCTTGTTCCTTATGTCAGCAGAGCTGCAATGATCAGCTGGGCATCCATTATCTAAAAAAAAAACCAAAATCAAGCTCCTGTACTTCTGATCAGGACTAAACCAGTGGAAGACATGCCAACATACAAGAAAAGCAACATTTTTTGCARGACCTGTTTTCTGAGCTGTCTCAGAATGAAAACTGATTTTTGAAGTGTGCCCTAAATTCACTTTTGGGGTAGATATGTGTTTTCCTTTGCAGAGATCCAGCAGCTGCCAATGCAAGTTCTGTGAAAAGGCTTGCAAAGCTTTAATGAGCTTCAGCTTCCTAATTAAAAACCACAATAAGCTTTCAGGCCTTGATTTCCCCAATATTACAGGTTGTAGCAGTGATATTTTGTTCAGTCAAGCCTAGCTAAAGGAAAATGCTTATGAGGTTTCCAAGGAGAAAAATAAACAAAATGGAAAAGAAGAGGGAACTTGGAACTTTTAAGTGTACGTAATTAAGAAAAAAATACATCCTTCAGATAATTCTGGAAAGTATTAGGAGATATTCATAATTCATAAGCAGTTGTTTGGTTTTCTTTCAAGCAAGGGGGCAGCTTTACATCAAACACTGACTAGCTTTTCCATTAACTTAAGTAAACAAACCAGTATGCTTCAAGTTAAGTGAACATCTTTTTTTTTTCTTTCCTTTTTAATAACTGGGTGAATTAGAAATAAGAACAAGACATTTACTTTCAAATAGCAAATTAGTTTGCATGCTATTTCTTCATGTTAAAAATACTTTGGAACACTCACAAAAACAATGTTAAGCTGAATTTATGGAAATGTTCCATATCAGTTTTGAAGATGATATGCCAGATGTCGGGGAGAACTCTTTCATCTGCAATAATGGAATAGTTTAATCCACCCTTGTTGTTTTTGAGCACAGTCCAAGTGTATTGGTCATCATGGGTGGGTGATCCTCACTTGGGCAGGCATGAACCAAAAAGCACAAGTTGTTAGACTTCTAGCATAAAATCACAAGAAAGCAACAGCAGGAAATGCTCTACTGAAAGTAAAAATAAGCTATTGCAATGGAAATCAAAAAGTTTATCATTATGACAACTCATATTTTGAAGCACTTGGAGACTTGCAGATGCATTGCCTTGAATTAGTGGATTGTAATTGACTCACTCCATTTTTGGCTCCAGCAAAAATAAAGCCAATAATACAAATTTTGAATTAATCTAGATCCATCAAAAGCATGGAATATTTTTCTTTTTGATGAGCAAGAAGATTAGCAGTTAACAATGCGGTTTTCTAATGGGGGATTAAAGTGCTCTTCCTTTTGAGAAACTTTGAGGACATACTAAGAAACACAAGGACATATATTATTGTCCATGGTTCTYGTTTTAAGGATACACGTTGAAGCAACCTTGGATAGAAAATCCTTTTGGGAATAGTTGTGGCCTTGTATCAGATAACACTGTTATCATATCAGCCATACCACTCTCACTTASAGTGATCATTTCAATTCCTGTATTACCAGACCAATGCTGTATGTATCACATTCATTTAATTCACCRTGGCTGTGGTTGGAGAATGAGGTGYGTCCATGTAACTCCAAAAGATCTKGGAATAAGGAGYSATTTCCCTTGTGCAATGCACCTCCCAGAGTGCTTGGTGTGTGCTGGAGAGGGAAGGAGCATCTSACACGAAGGGAGAGAGCAGSAGAGAGGAAGAAATGCATCAGCTCAAAGCTTCATTCATTTTTTTCYCCCTTCTCAGCTGCCTGCCACTCCCAAACATGTGGGAGATGTTCTGGTGCTGAAAGCTGTGGCTCACTCCTTTATTGAGCTATTCAGTGTGATAAGTCAATTTGGTTTGGACATACCAGAGACAATAGATAACTGTGACAGGGCAGGCTTACTTATTACAGCTTGTTAACTCTTTTCTGTTAATRGAAGGATGCTTTTCCTGTACCTTCATATTCCTGGAATCACCACAGTTGGGTAACTTGCCCAAATTCACAGAAGTTGCTCACACTTGCAGTCAAAAAACTCACACAATGAGTTACAGTGCATTCAATTTTCTTTTTGCACATTTACCACATCGATACTTTGCTTTACTTCTCTTGTGTTCTGCCATGACATCTTGGAGCAGTAAAAGATGAATCTACAAGGAACTTACTTTGCTGCACCCTCAGACTGGAGAGGGGAAACATTTCAGCACACCAAAGGAGTCGTGCCGTTTTTCAGGAAAATTTCATTAATTTAAACATTCTACCTCACCTATTTGCTTAAATGTAGGTCTTGGCTCTCACATCTCTTTTTCCTGTGCAAACAAGTATTTGTGCAGGTTAGCTTTGCTCAACTGTGAAAACTTGTTACCAGGGCAATCAGGCCAATACACCTCACATGAAAGGGGCAAAGGAAAATTTAAAAGGGAAAAACACAGCAATAAAGGTGGAATTTCTGGGCTGCTGCAGAGCTGTGCAGAATTAYAGAGGCTTCTCTCATGACACCACTGGACAGTGACAGCACTTGGAGTGAAGGTCTCTGCATTAGCAGGTTTTGCCACTCTAGGACTGGGAAATTTCTCCAGATAGTTCATCTCCTGATACCTCCTGCTCTGAGGTTATGTAACAGATTTTAAAGCTGGGCTCTACCACGTAAAGCACAATCTCCAAACACCAATGAGTTAAAAGTTGTCTGGGCATCCAGCCCAGATGAATAACATCCCAAATGTTGAAGGAAGTAGCAAGGGAAATAGAAAAGCCTTTGACAGAAATTGTTGATAGCTTGCTAAGGCTGGGGAAGGAACCAGGGAATTTGGGGGTTGCTAATGTTGTTCCTATGTGTAAGAAAGGATCAGGGAGGATCCAGGAAACGACATAGCAGTGAGCTTGGCTTCAGTTGCAAGAACAATACAAGAAACATAAATAGGGGACAGAATATTTAATTTGGTCAAATAAAGTAAGCCCATACTCATGGATGAACTATAGAGGTCTAATTTTTCTCCAGTATTTTATCTTCAGGTGGTTCTTTCTGCAAAATGCCAGTGTAAAACATCTTACAGACCCAGGAAAAGTTACTGAAGTGGGCAGAAAGGGAAAGGTTTGACAGAACCCTGAGGTTAAGTAAATCATCAGTGATGCTGCAGCACCATGCAGATCATTGTGTGTCTGATATCAGACTCTCTGGTGCCATTGCTGACATGGGAGGTGATGTTTGCACTTCAGATGAATCCATTAGAAAAATAGACCAAGTCATTTTCTGACCTCACTCACACTGAGAACTCGAAAAATTTAAACCCATTAACTAAAATATTTATGGTTTACATTCAAAACAAATTGAGAATAGGTTCGCTGGAATCCATGACAAGTGCAACACTGACATTGGTGGGATCATAATGGATTTAGATTTCTATGAACTATTCAGAAGCAGCTCCACTGGTGCTTCTCAGTGGGGACAGAAATAGGAATTTCAATCCTGTAAAATATTTTTTTTTCTTTTTTTTTTCTTTTTTTTTTATCTGGAGGGATATTATTATTGCTATGGACCAGAACAGAGAAAAGCAACCTAGAAGCATTTTGTTTGGACAGAGGAGAATGTACACAGAGAGCAGAAGATGTCAGTGAGCAGCAAGAAGCTGAGCACTTCAGTCAATTGAGTTAGTTAAGAAAACRTTTCTCCAACTCTGAGAACAACCTACAGGTATCTACTGGAAAGGAGAAAGGCTTTAAGTGGCTACAGTAAGACAAAAGTAGAGATRGATGGTATTTTTTCTCTAAAAGTTCAAAGCCCTGGTGAAATGCATCTTCTGGCCTTATGTGCTGCTTCTAATGATACAAAGCAAATTGCAGAGATTAAACTGTTGCATAAGAGAGCAAGCAGCATGAGTCAGGGGGTTTGGGAAAAGTGAGTCACAGCAGGAAGGGAACAGAGCCAGGTTTGTAGCTCAGAAAGAGAGACTAGTAAGAAAATTTTAAGGGTATAGATAAGAGCCTGAGAGAATGGGGTGCAGGAGAGAATCAGAAAAACTATCTCTAAAAGACGGAGCCATGCACAAAAGTTAGAGAAAGCTATTGCTAAAAAGCAGGTCAGGCAAAATTTTTTGTACACAACTGGTAGTTGAAATACAGAGCAGGCTGCCAAAGTCAGCAGTGGAAGGACAGAATTGTGTAAATCACTTCAAGAGGCAGTGCGGGCACATTTTTGGAAAATGAGGGAATCACTGGGTATAGCCAGTAGTGGGGCATATGGAATTAAAACTATGAAATGCAAGTTGATACATATTTGGAAGGAACACAGGAGTAAGCTCTGCTGCCCTCCATGGCTCTCACACAATGGTTGTAGCACCCTGCAACTTCAGGCACTTGCCTGTGCAAATCAGAGCATTCTCTCAACTTGCAGAGAGTTATGGATGAGAAACTCTTCCAGAAGGAATTTTCTAGAACAGCCCAGGAAATTGCTGCAAAAGGCAGTATTTATATTAGGATGAGTCACTGGGGTCTGATGGTCCTATTCACCACAGTACAGTGGAGGATTTCTATACACATTTCTGAAAGAGCAGTGTGGCTCACATGTCATTTAATTGAGATGTGGTCATGTTTTTAATTGTCATGTTCTTCCCCCCTCTTCTCCTTCAATTCTGATCATCAATTTAAGGATTTTATACAGCAACTTGGTAGAGGCCCACACCACCCAACCCATTCTGGGCAGAGCCATGTTTGACCAAGCACAAACCTGCAGGACAAATAGACTGAGATTAATTTAATTAAAGACTCATTAAATAATGATGCTTAATGGATCTGAATTCYGAGCACCTGAATTCTGTGCTTTGCAGTCCCCCAAGTCCTTGGCTTTGGAATGATCATATTCTTTTAGTGCAGTATTCAGTTTGTAACACTTAGAAGCAAGAGGCAGAAATTAAAGTACTCAATCCTAACCCATTTTGCAAATATTTTTTCTAACCAAAGTACAAATCCCCTATAAGTTTGATTTTGAGTGGCTTACTAAAAGACTACATAATTATCTGAGTTCAATTATTGCAAAGATCAAGACACTGAAGGTAACACAGCTCCATTTTCTAGTAAGATTGATCTGCGAAAGTGTTGTTAGAGACACCCAAGCTATTTCAAAGGAATTTTTCACCTATACAGGATGTAACTGTCCAGAGAAAAATTGTCTGGGAATAAAAATCTGAGCAACATCATTGATCAGACTCAGAGATATAGTGAGTTTAAGAATTAATGTCTATTTCACAGTATGCATGCATCAGTAATCAAATATTATTCAGGTTTTTTGGCTACCTAATGCAAAYTTACAGCTCTTGTTCATCTGTGGTGAACAGCACAAACTTTAGCAGTATTAGCTGAGGTTAGAAAATATAAACAAAAAGAGCAGATCACTTCCATTACTTGTTACGATGTAATTTGTATGATTACCTGGATGAATAAATGTTTGTGCAACATCTAGAAATGAAATTTAAATGAAGTGGATGAGGAATGATTTAGGAGTGTTTTAAGGTGTTTTCTTATCAAGCAAGGTACTAGCTTAAGGCAGAAACCTCAGCCATGGAATAAGCTGCTGAAACAGTTCTGGAGATGAACTTTATCATGATGACACTACATTTGGAAAAGAGGATGTAGAGGAAAGATGCTCAAGAATGAGCTTGTAAAAGCCCCATATTTTCTTTCTAGATCTGCTTCTTATACTGCACTCATCACTGTGGTATCTTGAGTGCTTTCCAGTAGTGCATTAAGCAACATGACAAACATCTGTCACATGTTTATTCTCTCACCCTCTCCCCAGAGGGGCAAGTGTGTGCAGTGGAGAGTCTTGTTTTAATTTTTTTAATTATTATAAATACACATGCACGTAACACATTATTAAACATTCATGCTAGAGAGGAAAGGTCAGATAAATTTGYCTTGCTCTCAGGATTAGAGCTTTGTGATGTTCCTGTATCACACCCTTGCCCCAGATTGCAGTGTCTTCTCTGAGGCTAAATCAYGGTCATGGGTGTCTGCACCAAACAGAAACGAAAAGTATGGAATCCCAATGCCCTCATTTACTGTTCACACTTAAATCCAGGGGTTCTGTCAAGAAAAATCAAATGGAATGAGAGGTAAAATTTAAGGAAGAATATGTGTTTCATATAACCCCCATGTCATTACCATATTATTCCATTTGATGCAGACTAAAAGCAGGAATTGATGGAACTTCAAAATCACTGTCAGAGAGCACTGTGTGAACCACAGTAAACTAGGAATTTCATAGATTGAAAAAATCTGATTTCAACTGGAAAAACCAGTTCCTAGAATAATGGGATGAAGACCTGGGAGCTACTCTTTTCCCTACAGGAGGGACATAACTGGGAAAACAGTGTCCTGGAGACTTGAGTTTGGTCAGACCCTGAAGAACTGGAGATAGACAATCTACCCAATTCAAGAGGCATGAACACATAGTGGGAATCCCAAATCGATATTAGCCTCACCAGTGTGAGATGGTGTCATTTCCCATAGTCTGTATATTGGTAAATAAATAACYCTGCCTCTGCCACCTCAGAGAGAAATGGAGCCACTCTGCCACATGCCTAGGAAACTCCAGTGTTGCTGTTGCTTCCTACCTGTGACTGCYACACCTCTGTTAATCCAATAACTTTCTGGACAGTTAGGAAACAGACTGTTTCTTTAATGGACAATGATCTGAGTCACAGTGAGTGCCAAGAGCTGGAGCCTCCTCTCTGGCCTCATTCAAAGGCAGCCAAATCCTCCAGTGCTCCTTTGTGTCCTGCATGAGGGCTGGGCTGTTCCTGGGATTGCACCAACACAGCTCGCTTTTGGCACTGCTTTTGACACTGAAATCTTCACCCATTTCCTCACCTCCGTATCAGCAGTAGGACACATCTGTAACTATTGCACTACTAGACATGTCAGCACTGAAACCTTTCCWGGTGCCCATTGTTCTCCTCCCACCATTTTTCCCTTAAACACAACCTTTAGGCCACCAGCCTTGCTCTACAACCACTGATTTCCTTGCTCAGGGGGGAGCAGGGCCACTCTAAGCACAGCAACCTTGTCACCCTTCCCCAGGGAAGGCAGGAGGCTCCTCTCCTGTCCACCCTCACTTCCTGCCTTTTATAAACCCAGATCTTGGCCATAACATCAAACCTTCCAAGGGTGTCCAGATTAAGAGGCAGCTAGCAAGCAATGMTTGGGAATAATAGTTTTTCTGTCCAACTGAACTTACCATCATGAACAGCCAAAGACCATGAGTGCATAAGTAAATCTATGAATCATTTTAGCTGGAGTAGCTTATTATTCAATGCATTTTAACTAATCCATCTTAAAAGCTARCTCATGTTTACTCATATACGAAATTTCTAAAGATCAAATAAACTTTCTTTGTTCCAGCACACTCAGCAACAAAAAGGATTGGAACTGTACAAGTATTTTATTTCCAGCTTTTRTAGAAACCAGGAGTACAAAGCTCATGAGGTCCTTGCAAAGACTTGCCTTGAGCTGCCCTGTGTTGGGGTGGCAAGAGGMAGTCAGTTGTAGTTCCCAAAAGATTTCACACCTGAAAACGTGCTTTTCAGAGTCAGGATACAGAGGTCAGCAAATCCKGGACCAGCACAGCAGCTTCAGCATTGACACTGCGCAGAAATGCAAAGAGCAGCCTAACATGGTTTCTCTGTCAGATAAAGGGAAGATATATGTAAAATATTTGGACATTTTGGGGAAAGGGTAAACATTGAGAATTAATTCAAACTGTTGATGGTTTATTTTTTATTGAATCTTGTGGTCACAATTGTTTTCATTTGTTATGAGAAAGAATCCATCAKTTTTTCCAAAGCACCACCCAGAATCTGCCACTGGTGATGTTCTAACATCCCCAGTGCCTACACAAATAGAGAGGTCAGCTGAGATTTGTAAACTAGAGATCATAAGTTTTAAGGAATTTGTTTATTCAGCCTGGAGTCTCCAAATTGTGTACGATGCCAAAATTAAAAAGTCATCTCACTTTACTGTGTCATGTTACAATAAAAAGCTCTCCAACATTTTGGATGTTCAGATGAGAAAGCAAATTGTAATTCATTTGTCAGCACATGCAGTCTAATTATAATTAAGTACCTCCAGCAGTCATAATGAGCAGGCAAAATGAAAATGCTGTTTTTATACTTGTATAAACCTGCATTCAGTGCAAGCTAAAAGCTGCCTGAATTACTCTGAAAAGTATCGGGCTAGAACTTGCATTTTTAGCTGTACTGTGCAAATACAAACATAAGTRAACTGTTTCCAGAGACTTGAACAGATTGACTGAATTAGGGGAATTTTCATGGGAATGACAAGAGGCAGATCTCTTCCTGATGAGAGGAACCACATACCAAGTTCCAAGTCCCTGTCCAAAGCATGGAGCATGGGAAGCATATAAAAGAGATCAGCGGAGTCCTTTCAGTACCAGCAAAACAATGTATTTCTATCTCCTTCTTGAGAGAGAGCTGAACTACATTTGCTGAAATTTTCTGGAGTAATTCAGCATGAAACATCCAACCAGCGTGGGAAAAAAAAAACCAAAGCAAAACAGGCAAATGATTCAAATATTCTAAAGCTGCAAGAGGTTTACAGAAATTTTAGACTGACAAGTACAAAATATTAATGGTACTTGAGAAATGAAATAATTTAGTTATTTAAATTATCATATCTGAAAATATCWACAAATGCAGTGTCTGAGAAAATGTTTCCAGATTTCTGATAGCTGCATGTGGAGTAAGTGTTGAGATGACATGTTAGGAGTGTACGTGAACTTTGCTGCCTTCATTTATAGGTAGCTTGAAGATGTGTAAAGCGTTTCCTCAGGCTAAATACTTCAAATAAATTTAATGACCAATATTGCCCTTGTTTTGTTTCTTATAAAGATATAGATGAATGTGCAACTGGAACCCACAATTGTAGAGCTGACCAGGTGTGTGTCAATTTRAGAGGGTCCTTCAGCTGCCAGTGCCCTCCAGGCTACCAGAAACGGGGGGACCAATGTGTTGGTAAGTGCTGCTTTACATTAAATGGTTTTCTTTCATTACCTTACAGTTGTAAACTTCATATTGGTCATAAAGCAGATGGGTCTGTGTGGTGTAAAACAGCTGTCTCACTTTGGAATGCAGTGGCATAGACACTTTACCACAATAATTAATCACYAACACATGGAACGAGGAGCTATTTTAAGGATAATCAACACTTGAATTTCACAAGCTGAGTTTTGCTAATAGTTCCCATTGTGTTGATTGTTTGTGTTGGGCCATTGCCCAGTGTCCCAGATATTGCCATGAATCCCCAGTGGCAGCAAAGCAAAGCACATCCTTCCCCTGAGYTTCAACTTTAGCTCTGTGGGACACAGCTCTCCCTCCCCCAGCCCCCATTCCTGCTCCAGGACTCAGCTTTATGAGCACAAATGAAAGAGATGGAAACTCTGAATGCAGGTACAGGAGATTTGCAGCCTCTAAAAAGCACCACGCTTTATTCTCCGTGCCAAGATAAGCTATCGACACCCTTGGGAGCTATGCAGGTATAGATTGGAATTAAATCCAAGCACGGGGTAAACACTGCATCTACCCTATCCCATCCTCAGGTGGGGACATCAAGCCAAAGTGCCATTACCCTGTTCCTTCAGCCTGTATTTAACACCTCTTTAATCACCATTTCAATGGATAAATTGTGCCTATAGACACTCTAGCCTTAAGTTTTTGGTTTGTCAGATAATAAAAACAACTTTGAAAGAAGAGAGTCAAATCTACACATCAGGAGACAGCCTCYTCTAAGACACTGCACTGGTTTTATGCAGCTTAGGAGGAAACGCTTTGGGGCTGGGTTTTTTTTCCTCAACAAAACTCGAGGTTTTCCTCTTCAGGGAACCTGCACTTCAAAGTGTATAAGAATTTTTAAATTTTCATTCTTCTTTTACTCTTCAAAATCCATGCTAAGACCACAGGTAGGAAACTGGGGAGATTTTATTACACACCTAGAATAACTTAAATTTCTGGGCATGGCTCTTTCCTCAGGATTCCAATCCAAGGGCTGTAGAAAGAAACCCAAAAATTCTTATCTCTTTCCTAAGAGATGTAGATCAGGCCCTCAGCTGTCAAATTGGTGTAAACACAGGTGCATCTGATTTCACTCAGTTCTCTGTGCAGGAGTAGGATGAGTAATTTGGAATGTAGGTAGAGGAACAGTTCTGGAAGGTCATAGATTTTTTTTTTCTTTTAATATTTGGGGTTTATTTAGATTTTTTTATAGCACGTAAATTMTATTACTGCCATGCAAAAGCACTTCTGATATCAAGACCCATGGTCCTTAATGAAAATCTGACTTGGAAACATGACAGAACCCAGAAGAAATAAAGGAGTGTGAGGCACCTTTATATCTAAAAATGAACACATTATGCATCTAAACCTATGCATGAAGATGTCTGGAAAGTGAAATTTTCTTTCTCCTATTTAGGTCAAAATCAAGAATAACACCTGTATTACATATTACACACKGACCAAAATTAGAAGTACATCCCAACAGTTAGTACTGTCAGCATTTCAGAATAAAGCCTGTCTTTGGGGATTTTATAACAACTTAGCCAGAAAATGTTCTTGGGGCCAGATCTTGATATAGGTTCTCCATATGGGAGGAAATGTTTCTCAAATTTGAAAGAAATTCTTCCAGACTGTTTTGGCTTGAAGGCAGAGGGAGAAAAAAAAAGGCACATTTTTAAAAATTGGTTGATTTTAATCTAAATTCACTAATAATTTTGGGGGCTTTTTTTTTTTTTTTTTAATTTGCTTGTTCACATATTGCCAAATGAAATTTGCTGAAATGCACGACTGCAGAGAGAATAAATTGTTCTCCAGCATTGTTTCGAGCAGATTTGGCCCAATTGATCAAATGAATCTCAGCCCTCAGATCTGCCCAGAGCTGATGTGCCTAATCCCACAAAGAAAATTCCCACTGAATAAAAGCCAGATCCTGGAAGCATTTATTTGTATAAATGCAGCAAAGCATTGTTCATACATCTATACTGTATAATCCTATTTTTTAAAAGTAACTTGTAAGAGCTTGGTCCTGTAAAAATCAAGTATGGAAATCTACTGAGCCTCCTTAATTTATTCCATTTCCACTTCCAAATTTCTCTCTGCAACAAGAGTTTCAGGGACAATTACTGCTGTATGTATAGCCAGGAATTTTCCAGCATAAGCCTTTTCATTCAGAATCATCCAAAACACTAAGATCACCCCCAAATTTGACAAGGCAAGGGTTAACCTCTAAAGATTATTTTTTCACTTGATATTAAAACAAACACTTTCGTCATTAAAAAGAAAAAAAAAAAAGTCTTGGCATCTTTTTAAACACATCTATGGTGGAAACAGCTGGAGGTAGGAAACTCAAGATCTGGCATGGATATGGGAAGTGCCTTTCTTTGTTCCAGTGAATACTGGTCTGATTTGTGTGAGTGTTGATCCTTTGAAATGTCCCATTGTGTACAAGGACAGAGCGCAGTGTGGATTTCTTCACCAAGCAGGCCACGGCAGGCCACGGCTCAAGGCAGCCACTGCACACACACACACAAATGATAATGGAATAATAAAACATGTTTTCCAGGCAAAAACAGAGCTACTATCTCCATCAGAATGCAGGGAAGCATTTTAGAATGCAGAGGGGTAAGAGAATGGGGCGGTGCACGTTTTGTGTGGTTGGCAGGTGAAACCCCTGCTCCAATGCACGCTAGGAATGCTTACTCTTGGAAAGGCAGCCTGCTCCACCYCAAAAGCAGGGCTGACCTGCAAGGAGAGGCTGTGGAAGGCACTCACAGCCCAAGATGCACAGCCAGGTGTGGTGCTGCTGCGGGGAAAAGTATCCAGGGCAGGCAGTGAGGGGAACAGGAGCGATGGGAGCCTCCTGGGGAGCAAGGCAGATACTGGGATCCCTGTGGAAGCACAACTACCTGTTTCCTTATCAGGCCCATTAATTCTCTATCTTTGCCATTCCCATGTAATTGCACAGAATATCTGGACTGTTCCTAATGGAGCTGGAAAGATTWAGTACATGCCAGGAGCACCACATGCGAGTTTTTGGGAAAAAAAGCTCCAARCTACTGGCTGTGTTGGTCAGCACCATGTCTGACCCTGAGGGATCCCGGTGGGAAAGCTGAACAAAACACTGAGTWTTACCTGCACAAAATAAAACAGACCAAGCCCTGCTGCAGGACTGAATCACTAAAGCAAAGCTGAAATGTGCAGGGAAGACAAGGAGCATAAAAGCTTGTTACAAAATAGTCMCTTATAGGAAAAATTAAATTGTATCTTGTTAATGTCCAAGGAAGCAGTCCCCAGCTCAGTGAAGCTTTTCCCCCACTGTTAATCAAGTGTAATTAACTTTGCTCAGACACGAGAGAGCAGCAGGGAAGTGCTGTGATTCCCTGGGAACTAACTGCTGTTTTTTGGTGCCCCAGATATCGACGAGTGCACCCTGCCCCCGTACTGCCACCACCGCTGTGTGAACACCCCCGGCTCCTACTACTGCCAGTGCAACGCTGGCTTCCAGCTGGCATCCAACAACCACACCTGTGTAGGTAAGGATTCCTCAGSCACACACAGCAGCTCCTTCAGACACAGAAACAGAAACACAGGACTGCCACAGTGGACACTTAGAGGAAATAAATAGCAACCAGTAAAAGACTGCACTGAGAGGTTCCTCTGCRAGTAATCTGAGAATTACAGGAGGGTTGAAGAAAAAATTGGAGCCTGCTTAAACACCTGTTATTTTGTTGGTATAGTAGACTTCCAAGGAGCATCTAGAGCCTTATATTCAGTATTTAACCTTAGATTTAATTACTCTTTCAGTTCTGCTTTATTATTGGCTTTCTTTATCTAATTCCCAGTTCACACAACAAAGGTCAGAACTAGAAATCAAAGGAATCAATACTGTACCTCTGCAGTTAAGTGTAATTATCCTCAGCACATGGTAAAGAAAGTCTCTATGCCACATTTGACTATCTAGAAAACATTAAAAATTGAAACAAAGATCACGACAAGTGACCTTTCAGCAGTGACACTGCCCTTAGAAATAAAACACTAAGGGAAGCTGCACGGTAAAACTTCAAGACATATGTCAAGTTTGAAATCATAAGTATTATATACATAGAAAAATCAGGCTGTGTTTTCCAGTTTCCACCACCCCTTCCAAGCATTTCCAGACCTCATCAGGTAYCCTGGTACACTGCACAGCTCTGAACTGAGATAGGAATTGCTTGGTTCTCACCAAATCAAAACAAAAATTGTCCATGGACACAACAGAACCGTGGGACAAAAGTCACTTATTTGTCCCTTTCTATGGCTCAGATGGAAGGTGAATTCTTTCAGCACTTCAATGAAACACCCATTCTCTGGCTTTCCAGCTTCCCAGCTTAAGCAGGCACATTCCTACCAGGAAAAGAGAAGCCAAGGAGAAAATCTGTAAAGTGATAGTTCCTGCATCAAGTCAAACTCTCACATCTGCCACAGTGACACTTGACAGCTATACCCATTAGATTTGTGTTACATCTTCTGCCTATATTGAAAGTGGGTTAATATTTCTTGGAAAATGAACAGAACTGGTGCTTTGGACACCTTATTCATTCCTCCTGGTAGAATTGGTGTGATGTACATCCTTTGTACTGTTGCCAGAAATTAAGTCAGAGGAAGAAAAAAAACCTTTGTGATGAGTTTTCCCCTGTTATCATTCATTTTTTAGGACTAGGAGGTTCCTCATGCAGAGAATTAATATTCTCTTCACTGGTTTCATTTTTCTGAATGCCTCATCTTTGTCAGTTTTTAGTTGTATCCATAAATTACAGTATTGCTGACATTTATAAGCCATGAACTCAAAGATTGTTTCCAAACACAGCTCTCTACTCATGGTTATATCTGATAAACACAAATATGAATGGCAAACATGCAGGAGGGAAATACAAGGGAAAACACTAAAATCTACAGACTGACAGAAGCAGCAGTTAATCAACTATCTGCGCAAAACAAGGGCTATAGATTCCAGAGATGATTAGACTTATATAAACTTCCCATTAAAAATTGCTTCTCTTTTCATACCAATGTCCTCAAAATGTTCTTGGGATGGGCAACACCATGGAAAATGTAGCACAGAAAAATACCTTCCCCCAATATGGTCTAGGCCTTAGAGCACTGCGGAACTCTACTGGCCTCAAAGGCCCATGTTATAATTGCAATGGAATTTAAAAGAACAAATTTTCAGAGTAATAAATAGCTCAAATAAATCTTAACCACTGCATGCTGAGAGGTCTTATCAGTATGTGTTCCTTATATCAATTATTTATAGAGACCTGGCATTTCATAGCTGAAAAAAAGGCACTGGAATGTGGAGTTTAATAGCCACATTAAACATTTTTGGGAGAATTCATCACACATTAGAACAACACTCATTCCTGGAAAAATACTGGTTTTTACATGGAATGTAAAGCACAGATCTTACATTGYCTCAGTGACTGCAGATCTACATTGACAGAGCCAACAGCTTCTGCTGAGCAATAGGCCCAGCCTAAGGACTAATTCACCGAGCCTAATTACCACCTACACAAGATAAATATCTATTTTTCCTTTCAGACATAAACGAATGTGATGCCAACAATCCATGTGCACAGCAATGCTACAATATMCTGGGTTCTTTCATTTGCCAATGTAATCCAGGTTTTGAGTTAAGCAGTGACAGAATCAACTGTGAAGGTAAGACTTTTTTTTTCTTATGTCTTGGAAGAACAATTTATTTGTTTATTTTGGTCTTCTCAGAAGCCTTTCTGGGAACTAAGGGACAGAATTGGAGATGCTCTGTGGTGTAGCCTTAAGGTACTTTTTTATGGTACAAATGGGGCTAATTCACACCTGAGTAGCTGCAGCTGCTTTCAGATACAGCTAGGAAGGAATATCTCCATAGCAAGTGCAAAACAAGTACAAGAGATTGCTGCACTTCAGATCCCAAGTGGGAACAATAAGATATCTGAACTTTGATTGCACAAACTCCCTGGAATTGTGGGTGGCCTAATGCTGATGACCACTAGATGAATCGGAAAGGAATGCACACCAAAAACAAGGGCATTTTGTGTGTTGTTAGGCTCCTCCAAATATAAAACCTCCCATTTCTGATTTTAAGGAGTGACAATCATGCTTCTGAGGTGCTTTGCAGCCTGTGTATACAAACAGCATGTCTCCYGATGATTATACAATCAACACTTTATTTCCTCTGCCAGAGCCTCCACAGGGGTCCCCTAATCTGTTTTGGGCACATGATGACCTCACCCTCAGAGCCCATGTCCTTTCTACCAGCCTTGGAGCCAGCGAGGTCCCTGCTTTAGCGCTGCCCTCCCAAACAAGCTGGAAGAGCTGTTACAGACGCTCCCTCTGCTAAGCCAAGCTGCTTAAGCTAATCCTATTTGAACAGAACAGGGAGCAGCAAGTATGCAGCCTCCAAGGACATCCCTGACCCCAGCCCAAGAGCTGGGCTCAGCTCTGAGGTAGTAGGAGGGAGCTCTGTGGCTCTGTGCTTTCCAAGCCAATCCCTACTCTTTAAAGGTTTAAATTCATTTCCTGTTGACGGCATACACGGTTCAGTTCTGTTTCACAGCAGGCTTCCCTCGTGAGGGACTGATGGTTACAMAAGGATAAAAAAGCAGGAGAATGGTATCCACTGATTATTATTGGAAGGCAAGAAAAGTATCTCTCTTTCCCAGAGAGATACTCCGTGACTGTAGGGCACAAGTACAAAGGCAACATTTTTGCCTTACTTACTAATCTCACAGCTGTGGGCTTTTTCCTCAAAGTCATCACATTTTGGAATACTACAAGTATACACAGTTTCAAGAGTTATTTTCCCAAACTTGTTTGGAAGTTAAACTTAGCTTCTGCTTTCTCAAATCCAAAATTCTCCTTCTGGAAGATTTATAATAAAACCCTAGAACTCACCCTTCTATTTGCAGCTTCAAGGCATTAAGCRGCACATTTCAGGTTTTTAATAAATTCTTTTTAGACAGATTTTTTTTCCAAGCATTTACCTATTATATTTAGTTCTGTAACAAAGTAAATTTTAAAAGCCAATATAGCATGAAGTTCTTTTGCTCTCTGCAGACACTGATGAATGCAGAACCTCAAGTTATTTATGTCAGTACCAGTGTGTCAATGAGCCAGGGAAATTCTCCTGTGTGTGCCCTGAAGGATACCAGGTAGTAGGAGGCAGGACATGTCAAGGTAAGTGCCCTCCCCTTGGCAGGCTCAGCCCTGTATTATTTACACCATTTCAGGCAAGGCTAGGAGTGYTTGCTAGCTAAATGGTTATATTTCATGACAGGATTACTTGCTGTTAGCAGAAGATATGTTGATAAAGCAGTTGATGATTCATTAARTATCTTTTAATCTCATTTGAATCCTTCAGCTCAAACTCCAAGTCCTTTGGATTCCTAGGACAAAATTTCCATTTTTGCAACCTGCAACCTGTAAAATTTGTCTTGGATGTCAAGGTAGTGGGTCTAAATTTGAGATAAACATCCCTGAATAAAATCAGACTCTTTTACAGACATGAAACATGGCTTTATATCATGTTTCTTTCCAGAGAGATTCCTAAATCCAGTCATAGTAGAAATTAAAGATATATTTCTTCTGATAACAGGAGAAAAAAAAATGSAAGCCTTCAGCAGCTTAGATAATTCATATGTAGAAAAATAAATGTTCTGGCCAGGTGCCACAAAGTRCCAGCATTTTCAAGTTTGTGGTTTTTCCTCAGTGGTGCTAAACATCTCTGCATCTTATTAAGAGAATATTGCAGAACAATATATTAAGTGCAAGAACTATTGCTTCTGTAATGCAGAACCTGATTTAAGAGTCAGTATTCTTAGAAACAAATAGGTGTGTTAGTTAGGGCCAGAAAATGTGGGAAAAAACCCTTTTATCAATATTTTGTTTGACAAAATCCTGATCAACTTCTTTCCCTTCTTAAGAATAGCAGCTGACACTGAGCACTGCGTGATAGTCAATTGAAGCACCTAAAAACCTGTTCGTATCTTCCAATAGCTTACATTTGAATAAAGCCTTTCTGTGCCTGTGTGAMATTCAGGAGACCATGTGGGCAGACAGTGGGGCTATGACACTAACAGGAAATAGAGCATTAAATACAGTGCAAGGCTGAGAGTCCCCATCTCCCTTCMGGGTTCTTTTCCCAGGCAAGAAAAAAAGCTCTACTTTGCACAATAAACAAGGTTTTGCTGTTTCTTCTAAAGCTATTTTGGCAAAAATGTAGCCATTAATGAAGCATTTTAGACCACGAAACCCAGGTTATTACAAATGAGAAGCTGCAAAAGGCAGACAATCACAATTCTTCCTTGAGAACTTTTTCCTCTGTCACCAGAACACCTTATGCTGTAAAATCATTCTTTGCTAATTATAAACTTGACAGCATTTCCACAGTTGTATTACATATGATTAATGTGCAACTAAAAACATTCAGTCTTGCTTAACACTCAATAAATACATTTATTCCACTTCTGCATAGAGAAACTTCATAGCCAGGTCCCAGAAAACAAGAAGAAAAGAATATGGAAGGCTGATGGCTTTCAACAGACAAGAAGGGATTTTTTTTGCAGTACCTTTGTAGCAACCCCAATTTTATCTGCTTTAACATATCCCCTTTTCCTCCCTTCTAGATATAAACGAGTGTGAGACCACTAATGAATGCAGAGAGGATGAAATCTGCTGGAATTACCATGGAGGGTTCCGTTGTTACCCCAGAAATCCTTGTCAAGAGCCCTATGTCCTTACCTCAGAGAAGTAAGGGAAAAATTCCTCTTGTGTTTTTAGGTTCATCCTCAATAGGGAACATGATGGAATAAAGCAGAAAATTATATTTTAATGTATTTTAATGTGTTTTTACCTCTGTTTGTGTGGCAGCCGCTGTGTGTGCCCSGTGTCCAACACCATTTGCCGGGAGYTGCCCTACTCAGTGGTGTACAAGTACATGAGCATCCGCTCCGACAGGACCGTACCCTCCGACATCTTCCAGATCCAGGCCACCACCATCTACCCCAATACCATCAACACTTTCAGGATCAAGTCTGGCAACGAGAACGGAGAGTTCTATCTGAGGGTGAGTATTGGGGGCAGTCTGATCCCGCCTCCAGTGCCTTGTCCTTGTGACAACCCCAAATGTCCCCATAAGGCTTTCACAACGTCCTGAAGTTAAGTGGCTTTTTGGTGCTTCCTTACTAAGTGTGCTTGATTTCAGGTTTTTAACAAGCCTTGTACTTTTCTACCTGAAAATAAATAAATTGTGACTCAAACTATTTCTTTCAAACTCAGGAATATTCAGCAATCTAGAGACACCTGTGTCAGATTCCCTGCCTTGCCCTCTCTGTACCAACATCCTAGATAAATCCCTTTAGGACACAATTACAGAAAGATTCCTTGCACAATTACCTTAATTACATTTCTCATTTTGCTAATGAGTAAGGAAATCAATAACAGAATTACAGAAATTTGTGCCCCATCCCAAGCTAAGTTCAGGTCATCTTACAATGGTTTTGTGGTGAGACTTAATTAAACCTTTATTTCCCATAGTAAAAACCAAGGAAGTTCAAATTACTTGGSATAGCACTATTTTCTGTTGGTGGGATCCATCCAAGTAGATACACATGAATGGGAGTGTCTAGAACATCTGCTTTTTAGGTTTTTTTGGTTTTAAAGAAATCTCATTTTCTTGAGCCCTTATCATACTGACAAATTCCTGGAAAATCCTCTTTCCTTCATATGTGGCTTTACACTCAGTAAAACAGAATCAGCACAAAGCGCCTCTATGAGAAATATAGTAATTAGAAGGTTTTAATGTTTAATTATTTTCCTTCATATCATCCTGATATGATTACAGGCTTTTGATAGTACATCCAACAAATGTACCAAGGCATTGCCATTTACATCATGTTTACCCGAGATGGGAACAGGGAACTACTTATCCATATATCATTTGTTCTGGCATAATAAATCCAGGATAGAGCATGGGATTATAGTTTACACATCAAAACCACATAACTACCCCCAAAATACAAACAGTTATTTGCTTAAAATAAAAATAAGATCAGTGCAGGTCCCACTTGACTTAGACCCCAGTGTGGCCTTCAGACTCTGAGTAACAATTCCCATCTCCTGTTGCCACCCAATGAGAAATCACAGTCCTTAAATAAGGAAGCACGTGTTTATTCCTGCCAGGGGATTGTGGTAAACAAARGCTTACTTGGCTTTTGTTATTCCTACTGTTTTTGTAAAATGGTGAGCTCCTGAGCATAGCAGATGGATTGGGTTCATCTGTGCACCCAACTCATGTGACACAGGGAGAGCATATTTGCAATAGGCAAAGGGAAAGACAGAGTTTGCCCTTTTAGCACCACTTGGAAATTACAAAGCTTCCTGACAAATCAGCAGTGGAACACCAACAAGGCTTGTCAGTGTTCCCCAGCAGCACAATCCCAGACTGGGAAAAGTAAAAAGCAGGCAGCTGGAGTGGGGGGTGGTAGTGGTGTGTTTGTGTGTGTGTGTGTGTGTGTGTGTGTGTGTGTGTGTCAATAGGTACACACCAGTTGCAAAAATTCCCAGTGTTTACAAGGACAGCACAACTTCTAGAGTACAAGCCATGAGACACACTTTGAGTTTCCCTCTGCTGAACATGCTACATCCCTATTAAAAACACTAGGGCTCTTGTTTTACCTATTCTCACTTTTAAAAGCTGGTAGATGGGGATAAAAACAAAGACCTTCCTGGGACAGATTACCACTTCCCASGTCCTTTGGGAGTCAGCATAACCAGGAACAGATTTTGCAGGGTAGTTTATTCCTCTGGGGGTCAGTCAGGGAAGTTTTCCATGCAGTGAAGCCAGGTGTGAGCTTAGTCATGGCCATTTAGAAGTGTTAAGAGAGGCTTTGCCTTGCACATGCCTGTGCTGAGGGAGAGCCTTGCACAGTGAGGTAACACAGCAGCACTGGTGCCGCTGGGGAGTTGTGGTGGATTTGACTGAGCTGGGTTTTGTTGTGTTGTTGTTACAGCAAACCAGCGCCGTGAGCGCCATGCTGGTGCTGGTGAAGTCCCTCTCAGGACCCAGGGAGCACATTGTGGACCTGGAGATGCTGACAGTGAACAGCCTGAATTACCGTACGAGCTCAGTGCTGAGGTTAACAATCATAGTGGGACCTTATGCCTTTTAGTGGTTTGCAATAACTCTCCACTGGCACTCACAGCAGCCAAAGAATATTATCGGAAAGAAAGCACTTACTATTTTTATTTATAGATTTTGCTCTCTTTAAAAAAAATGTTTAGTATGTTTAGAATGTTTTATTCACACATTACACCTGTAATTCCAAATTAGTAGAAGTGTTCCATAGTATAACATGGGCATTGTCACTTTCTGTATAAAGATTTAAATCTCTTTTTATTACCTTCCTTGGACTAGATACATACTACGCTTTTATATGAGAACTGTACGTTCATACTATCCTGTAAAACTTCACACACCTTTCCTAGCCAAATAGGTCATGCAATTTAAGTGATCTTCTGTTTTGTTTTTATTTTAAATTCTAATGCAGCTACACTGAATCTCAAAAAAGAAAAAAATTATGTAGTACAAATGATACACAAAGTAAGGATTATCTGATAAGCTAAAATATATTTCTTCTTTCTAACTATTTTGTAACAAAAGGTAACAGTCAATAAAAATCTATTTCTKTAGACATTTATGTGCTATCACAGTTGGTTTTTCTAATCTGGGTTGGAGGTAAAGTTACATTGTAAGAAATGCTTTGCATCAGGTTTTTGTATGCAGATTGTGTTAACCATACCATRGAATAACATTACGCTCTCTCCAAGAAAAATAGACCATAGGAAGAACATTTCTCTAACAAAGAAAGAAACTCCAAATGGAAAATTGCCAGACAGGGCACAAATGTCCCTGAGAACACTCCTGAGAACACTGTTGGTAGTTACTGGATAGAAGGATGAAGYATTTTCAGACTGAAGTTAACATACTATTTTTCCAGAAATATTATGTTGTATACTAAGAATTGAGTGCATTTTCTTATTAAGTTATATCATTTTCAGGCACTCGGTCCTGTTCCTGCTCTTGCTACTCAGATGTATCATGTACAGTGTTCATAAAATTTATTTCTAATTCAAGAACTAATAACATCTTTTGTAATATGTAAAATCTTGTTTCTTGTTTAAAATGTAGTAGTTAATCCTTTGATGTACAAAATTTTTAATAAAGATCTCTTACCATATTGTATTTGGT
This sequence comes from Malurus melanocephalus, assembly GCF_030028575.1. Taxonomy (NCBI): domain Eukaryota; kingdom Metazoa; phylum Chordata; class Aves; order Passeriformes; family Maluridae; genus Malurus; species Malurus melanocephalus. The sequence goes on along the minus strand of NW_026623245.1, from coordinate 1,612,357 downwards.
CTATTTTGAGATAGTTTGTAACTACTGCCATTATTGTCACGTGSTGTGGGAGTTGGCAAAGCCAGTTTGAGGTCTGCAGAGTCAGAGAGAGCCAGATCTCAGCCCATACAGGACTAGTTCTTGGAAGACTAAAAACACAAATCCTTTGTAGAAGGACAAGCCTGCTGCCTGCTGAGATTTAGTTTTACTGACAGTAAAAGTTCGCTCCAGAACATAACTTAGAACAGGCCATAATCACTGTGGCTGAGGGCAACACATCCCCCATGCTCAGGCAGACTGCGGAGCGGGACCCCATTAACCAATGATCATTCCTTCAGGAAGACATTTGTGGCTTTAAACAAATACTTCATCTGCCAAAAGGGTCGGAGCACATGGCTGTTGCACAGGCCAGAAAATGTGATGGGTCACATTCTCTTTGCCTGGAGCAGTGGAGCAGTGGAGTGAGACCCCAGGCACCCCTCATCCTTCCCCAGGCTCCCCTGCTCACCAGGGGGAGCTCACCAGGACAAATCCAGTTGCTCTGCAATGGGATTTAATGGGGTCTGCCATGGTGAAAAGTTTCTGAAACAGCGTTTGGCTTCCAGGGAGCTCGCTCATCTCCCCAGAGAGATTCCTCCCCATTCATCATTACAAATTCACACAGTCTGAAAGGCAACTGCTCATTTCAAACACTGAGCAAAATGCCCCCAGCCTCCTGCTCCTCCATGCAATTCCTGTGGCAGGCAGGATATGCTCACCTCCACGCTACTTTTAATTAACTTTTTCTCTCAGTGTAAGCTGCTCCCATAAACAAGTTGTGCTGCCCCTCAGGCATCCCCCTCCCAGCCCCAGCATCAGCACTGTTCTCCGACTTTTTAACTTCCAAATTGTTGTCCACTCCAACAAAATCAATTTTGGCGCTTATAAGTTTAAGATGGGCAGTTCTCTCTTGATAGGCGCCCAGAAGAGGCTCAAGTGGCTTTTCCTCCTTAAGATCTCAGACTTGAAGGGCACCAGGCTGGTCCCTGTTGCAAATTAAGAAATCACAAATCATCCCAGAAGTCCCCAGGCTGCCAGGCTCTGCCCTAAGGATTTACACTACCTTCATGCTCTGCCAATTTTTACATCGCCAGCACTTTTAAGCCTTTCTTTAAAACCTCTGCTCCTCTGACAGTGACCCAAAATTGATCATTATWTAAAAATATATTTATACACCACTCAAACTGCAGGAGCAGCAGACAGTTGTACCTCACATGTGTCCAAGCCATCATCAGYCTGCACACCTCACTGTGCTCAGATACTTGGCCTAATCCATTGTATTTACACACAAGCTCTCCTGTCAACCCTGCTCCCTGTCTGTTTGCAATATCCAGGTGTTGTCCACTGAGAGCCCAATCAGGCCAAGTCAGAGTTGTCACACAGCTCAGGAGTGCACGCCCAGTCTCTTGTCACTATTCTGCTGCAGGCTGGTTGAGCCTGAAGGCGGTCACTGGGTGTGGGCAGTACTTCCACAAGGACCAAGAGCTGGAATAACATCAGCCCCTCCAAACCAAAACAGGAGCAGAGCTGAGCTGTGCAGAAACTGGCAGGGGGTGATTGGTTTTGTTTTGGRTAGGGGTGGGGTACTTGACTGAGCCTGAAAGAAGCCCACAGTCAGAATGAGAAGATGGTTCAGTGCCTGAACAAGGAGAGCTTTTGTACACCAAAAGACCTGCATGATTTTAGGAGGGAAATCTGCAGGTTCTCCAGTCCTTCAGGCAAGCAGAGCTTCACCTGTTCCCTGCAAATTATACAGAACTGCAGCAAACACCCAACAACTGTTTGAAAAGCTGCTTGGATTATAAGGGACATTGAAATCCCAAAAAATTATTTGAGAGCAAAGTGTTTCTCAGCCCTCTCTGTATCCCACTGACACGACCATTACCAACAGCACACTACAGGAAGGATTCTCATATAAATCAGTCAGTGTTGGAGAAGAATCTAAATCAGGATCATATGCAAAGTTTAGTATCTTCTCAGAAACAGAAAACAGGGAGAAAAGGGAGAAAAAAATAGGACTGAGTAAACAGAACTTAGGGAAATAAAAATGCAAGTTCATTCACTTCCCCAGGACCACCTGAACACAGTGCAGTGGGATTATTTTGCTTGGAAGGCTCACAAATGCAAGTTTGTTGTTGAATCCTGTTTCCATGGCTGCAAAGAGTTGCTTGTGTTTTGAACGATCATCTGTGTTTCTAACTTTATAATTCTCCTATTAAAATATAGAACAGCTGCTGCCCCAGTCAGCTGTTCAGCATATGGAGCCCACCAGGGACAAAGCCCACTGTTAACACGAAGAATTATTTTTAACGCCCTCACATATCTAAACCTCCCCATCATCTCAGCAAAATGGCACAATTCCACACTTCCCAGCTGGGGGAACACCTGCGTCATGCAAAACTGAACTGGGCTGCATCTGCTACAAAACCCAATTTTATTTCATCTGGCCAGCAGAAAAAAGTGATCAGCCTCAATGAACAGGGCAAAAAGTTAACTGTGTTTTATATCTAGGGAAAAGCAGATGTGCAGTTAAGATGTTTATACAGCAAACATTTCTGTATATATTAGGAGGAAAGAGAGCTGTTTAATAAAACAGGGTTAGGTTAGAGCTGCCAAAGCAAATTTGAAGGGCAGTACAACAGCTTTTGTAATTTTTTCATGGGAAAAGATACGGTCCTCTTTTATATTGATATTGATTATGTGTATTGAACAAGTAATTTTTTCAAGTAAGTAACCTCAAACTAAACTCTTTAAAGCCTCACACTTACTGTGTGTATTTGCTCAGAAGAAAAAGCTGCAAACTTCATGTCATAGCAATATGACAAAGAAGCATTGAAGGCAGCCCCCGATTTATTCTCTGGTATATATCAGCCATCACCTTGTTACTGGTTGAGGGGCCAAGACACCCAGCAATGCTTCCTGCAGACCGAAATACTGGAATTAGGTGAGCTTCAGGTTTTGTTTGCAAACACATTCACTCCATGTCAGTCACATGCTGTTTCTCTTGAGATAAATTATTTTGCTTGCTGATCCAGAATCCCAACAGTCCCAGAAGAAAGACCAGCACTCTGCATCCCTGTTCCCTCATAGAAATGCATCTGGATAATTAATATTTTTAAATGTTAACAATATTTCTGTAACTTCTACATAACCACACAGTACATGTATATATTCAAACAGGATAAACATTCATAGGTGCAGCTCTTGCCCTGTGAATACACACTGTGCTGCACCTCATTGCAATTGCTGTAATAAAACATTCATTTTTTTCTCTCCCCCCCCAATGCTTAAGACACCCCCTAAAGCTTCTGCAGGTCCTCAAAAACTCCCAAAGCAAAGGCATGCCACATCCCCATCCATATACTGAAGAACAAGCACACAGAAAGGCTTTCAAATTGAGCAGCCCGACAGCTGGGTTGACAAAAGCAATATATTCATGCTTTTAAATTCTGAAACCACAGCCATGGAAGTTACACAGACACCTCAAGGTTTAAATCCTGTCAGTGTCACTCCAGAAACATCTGAACCTGAGACCACCTACTCTGGAGGGCCACATTTTCTTCTTGCACTTGACATGTTTCTGGAATATTTCTGTGCAATGTACAGGAATGTTTCCTATGCAGAATATATACAACAAACACCCAAGTGGGAAGTCAAAAGAGCAAAATTCCTGCAGGCGGCATGGAAACTAGGAAAACAAACAACTTTTGGAAGCTCAGAGCAAGGGCTGCAGAGGGGAAGCCAACATACCAAAACAGCAGGGTAAAAGGCATTATTAAAATCAGTAAGTCATTCTCTGAGAAGCTGAGGTTGTACATGAACAAGGCAAATGGAAAAGTTCCTGAGCTCTGGAAGGTCACACGTGAAAACAAACACGGCAGGCCAAAGGAGCAGCYTGCAAATGCCTGCACTGACA